>NW_028227256.1:65116428-65716428 GCF_978045245.1 Mus caroli
CCTGTATTAGGAAAATCTAACTGTAGGGTGTAGAGAGAAAGTTCTTTGATTCTAGGAGACATAAACTCATGAAACTAGAAGTGCTGAATATAAAGGAAGCCAGAATTAATGAAGAGAAATGGAGAGTAATGGCATGAGCCATGTGTTTGCACCTGCATTTCTACCTGTCCCATGAAGACAAATAGAATTTCTATAGGTCTATTTTTATATTTATCAATTACTTTTTTCAAATTCTAATTGTCTTGGATAAATTACAAATACAACAACACTCAACCACAAAATCTCATGATTTCAGTACAGAAAAAGCTTGCCCACCGGTTGATTCTGTTTCCAGATAGTCTTGTACCAGGAAAAGATTAGAAATCCTTTTCCTACAACCTCCATCTGTTAGCCAAGCCTCTTTTGTGCAAAGAGGAGGTATGGTAAGAGTCAGTTGGCTCAGCTCACACCCACTCCTTGATTTTCTTACAGAAATGTTTACTTAGATAATATATAGCAAATATAAGAAAAAAACTGGAGACTTGCTTTGCAATTTGTATTTTTGTATGGCATACAAGAATCATCTTTGGGAGTGTGAACTCTATGCTAAATGTTAAAAAGAAGTTATTCTGCTTTCATTGTATAATATTTGTTTTGCTTTTCTGTATTTTATCAGATGGAGATTTTTTTGAACAGTAGGAGACATGTCCACTGACAGTTGCTTTAAGACAGGGAAAACATATTCTAAGAATATTTATTATCTTCCACACTTTTATAAAGAATATCAGAAGAAGAAAAGAAAAGGAAGAGATGTGTTTTAGACATCGGATAGAGATCAACAATCCAGCAGCTTTGAGCTGCAGCTGACTTAGTGCATACCTCTGTACAACTTAGAGGCCAAATTTCATTTCACATTTTTAAAGGAATAAAAAAAGAAAAGAAGAAGACGATGGGGAATAGAGGAGCAGCAAATGGAGGAAGAAAAGAAGAAGGCAAAGGAGGAACACATGTATGTTATAAATGCCATATAAAATAGTTTCTATTTAGTCAGTCAACAACATCTACAGTAGACTTTTCTCTTCTGCTCTTCTTGTATTCTTTCTGTTTGCTTTATGATGTCAAGCCATACATGGCTCAGTCACTTCCAAGTAAAGGCACACCTGCTGAATCGCAACTCATCTACACTTTTCCTATGAACTCTATGTCCCTAAAGACACAGAAAACGTGATCTATACGTTATTTTCAAAGTTGAGTTTAGAAGTAGAAAACTTGGCAAATAAAATAGTTAATTTGGTTAAATATAGGTGTAGGTCTTGATAAAAAGGGGACAAGTGCACAGTCTTCTACATGAAAATATCATGTGCCACTTATCATTAGTAATTTTAGAATATGATCCAGCCTACTTTATTTTTTCTCTTTTTTATTAGATATTTTCTTCATTTACATTTCAAATGCTATCCCTTTTCCTAGTTTCCTCTCCAAATATTCCCTATACTCCCCCCCCCCCCGCCCTGCTCCCCAATCCACCCACTCCGGCTTCCTGGACCTGGCAATCCCTTGTACTGGTCAGCCTACTTTCTACTTTTATTTCAGAGAACAAAATTCTTAGTGACTGAATGTTATAATCTAGATAACTTCTAATGTGCTTTAAAATGAAAAATATCGCGCTTAATTATTAGCAATGCATAACTTGGCCTTTTCTATTCAATTCATTTGTATATAACAAAATAACAGTGGCCTAATAAATATGGACTAAAGTCTTTGATCATGGGTACCATAAAATATATACTTGACAAATGGAGCCAATATGGCCAAATATCTTTGTTAGTGATTCATAAAGGGAAGGCTCTTGATTGGATTATCTTTTCTATGATTCTATGTAAACTGAATTTAAATATCAATGTGAAATTCCAGTAATGATTACTTCAAGCAGATTATGTGTTTTTGCGGGAAAAGAACATGTGGAAGAGTATGCTACAGTTTGTTCTCACCTGCCCCTTTCCAAATAGTCTTTAAAATTTAAATACATTGAAGAATAGAAGATCTTTGCTATCAGTGGCATTGATATACACAATTATGTTTGGCCCTTCCCTTTTTTGTGCAATGCAATAGTAACATTGCATAATGCAGGGTGGGTCTTGTGGTTCTTTTTGTTTTGTTTTGTTTGCTTGTTTGTTTGTTTATTTTTCTTGTAGTACTTGACAGAGTCACAGATCTATTTGCAGTTTGATTTAATTCTATGGACAAATAGAGATGGGGCATTCCATATACTAGTGATTAGTTGGGCAAATTCAATAGAAAGGGATTTTTGTCTTTCTCCTCTCTAAAAAGCATCACTGTTTTTACACTAGACACAGCAATTTCTTTAAACATCTCATTTGCCTATTAACTTCGCAGGCAATCCACACAAATTTTCATAAGCTTGACATCTTCTTAAAGGGCATCATTACATTTTGGCCTCTGATGATAATCATCATGATCTGAAATGTCCACTGGCAAGCCATATCTTTGACATTTATTATGCAATCCTTAGTGGTCGTTTAACCATAGTCATAAGGGATGCTTTGTAATGGTAGTAATATTAATTGCTGCCATTATCTTGCCTCTCATGTTAAATTTTGGGTCAACTGATTGGTCTAAGTCTAAATGAGCAGTTGGGGATGAAAAGGACAAAGGAGTAGGAGGAAAATACATGAGGAGCCTGAGCCCTGCTGCATACTGAGAGGTAATTTACACAAATAGGCTAGACGAAAACAGATGGGAAGAGGGAAAGTAGGAGAGGGGTGACTAATGACACCTGACTGCCAAATGACCCTGTGGGTTTGAACGCTGGCAGGACACCTCAAACTGTGCCAGCAGCCACTTGGAACTGCCTGGTTTTCACTCACATTGCATTTAACAGACCAACCTTGGTTTTTCTATTGTTACCATCACCAGGGAAATTTACACCATGTCCAATCATGCTCTAGAAAATACACTTTCTAACTGGGCTCTCCCTTCTTTGAGAGGCTGTGTGTTACTGAACAGTTCATGAGTTTATTGTTACAGAGCCTTTGCTTCCAACAGGGAAAATTTGACACGTTTGTTCTTTTAAGTGCCTCTTTTGTAAACCTATAGTATGTGCCGCCTTTTGTGGCTTAATAAGAGCAGTGACGGAAAGAAGAAATTACTTATTCTGAGAATATAACCATATTATTAAATACTTTGCTCATGGTAAAATATGTTTGATCCTGACAGGTGTGGCATTCTTGGAGCTATATAAAGTGGACTCCTACCAGGGTCCCATTCTCTCTCCCACTTTTAAGCTTTAATCTCTTTACAAATGCAAAATTAGTGTCCTCTGCTGTGCACTCAGGGCTTGGAATAAAAGACTTTAGGCTACTGATTACATTGCCGAAGAGCTATTACAGGTAAAAATAAAACAAACTTAGCCTGTCTGTGCTTCAGCTTCTAATCTCTAAAATGGGAATGTGTTTCTGTTATGCTGCTCTAAAGTAGGCTTTAAAAATGGTGTGTTTGCACAGGAAGTACAAAGCATGAGTGGCTGAATCCCATGGATCTTTTCTGAGTTTATATCCAGAAAGATAGAAGGCATAAATTAACAAAGACTGACCTATTGTTCATGAGGCCAGGAGATGGAATGCTCTCAGTTGGGGCAGCAGACAGCCATCATGCTATTTCTTTAGGAAGAGGCAAGTTCTCAGATAGGAAAGAAAGACCTTGATATGCCCTTGAGGAAGCCTCTTTCTCTGGGCCATGGGAGGACCAATGTGGAAGGTTATTATGATAATACACGGATAAATAAACATCATTTATGGATTGGAAAAGGTCTACATGTGTTACTGAAGCTGCACGTATCACTTGTTTTATTATATTTAAGACAAATCAAATTATATTGGAAAAGTGATAGGAAATACACACTATACTTCATCCTCCTAAAATATGTAATGATAAAGAATCATTATTTTGTCATTTAAAAATAATTCTTCTCTTATACATTGCTCTTTTTGCACCTTACAGAAGAGATTAATGTCGACCAAAAGAAAAATAACCATGTTGCAGCTTGAGTCAGAACTGCCTGACATAGGCTCATGTGTCTGAGTATTTTGTCCTCATATTGTGGAGCTCTTTAATTAGGTACATCATTTCTAGGGGATGGAGCCTTACTGGAGGAAGTGTGTCCTTAGGGACTAGCTACCTCACTTCCTGTCTACTCTTTTGGTTTCTGACAATGAGTATAATGCCACCCTCAGGCTCCTGCCAATGTACATTTTCTTTCACATGGAAATATATTCTCTCCAATTATAATCTTAATAATGCCTTCTTCATGTTAGTGGCTTCTTCTCTGGTATTTAGTCATAGTCAAGAGAAAAGAAACTATCAAATGCTATATTTCAAACTCAAAAGAAAAATGATCATATTGGAAGGATATTTCTAGGAATCAATCTATTCAATTTAATACTAAAATTACTATTCATCACATAATCTAATCATTTCCAGTTCTGCATCAAAAGGAACTCAGAGCTTATTATAATTTATTTTGTCCAAAATGACAGATGGAGACTACTGTGCATGGAAAAAAATACACTTTAAATTAGGAAAGATGGTATCTCCTTGCATCACAGGACTTGCATGGCAGCAGACAGTCCATATTCTAGCTCTTGGGGAAGAGGCAGCTTCCCAGTTGCTCATAGGACATTCATAACTTAGAAGATAAACTTGTAGAGACTCTTCAGAGATCTCTTTGCCCTTCAGTCGAGAGGTGGCTAAGGGAAATCCTGGCCCATGTGGAAAGGAAGAAAGAAGCAAGAAAAGCCACATGAGAGTTCAGAAGTAAAGGAAAAGAACATAGAAATAATTCAAATGATTGCACAGTTGCTGAAATTAAGAGAGAAGCAGGAGAGAGAGAATACAAGGAAGATTCAAGTCATCAACAATGAGCCAAAGTGGAAAACTAGACAGTCTTTGTACATGTCCTCACACCATGCCTTGGACCTATACCTTACTATGAGTTCTTGGGATTCACTCCACAAGCCTGTGAAGGTAAAGAGGTCCCCCATCTTAAAATGCAATAAAACATTACTTTCCATCATTCTCCCCACTTAACAAGGTAAAGTAGAGAAAATTCTGTTAAGAAAATTCTAATCTTTAGGACAAAAGCAATTCATCACTTCTCTATGGCAGCAAACACTATTTTCTTACATTTTTAACACAAAATGCTATGCAATATTTACAATAAAGATTATCACAAACATTTTTATTTGTGTGTTTAAGATGCTGGAGATGGGAAGTAAGACCTGGATATGCTAAGTATGCTCTAGAATCAAAGGTTCTACTACCCTGGTGTATCCTTCTTGGGTTTGTTTGCTAAAAACAGGGATTCTTTATATAGTTAAACCTTACCTTGAACTACTGATCTGCCTGCCTTAGCATCTCAAGTACTAGGATTACAGGTTCATGCCAATTTGCTTGGTTTCATTTGTGGGTTTTTAAAATTTCTCTGGAAATTAGTTTAAAATGAAATTAATGAGCTACTGAATCTCCCAGTGGTCTGTCCTTAAGTGCTTAGCCAGTGCTCAACATTCTTAAAGGATTCACAATAGTAAAAGGTGAAGATGTTTTTTTGATTTACCACAAGGCCTCTGGTGATGTTTCTAGACTGCAGAGTACAATACACAGTATCTCTGAGGTTATTTAGACTACCTTGTAAATTTCTTTACTTACTTGAAATTCCTTCCCTCCTGTGGTGAAGAAACTAGTCTTTTAAAATAGATTTATGAGGAAGACTATTTTAGAATCATGCTGTTTGGCATTGAGAGAGGTAACACAAAGAACAAGAGAATTTGGAAAGAGTTTATCAGAAATATGAAATGTTAAATTATCCACTTTCCTAGAGCAGTCCCCTAATCTTAAAAACATGGTCCTTCAAAAGGAAAGAAAGCATTTGATTCCCACATGACTTTATGTTACTGTAATTTCTACTCAGAAGGAAATAGAGAACTTGATCAAAGAATGTGTGTTGCCTCTAAGTACATTCCTGTGACATTAAGATAAATATAGCTTCCAAGTATAACATTAAAACCTAGTTCAACATTAAAAGTATATCAGTGGTTTTTAAATTTGTTCCTGCACCTAAAAAAAAAATAGGGAATGAATTGAAGTACAGGCCAAAACTAAGCTAATGGAATCAGAAAAGTCAAAGTGGCTATTATTTCTTATTTTATCAATGTGTAAAGGATTATAATACAAAGGCATTTTTTGTTTGTGTGTGTGTGTAAATTTCCCCATTTTCTTTTTTTTTTAAATATTTTTTATTACATATTTTCCTCAATTACATTTCCAATGCTATCCCAAAAGTCCCCCATACCGCCCCCCACTTCCCTACCCAACCATTCCCATTCTTTTGGCCCTGGCATTCCCCTATATTGGGGCATATAAAGTTTGCAAGTCCAATGGGCCTCTCTTTCCAGTGATGGCCGACTAGGCCATCTTTTGATACATATGCAGCTAGAGACAAGAGCTCCGGGGTACTGGTTAGTTCATCATGTTGTTCCAACTATAGGGTTGCAGATCCCTTTAGCTCCTTGGGTACTTTCTCTTAGCTTCTCCATTGGGAGCCCTGTGATACATCCAATAGCTGACTGTGAGCATCCACTCCTGTGTTTGCTAGGCCCCGGCATCGTCTCACAAGAGACAGCTATATTTGGGTCCTCTCAGTAAAATCTTGCTAGTGTATGCAATGGTGTCAGCATTTGGAAGCTGATTATGGGATGAATCCCAGGATATGGCAGTCTCTCGATGGTCCATCCTTTCATCACAGCTAGAAACTTTGTCTCTGTAACTCCTTCCATGGGTGTTTTGTTCTTTTTCTATAGTTATTTTCAATGGTCATTTCCTTAAAACCTCAGGCATTATGAGTGGAATTCCGGTGGCACAGCACACTTTCCTTTTGCACTGGAATAATAACAGAATAGATACAGCCTAACAGCCTAAGAACAAAGTGTTTCTATCCTCACTTGCTTGGTGCTTTGGTGCCATATTTTATATACCTCTCTCGATCTTTTATTTGTAAAATGCTTCTCCTTAAAGAGATATGGTTGCCTCTGTTTTTCAGGATATTGTACACCTTACTTTTAACCCCATGTGACAGAGAGGGGAGACAATTCAGGATATAGATAGAAAGACTTAGAAGAAATGGAAAGAAGTGACCAGATGGCATGAAGAAGTGTTGCTGCTTTCATGGTCTGACTAGTGCAGGGTGGCAGTAAGAGTCAGGAGATGAAATGGTCTCCTGGACCACAAACTCTGCAACTCAATATTCTGGTCAGGTCCCACTGTGTCTTTCCATCCCTGAGTCTCAGAAAAATGAGTTCAGGCCAATGGGACGAAGTCTCAGAAACACATTGTGGAATCCTGCCTTCCCACAGAACGCAGGATACTCTTTTTTTTTTTTTTAATTTTTTTATTACATATTTTCCTCAATTACATTTCCAATGCTATCCCAAAAGTCCTCCATACCTTCTCCCCCACTCTCCTACCCACCCATTCCCACTTTTTGGCCCTGGCGTTCCCCTGTACTGGGGCATATAAAGTTTGCATGTCCAATGGGCCTCTTTCCAGTGATGGCCAACTAGGCCATCTTTTGATACATATGCAGCTAGAGACAAGAGCTCCGGGGTACTGGTTAGTTCACCATGTTGTTGCACCTACACCTTCATTTTGTGGAATCAAGGCAAACGTTTGTAGTTGGTGTGAATTTTTGATGCAGGCTTTGTCTTTCTTTCTACTTTTTACCAGTTTGTTCATTTTCATCAATGTTCCCATTCTGGAGCTCATGAATGAATTTCTCACTATGTAAAAGGCATCAATAAACACCTACTTTACATTCATTAACTAACACATGTACATTAACATCTACAACTGTACCTTTAATAGGTAGCAGAATTACCATTGTTACAGGTGAAGAACCTGAGATTTGCAAAGTGTAACTATAAAATAACCCCAAACATAACACTTTCTAGAAGCAGAAACCACATTTTTAGAAACTGGTGATTGATCCTTTTAGATTCTTTTCATTTTTCTTGGATTCTGCTTAAAATATTGCTTTCATTCCACACAGAATTCTTCATTCTCTTTAATAAACAGGAGTGTAGGAAAGCATCGCTCACGTCTTTGACTTTTGCCTATGGAAGGGAGATCTGCGTACATTTATAGCACACATAATTGGCAAATGCCTTAGGCAAAAAGACAAACATAGCACATGGCCTGCAGGTTGCTGGAATAGCTTCCTCGGTGCCAACTGCTGGAGCATTTGAGGGAGTCTCTGCTGGGTGGCTTCTCTGGACATTCTTTATCTAAAACAATCCAGAGAAACTACTGACTTTTCCCCTCGTTGTCTTTAGTGAAAGCTGTAGAGTTCCAGTGTAAGGATGCTTTTCTTGGCTTCTGATATGAATGCAAACATTCCCATCCCCCGCCCCTTTTCTGTGCATCTACTGAATTCAGTATAACTGATTTAGATGAATTGTTATGGTCCTCTTTGTGTCTGTGTCACACTTTGTGTAAATTTAGAGGACTATACCTCCTAATATCCCAAGGTCAGAAAATCATGAAAGAGGCATAAATTAGCAGAAAGAAGTAAAAACTGAGGGATGAAGGGAGGAGAAGAGGGAGAGGAAAAGGCAGAGGTAGAGGGAGAGAGAGAGAAACATGCAGAGACACAGAGACACAGATTAGAGAATAGAGGAGGGGGTGGAAAAAGAAAGGGAGAGACAGGAGAGAGGTGGGGCAGAGAGGGAGAGAGGAACATTTTATGCAAAGAGAAATAATGTATCAAGAAGATCAATTCAGAAATAATTTACAGAAAGGAAAGGCTAAAGAAACCTTGTAAGGACCCTTTATTTTGGTGGTGTGCTAACTGTATATTAGAAATGATATAGAACATAGCACTTGCAGTAATCATGTAGTTATAATCAAATGATTGGAAGAACATTCAATTAGTTATGGTTTCTTCCTTAATGATACAAGCCATGATCAAATGGAACATGGGGAGGTTGAGTTATACGTCATCATAGATCAGCATTAATCACTGAGGAAATTCAGGGTTGGAACTCAAAAGGGCAGGAACCTTGAGAGACGAGCTGATACAGAGGCTTTTCTTGGAGATGGTATTTCTAGTGTGCTCCTCACCTCCTTCCCCTATTTGCTTTCTTAGAGCACCTAGGACCACTTACTTAGTGCATAGGCACAACAACATTAATCATCAGTTAAAAAAAAAATGTATGACATATTTGCCTACAGGACCTAATTTATGGAGGTATTTTCTCAAGTAAGATTCTCTCTTCCCAGATATTTATTTTAGTTTCTGTCAAGTTAATGTACAGCTAGGCAACACAACCTGTTTTTGCATAAGCTCAATAGCCATAGACAATAATATCATTGATATCATTATTTAGATCTCAGAAGAACTATAAAATAGGGCACTAGGTGATTTTCTTGCTATGCAAAATTCCATAGTCTGTGCTCTGTTTTCTGTATTATTGTTAGGAAAATAAACAGTAAAAACGTTTTGATAGCCATCTATCATGGACAACTATTCTGAAACAGCTTGTATCATGGAGCATCATTGATGAATAATGCCTCATATCTGCTCCCATAATTTCTAACTTTAGATAATCTTTATAGGACATTAAGACTTGCCTATAAAGCACACATAAGTTCACTTTGTTATGACCAGCATAGAAAACTTTAAAGATCCCCTACCCTCCTCCTTCTTATATATCTCTTAATTACCTTCTCCATTTATACATTGGTAAAAATAGGAATCAAGCCAAAGGATGACTAGATATTCTGTGTTTTATGACAGAAGTGAGAAGGTGACTTGACAACTTTCACCAGGTTTGGACTAGGTAGTATCATTTCTTCTGCCCAATTTCTCCTAATCTCCCACTAGATTTAAAATACACACTCTCTTTTATATATTTGATAATATATTATTAATGACCAGAATGCCTCAAGAAGTGATCCCCTTTGAGTTCTGAAAATCTACAGAGACTAGTCAAGTTAATCCACTTCTCGGATACCGTGTAGGTATTTCTAGAATCTTACAATCTCAACAGAGAAAAGTATACCTCAGGTAGTATTTTCTTAATAAATACCTCTTATTTAGAGTGGTGAGAAATTAATCTTGAGGATAAGGCAATGTATGTTTTTCCTGTTTCTGTTACATGTGCTTTGAGGATAGAAAAAAATTAGAACTACAATTGTTGCAATTTCGGTTGACAAGAAATTCAATTATTATATCACAATGGGGATTGGTCTACTGATAAAACTCCTGATAATAATACTCTACTCAAATGTTTCCTGGATTTATAAATTGCTTTTCAGTTTCTTCTACTACACTCATCAGTTAGGAAAAATAATGTACAAAAACAAAGAAACAAAACCACCACACAAGCCAGGACTCCATCTTTGACAACAGCAGCATCAGTTGACTGGAGAACATTCTTCACTGGGTTACATTTTCAGTCTTCATTGAAAATCTCCTTTGTCTACAATCCAGTGTCTTATCAACCCACATGATATTAATTTCTCAAAGCCTTTGTAGGAATATTAAAAAATATCAATCTAAATATCAAATTATCTCCCAAATAATATAGAAAAAAATCCACATGGGCTCACCCAATTTTCCCTCAGGTCTTGTTATTCCAGTTATCTATTTCTTAGTTTCTTGAGAATAATAAATCATTTGTAATATTGCTTTTTATAAGGGACAGAGAATGCATGGATGTCCCCCAAAGTACTTGACTTACATGGTATTAAAAAAACAATCACAGATTGGGAAAATCTCAATATTTGAAAATTGTTCTGGGCTGAACTTCTGGGTTTTTGTATCACAGTCCACCAGGAAAAAAAAATCATAGTCAAGTAATAATCCTGGGAAATGTGGGCTCATAATGGAAATGTTGACAGATTCTAGCACATGCTACTGTAATATCTTGAATCTGATTTAGAACAAGTTTCCAATAATGTTTTTCTAAGGCAGTCTTTTGGGGAATTTAAGTTTAAAAAAGAATAAAGGGTTTTCCTGTGGCTTCCACATCAATGATTGATGGGAATGAGAGGGATTTGTGACCAGGTGCCCTAGGGCACCTCTAAATAAGATCATGGGTGCCTGTAACAAGGGAGAAAGTATGCAGAAGTTTCCGTCCTTTAAGAAGCTACCCAGTTATAAACCTCATTTTATAAAAGGAGAACTTCCAAGTGTCATGGATTATACTGGTGTGTTTTCAAGTTTGGTAGTAAGGTATCCCGTCACTTGTGAATGCGCTCTAGAAGTATCAACTAAGAGAACAAAAGCAAAGGCAGCTGCAATGAAGACAGTGGCTTTAGACATTTCTAAGTCATTCCAGTGATAAGCAGGAGCTATGTTCTCTCTTATTCTCCACACAGTTTTAGGGACTGATTCCTGATGTATGTAATTTTTTATACTTCAAGTTTTACTGATTATGCTAATAAGGACTATCTCCGACAATCATCTAAGTAAAGTGAAAATCCAGTTAAAAATGAGTTCTTTCAATCCAAAATTGCTATATTGACCCATATCTAGTGTTGTGTGATCAAGTCACCAAAAGAAAGAAGGCTATGTGTGGAAATTCTTAAGTGAAGCTGTAATAAGATTTTGGCAGAATCACAGCCAAATGTTCTATATTCCTGTGACTTTAGATGTGATCTCTTAAAGTCATATGTTTTCCTATACAATGTGCACAATGTGAACAAAAGCAAGAGTGAAAATAATAATAATAACAAGCAACATTATTGACTGGCAGATTGTACTAAGTACTCTGCTAGGTTATATGTGGTGGAAATTAAACATGAGACTATAGGTGAAATGTCACAAATAACTTCAAACCAAACATTGCTTAGCTTTATTCATATGTAATTATTCTTGCTTTATGAACACCATTTAGACTAAATACACATGTGGGTGACTAATTTTAATTATTATTAGTGATATCCCTTGTTCTTGTGGATGCCTTAAAACCAGACCAAAGCCCTGACCATCACTGGTCAAGGCTGGCTATGAATTAAAGGCAGGAATGAGTCCATCATTGGGGTTGAATTGACATTGTCTTCAAAGAATCTTGACTTGTACATTTTAGACCTAAAGATTGTTCACATTCTACATTAGTTATATATTTTAGTTCATCATACAAAGAAAGCAATGGTTTAGTGAATGATCTAAGTTGACACACTCATCCTTTAAAGACATGGGCATCTAAAATCTCCAAACAGAATGTAAATGCCTGGACTCAGCATATATTCTCAATATAGGAAGGCAGGTGAGCACACAACCAAAGTGTGCATGGAATTAACACGCCATGGAGTATTACATGTGCATGGAATTAACACGTCATGGAGTATTACATGTGCATGGAATTAACACACCATAGAGTATTACATGTGCATGGAATTAACACACCATGAAGTATTACATGTGCATGGAATTAACATGCCATGGAGCCTTTTAGCAGCTGTTGCAGTCAATAAATACTGATATCACATAAGAAGCCCCCACATATTTGCTAGTTTTTTAATGCACATTCTGAACTCATGTAGAAAAATGAACTTTTATATTTTTGGTTGTGAGCCTAGCCTTTAACAGCTGAGCCACATTGGACATGCAAACTTTATATGCCCCAGTACAGGGGAATGCCAGGGTCAAAAAGTGGGGATGGATAGGTAGGGGTGTGAGGGGGAGGGTATGAGGGACTTTTGGGATAGCATTGGAAATGTAATTGAGGAAAATACGTAATAAAAATATTAAGAAAATATAAAAGGAAAAATAAAAAATATATCAGCAAAAAAAGAAAAATGAACTTTAACATTCTTTGTTTCACATTGATTATGTCATTGAAGAATAAATTTTGATTCACTTTTAGTTGAAAATGTTGGTAAATGTAAAAACATATCCCAAAAGACAAAAAAACAGTATGAGGGCTCTTTCTTTCTTTCTTTCTTTCTTTCTTTCTTTCTTTCTTTCTTTCTTTCTTTCTTTCTTTCTTCCTTTCTTTCTGAAATATAAAGTAGTTCAGATTTGAGGGCTTAACTCCAGTTCACATTTAAACTTCAGAGGAGTTCATCACAATTTTTTTGGCTCCCACCTTGTAGATGGGAGTTTTCAATAGAGCGGTCCCATTAGTAAACTGTCCTGTGCTAATGTGCTTGCTTGGGGCAATTCTCATCAGGGTTTCCCATTCTGGGCCTTGCCAGTGCCGATGCACTGGCAGTGGGTGATGTAGTATTGTAATTACACAATTAGCCTTGTCAAGGCATGGAGCATGGGGAATAGCAGGGTCTTGAAACTTGAAATGTGGCTGGCTGATAGATGATGCCATTAAGCTCATCCTTTGTTCACCGTGGGATGAGCAGATACCCAGCTTAGGCAAAGGGTCCTTAATGAAGGATAAAATCCTTGACCCACAGCCGCACTTCTTCCTGTGCTCATAATCGCTCAGCTCACCCTTCCTTTCTACTACACATATATTCTGCTTGTCTCTCACCTTAGCCTGATGAAAAGTAATGAACTGTTGCCAAAATGATCCGTGAAATCCATCATTTTAGATGATGGAAAAGTGAAATTTTGTACAAACATTGTAGAGAGGATGATGAAACCATCAAAGTTGTGCTACTTAATATCTGATACTCCTTTTAACATAAGGAAGTTTAGTTGGATGTTTTAGAATTTTGAGTGCATATAACTAGCCTGTATTCAAAACATAAACTACTCCCACACATATCAACATTTAAGATGTATTTTTCTCTTTTTTTAAACTTTTTATTGGATATTTTAATTTTAAATGTTATCCCCTTTCCTGCTCACCCCAAAACTCCCTATCTCATACCCCCTACCCCTACTTCTATGATGGTGTTCCCCACCCACAGACACATTCTTGCCTCCCCACCCTCAAATTCCCCTACACTGGGGCATTCATCGAGCCTTCACAGGACCAAGGACCTCTCCTTCCATTGATGTCTGACATATAAATACATGTATGTGTGTGTGTTTTGATAGGTATGTATTTATAAACATACATATTCTAAAAAGCATATTTGGTCACATGATGCAGAATGGAATTAGTCTAAATTTCTGAGCTTTCCCCAAAAGTAGAGGCCTCATAATACTTAACGAATTTTCTCACTCTCAGGCCTATCTCAATTCCCTTCCTTGCCCCTTGGTATTGCTGTTCTATTTGCAGCCAGAGACTTACTAATAGAAATTAGAGGGTACAGAAAGAGTGCAGATGTCCCCACTAAGCATGTGTAAAAGACTTAAATACAACCAGATGGATTGTTGCACCTTTCTTAAGTCACATAACTATTGACATCCAGGTTCCTCTTCTTTGAACACTGAAATACTCTTATATCTTGCGCAGAAACACAACCAAATTCCTAATGTTAAAATGAATTTCAGAGTCTAGAGTTTTTCATTTCCATGTAAATAACACAAGTTCTGAAGACAATTTTAAATTCACCTTTCAAATTCTGATCATGACAAGACTTGAATGTCATTAAATACAAAGAAGTAGTCAGGTACAATAGGATCTGCCTAAAATTTCAGCAATGAGAGAGCTGAAGGCAGAAGATTGACGTCAAACTCAAGATTAGCCTGAGCTACCCAATGAGACTTTTCTCAAAATAAGTAAATAAAATTGAAAAGGAGTAGAATATCATGAGGTCACAATGACCTTTGTGTGTAACTTTGAGGGTAATGGTAGTTTTATGAATGGACACAGGTCAATCTTCAGAAAACCATATCCACAAAGAAAGAAACCAAAACCATTCTGGTGAAACTAAGAGAGATCTGAGTAAATTCTCATTTGTACAATTATTTTATTCACAAAAAGTATTCTATAATTCATCAAGGAACTGACAGAGAAACAAACAGAACTTCTAGTGCGGTTACTTTTCGTTTATCTATAATTATTCCAAAATTAAGAATATATTTATGCAAACCTTTTAATAGAAGAGGGAGTTCAGGACAGACCGGGCCAAGGTCGAGTATGCAAAGAAGAAAGGCAGCAGTTCACCTCTATGAGTGAACTCTGTGAGCCTCTATGAGTCCCTCAGTGAGTTTTGGTACCCAGAGAAATCACTGTGCTTTATGCTTTGTCTCTCTTCCCTGCAGAAAATGCTAGTCTCATCTCTCCAAATTACTGTAAGCATCTTGAAGTCTGCGGGAAAATGGCACTGCATGAATACGTCTGAATGAACATGAATATATTTCACAATTTACCAATAGAGCAATGCTTTAACACCCATCCAACTCTACAACACTACGAACAGAAGCCCCAGGGGGCAATAAACAGGATATGCCTACCCATCTTCTTTGATTCTGCCTTTGAGAAAATAACAGTGTTCTTCAAATGGGCCAAAATACCAAGCCTCACATAATCATGACTAATAGATGTAATTGTGCACACTTTGCACACATGAAGTGAAAATTAATCCATTTGGATAGGATAGTTTTCACTTTCTGCTGTAAAGAAAGAAAGAAAGAAAAAACAAAACAAAGAAGAAAAAAAAAAAGTAAGCACACTTAAACTACCAGCTAATGCAAAATACATCTAGAGAAAGGATGTTTCTGCCGTGCGTATAATCACTAAATGAAAACGTTTGCTGTTTACAGGAAGGAGGGGCTTACAAACTGAATTAGAGCTGCTCAGCAGGCCCAATAATGCCACGGGCAAAGCAAAGGCGAAGCTTCCCATCCCATAGGCTAGACATGGAAAAAGCCTAAATGACTTCTCTAAGTGTGCGAACTTCATATTTCATTCAAACATCGGGAAATAATTAAGCTTCAGTGCAACACTGGGACCTGTGCTCCAGAAACTACCTCCATAAACTCCGTTTCCACGGCGAGTATTGAGATTTTCTCGCTTCCCTTATTGTCCTTCATAGATCATCCCCCTTTAAGGCAATGAGAATTCGACACGTAAATAAAAAGCATGGGATTGTTTCAGGGAGGGGATAAACATGATTCAAGTCCAGCCAGGAGCTTTATCATCAGCTTGGGAACTTGTAACGCTGCTAGAAGATCTGATTCAAAGATTAAAAGGGATATTGTAGTAGGGAGATTTTAAAAAGTATCTGAAAAACCAAAATTAAGCCATCTGCCTCATCTAAAATTCTATAGGTAAAAAGTTCATTATATCACACAATAGTATCACAAAAGGCATATGATATATGTTATACCTGACATTTATTTCTTATAGTGTAGCAATTATTCCCCCTAAGATACAAGAAGCCCATAGTCTTGCTGAATCTGGAATCTCAGTTCGTCTAAGCAAGATATATGGGTAACAATAGATTCTCAGTCACTTGCTCTGTCACTAAGAATGTAGTCTTAACTGTACTCATGTATTTTAGCTCCCATCCCCAACACGAGTACAGCCACAATTCCTAAAGTTGTTTTCTTTGAGAAGCTTGGAAAGGAGATGTCAGCTTCTATGGCTTTTCAACATCCTCCTTGGTGGCGGACAGAATCACTTCATCAGATGATTGTCAATCGCAATCTGTACTAACAGGCTCTGATATGACTTTGGCAAATACTCATGAACCCCACTAAGGGCCTTTCTGGGCAAATCTCTTCTGTCTCACATTTTCTTGCTGTTCTTTCTTCTTCTTTTTTTTAATTGATTATTTTATTTATTAATGTTTCAAGTATTATACCCCTTCTCACTTTTCCCTCCTTCCTCCCCCTGCCTCTATGAGGGGACCCCTCCACCCACATACCCACTTCTGCCTCAGTACCCTAGTGTTACCCTATCCTGGATCATCATGCTTCCCCAGGACCAAAGGTTTACCCTCCCAGTGATGCCAGATAAGGCATTCCTCTGCTCATATCCAGATAGAGCCATGGGTACCCCCTTTCAACTCTGTGGTTGGTGGTTTAGTACCTGGGAGTTTTGAGGGGTTCCTTTTCTTCAGGACATCAAGAAAAATATTTTAATGATCTATCAGTATGCTATGTTTTCAGCTTTGCATAAAAAGGAAAGTTTCTGTGTTTCTATTTAGGCTTACCATCTAGAAGAAATTTCTGTACGGTGAGTTCCTGGGGGAAGATTCCAAAGCCTTACTCTGGAACTCAGGAGATAAAACTCAGTAAAGTTCTGTTGTTTAAAGAAACCTCAACTTTATGTTACCCAGCATGGGTAAAATTCCCTGGGAAAAGGAGAGTCTGGACTCAACTATGTGAATGAAGATTGGGTCTTTCAGAACTGAAGAGGGAAGAGGATCACTTTTGCCACATCCCCAAATGGGCAGGAGTGGGGTGAGGAGGAAAGACCTTGGCATCTACATCCAGTCTGCACCCAGAGAACAGGAGATTGCTCACACATGCATCCACATACAGGCCCTGGTACCCCAGCTGTAGTCTTCTGATCTCCACTAAGAGGAAAATGACCCTACTCCTCATATATTAAGAATGGTAGCTTGGTAGATGAAGAACTTGCTATTAGGCTTACTGGTGATTATTTCACTACATGTTTATCTAACCATCTTTCAAAATGTATTAAACCTTTACTTGTCAGTCATGCTTCAGTAAAACTAGGGAAATAGTGTGGATTTGTGCATACATAGACAGAATGGGACAGGAATTCCATTTCATCCATGTAATGGGGGGGGGTCTTCATGAGGTTCATGAGGTTTACTTTTCTTACTTTCTTATTTATTTATTTATTTATTTATTTATTTATTTATTTAGGAAGAGTCTGAAGATATAGACATGTGGTAAAGAGAGGCTTGTAAGAGCAAGTACACAATGGCAATTATGTAGTTTCATTCCCCCTTGCTCTTAGGCAGGGGCTTACATGGGAAGTACTTAATAGTCCTGGGCAGAAGATTCAGTACTCACCTGGTGGAATTGTTTGGGGGAGTCTAGGAGGTGTGGTTTTAAGGCTTTATTTTTGTTTCATTTTGTTTTTGTATGAAGTATTTCACTGGAGGTTGGAATTTAGGGCTTTAAAGACTCACGCTAGTTCTGCTTTGCTCTCTCTCCTTCCTGCTTATATGAAGACCTCCCATTTCTACTACAGCCAAGTCTGTCTCTGGCTGCCACTCCTCCCAGCCAGGAGGGACTCAACCCTCTCTAACCATAAGCTCAAATAAGCTCTTTCTTCTAAAAAATGCCTTGGTCATAGTGCTTTATCATAGCAATAAAAAAGAAACTAGTACACACTAGATCTACTTTCCCTAACTTCTCTCCTCATTTTGTCTTGTGTCATCTGGTCTCCTCTCTTCTCCTCTCTTCTCCTCTCTTCTCCTCTCCTCTCTTCTCCTCTCTTCTCCTCTCTTCTCCTCTCCTCTCCTCTCTTCTCCTCTCTTCTCCTCTCCTCTCCTCTCCTCTCCTCTCCTCTCCTCTCCTCTCCTCTCCTCTCCTCTCCTCTCCTCTCCTCTCCTCTCCTCTTCTCTTGTCTTCTTTTCTCCTCTTATTCCCTCTCCTGCCTCTTTCCTCCCCCTTCCCCTTTCTCCCCTTCTTGTCTTCTTTCTCTCCCTCTTCTCTTTAGGTAATCTGTATTAGGACCATATCATATGTGGACTGTCTGTAAGCTAAGAAAAACACTGGCAACCAAAGTGAAGTAAAGAATAAGAAATGATGACTGAAGTATTCATAAGTATGACTTTGGATCCAAATTCAGATTATTATTTTATGTGGATAATGTTTCTACTGCACTATGCTGTCTTCCTGAAGGAGTCATCATAAAGTTATTTTGATGACATTACATTTTAAATAATATTGTTTTGATTTATATATAGTAACATCTTTTAAGAACATAAATTCTCTTAGCATGCATATCATCTGCATCACACATTTAGCCGTCATAATAGCATTAAAGTCTTGTCTATTCTACTCTAGAGAAAAGAGATTAAAGCCATCTAGAGTATTGTCTAAGTTATTGGAGATGATAAATGTTGGTAGTAAACTAAAGAGAAGCAGAGGCTACTTCCTAATAAATTCTGCCATAATAAATCCTGGGAAGTGCTATGTCACATTGCTCAATATGTGAAACAGTGCTTTGTGTTGTCATGGTTACTCTGTCAACCTTCCTCAGTAGAGTATAAGCATTGCTCCACCATTACTAAGCATGGTACTTAACTGTGTATGTCAATTAAACTGAGTAGGAGTTGCCCATACATTTGGTTAAACATGGTTTCCAAGGTATTTATGAACAAATTTGGATGGAATTAACATTTCATTTGGTAGACTGAAGTCCAAAGTACATTGACTGGCATAATTTTGCAGTTGTAGATCTAGTCAGTTATAGATTTGAATAAAATAAAATAAAATAAAATAAAATAAAATAAAATAAAATAAAATAAAAACTGACTTCTGTGAAGAGGCCATCTCCTTCTGCCTGATTGCATTTGAACTGGCGATTCCACTTCTCCTGTATCCTGACATAGATTTGACCCCACCCCCCCAAACTAGCTTTTCCATGATTTTAACTGTGATAGACTTGAGTTGGAATGCATACATTTAGTAGTTCTCAGATCTTTGAACTGGGACTAGTACTATAGAATTGGTTCTCTTAAATTTCTAGGGGTCTCATAACTTAGCTTGCATAATATCCCAAATAGATTATTTCTAATAAATCTCTTTCTGTATCTATATGCATCTTATTCATTCTGTTTGTAGGCAGAACCCTGAATAATATTTAATATGTGTTTTTATTAATAAAATAGTAAATCCCTCCTGCTAGACAAAGACTGAAGATAATTATCCACCAAAAGTCAACTTACAAATCTCTAATTAAGAAATATGAATCTGAGAAATAGAAAAAGACCAAAAATTACTGTAGCAAAAAAATTATATTGAGTACTTGGTATATGTAATATAATTGAGGATATCCATATTCTGAAAATCGAATTTTATCATTATTCTACATTGTAGTGATCCTGAAGTGTACCAGAAGGTATTTATTCTGGCCTAAATTTTGCCACTAATCTAAAATCATTCTATGGATTTTCTTAAAAGTTCTGAGACTTCACTTTTATGTACAAATGGCTAAAAAAAATAAATCTGTATTTCAACTTTTAATAGTGAATTGTCATTGTCAGGATACAGAGATTAGTTGTAGCAACTGTGTTATGAATTGTAATTAAACTCTTCATTTTTTATTCTGCCTTTATGAAATATGTTCTTTTATCAAAACACAGTGAAAGAGCTGTCTCATTCAAAAGACATTACCTGACTTCTAAATAACACTAATTGTCATTTAGTATATTCAGAGTAACAGCAGGTCATTATTTTCTGATTTGGTAGTTTGTATACATGTGCAATAAATGAAGTCTTATATGCACATAGTATCTGGCATTAAGTAGAAAAAAGTCAGAAATGTGTAACACCATTATGTGCCTTTAACTTGCATCAGACCTTCAGACTTGAAGTTCATTTTTATTCATACAGAAGGCTGAAACAATGAGACATTAGTCTCCTGTCACTCCACATACTAAGTATTAGAGAAAAAAAAAAAGAGTTAAAAAAAGAAATCTCACATCTTCTCTGGCCTGTGCATGCACTTGAAGTATGTTGCTACAGACAAACATGCTGGCAAAATACTTATTAAATACTTATTAAAAGGAGGGAGCCACTTCTTCTAACATATATATGTGTATATATGAATACACACACACACACACATATGACTATATGTGTAGAAACATATATCTATGACTATATCAGCCAGCCTTTGTACCTTTGGTATAGTTGTAACCAAAATACCTGAGAAAACAAGTTTAAAAAGGAAAGTCATACTTTACCCAGCAATTTCTGAGAATTTATAGTCCTTGACTCCATTGTTTCTGGGTTAATTCTAAGTCAGAGTGTAAATAGTTGCGAGAGTGTATGTAGGTTAAAGAACTCTGTTCACCTCATGATAGACAGGAAGCAGAAAGCTAGAAAGGCACTAGGGACCAGGTACAACCTTAAAGTAATGCATTGAATGATCTTCCTCTTCCAGGTAAACCCTACTACTTCTTCAGGTTTCAATAACTTTCAACATAGTACTGCAGTGCTTGCATAGGACAGAGATGGTTTCAGATTTCCTGGGATTGGAATTGCAAACAAGAGCAGCCAGCCCTGTGAGTGCAAAGAATGGAAACCTAGTTGGCCATCAGTGGGAGGAGAGGCCCTTGGTTTTGTGAAGAGACTGCCGTATCCAGGGATCCATCCCATAATCAACTTCTAAACGCTGACACCATTGCATACACTAGCAAGATTTTGCTGAAAGGACCCAAATATAACTGTCTCTTGTGAGACGATGCTGGGGCCTAGCAAACACAGGAGTGGATGTTCACAGTCAGCTATTGGATGTATCACAGGGCTCCCAATGGAGAAGCTAGAGAAAGTACCCAAGGAGCTAAAGGGATCTGCAACCCTATTGTTGGAACAACATGATGTACTAACCAGAACCCCGGAGCTCTTGTCTCTAGCTGCATATGTATCGAAAGATGGCCTAGTCAGCCATCAATGGAAAGAGAGGCCCATTGGACTCGCAAACTTTATATGCCCCAATATAGGGGAATGCCAGGGCCAAAAGAATGGGAATGGGTGGGTAGGGAAGTGGGGGGCGCTATGGGGGACTTTTGGGATAGCATTGGAAACGTAATTGAGGAAAATATGTAATAAAAATATTAAAAAAAAATATTTCCAGTATTCTCAAAAAAAAAAAAAAAAAGATTCTAGGCCCCAGTATAGGGCAATGCCAGGGCCAGGAAGTCGGAGTGGGTGGGTTGGGGAGGAGAGGGAGAGGGGAGAGATAGGAGATTTTCCAGGGAGGAAAATAGGAAAGGGAATAGGATTTGAAATGTAAATGAAGAAAGCATATTATAATAATAATAATAACAATAACAACAATAATAATAATAAAGAATGGAAATCAGGTGAAAAAGCAGCCATCTCTTAATTACTGAGCCATCTCTCCAGACCCACAACTAACATTATTTTACAACACCCTCCCCTTCCACTAATGTCAGTGGTTTATCACCTAACAAGAATGACAATGGAACTTTCTGTTGATAAACTTGCAAACCAAGAGAGGACCAGAAAAACAACTGACAATAATGTAAAAGAAGCCATCATAGTTCTGAAAAGGTCTCAGAATTTTGAAAAATCCTGACCTATCCTCAATAGCAGGCTTTACAAATACAGCAGCAGCAACAACAAACAAGGCTTAAAGCTATGACTAGTCAGGGAAGATGGTTCAGCATATAGATGGCGTTACCAGTAAGCCTAACCATTTATGATTTCAATAATTCTATAGACATTTTAAATAAAAATAAAAAATTGGAACATTTATGACATTGAATCTTTATGTTCTTGATTTTGTTTGCTAACTTGACTCCATTAGAAAATATGTCAGGGAGATTAGAGTGACTGACTGGAGGAGTGGAGGGGCAGGAGACTGTGGTTGGGATGTCATGTATGAGAGAAGAAAAACAGTAAGTTAAACAAGTTTAGCACTTCAATTATTCCACTTGACTAGTGTGCTATATTTTGTGTCATCTAGTCAATCTAATATGAATGCCTTGGAATAATAATCCAAAAGCAAATATAACTAGCTTATGTATCTGATCCATGGTCTACAGCAAAGTACTTAGAACAATGTCATTTAAAATAGCAATAGAAGTTAGTGATATTAAAATGTGCAAAGCTGCGGCACAATTTCAATTGTCAGACTCTTCTAGATCAACTAAACCCTCAAATATCATTTTCATAGGAAATGACAACACTTACCTTAGCAATCTGGACACACCAGTTCAACAGCAGCTGTGATCCGATGTTATCCTTGTGTTCATGAACATAGTCCAGCAGGCAGCCATGCGGCATCAGCTGAGTAACCAACTGGATTGTGGGGCTCAGACACACGCCCAATAGGCGAACTAGGTGCGGGTGATCCATACTTGCCATGATCAGAGCCTCCTGTAGCAGCAACATTAGCAAGAAAAAACAGAATATCATAACTTCACTCAGCATTCCTCAGTATTTTAAATACATTGGAGAAAAGGTGTATAATAGATTAACAACATACTCAGTAAGTCAGACATAGTGCTTAAGCTTTTAAGCCAGCATTCAGGAGGCAGAGGTCAGTGAAGCTCTGTGTGTTTGAAGCCAGCCTATTTTACATACTGAGTTCGAGGTCAGTTATGGTGGTGGAATAAGACCCAGTTTCAAAAGAAACATCAGTAGACTCAACTAACTATGTAAATATATTTATTAAATCTTTTCCTGCTTAGACTGATATAATTAAATGAAGCAAAGGAAGAAATGGTCTATACCACAAAGTGAATTCAGTTACATAATAATAACCTATTAAATCAAACCCTGTTTTACATCTTTTATAGCATGAACAATATATTTTATTGATGTCAATTAAGTTTAAAAGGTACTGCTAAATAATAGAGACTTTTACTTTTAACAATATCTCTAAAGAATAATAACTTTAAAAATATGGTTTTTCTCAAGATAAATAAGCTGACCGACCCTACTTAACTTACCCATTATTCATGTGGAGTTAGCACATGTAAGTAACATATGTAAATTATAAAACTGTAAATAATTATAACTAAGTCCAATGCTGGCTTATAAACAAAAATGAAGATTTTTAAAAGACTTTTTCTCATATATATTTTAAATTTAAAACATTTCAAGGGATGTCCTATTTATAGATATCTGTACAGTGGGCAAGCTAACTGATACTATTAGATTTTATCTGGATTAATTTCTTCATTTGATGAAATCAAAGCCAAGTTACAATGGTTTTACCATATTGATATTTAACTAAAAGAGTTGAAAATGTAGCCATATGGTGGTACATAGTACATCTTATGCTTGTCTCTAATTTAAAGTTATTATAAATATCAATACCATAATATGAAAATACTAAAATAAAACATATTCTTACTCTTTAATGTTTGACATTGTGCCTTCATGAAACAAAGTAAATAAAATAATATTCTACTTCTGTGGAAATAATAATAAACCTTCGTTTTTACAAAGCTACTTGATATCAGCAACATAATATCCTTGTTAGTAATATTTAATTATAAAGAATCAAACAAATAATTAGGATACAGTATTCACCACATTTTATACTACCCTGGGAAGGAAATAGCCTGAAATCATTAAAAATTTCAGTATCATGTCAGGAAAACATGCCTTAAACCCAGCATTCAGGAGACAAGAGACTGGCAGACCTCTGAGTTTAAGTCTAGCCTGTTCTACAGAACAAGTTCCCGGATAGCAAGCCATCACAGAAAAATCTTGTCTTTAACAAGCAAGCAAACAAAGACATCATGATCATGAAAAATATGAAGAACGGCTGGGATGTTCAAGCTAATATTTTTACAGAAGTAGGTCAAGGCTGGAACTTTGGCACATTCTTTTTATGATAGTTTGTTTATATTAAAGTAATATTTTTCATATACTGTATTGTGATCAGTTTACTCTTCCTCATCTCCTCCAAGGTCCTCCCCACTCCACATCCACCAAACTCTACACTTTCTTTCAGTGTTTCTTTAGACAATTAAAGAACAAACAGAATAAAGCAAAGAGATAAAGAAAAAGCATGAGAAATGCACACACACATGCAGAAACACACACAGACACACACACACACACAAGCTATAAAGCAAACTAGAAACCATAATATATAAGCAAAAAACAATATGGTTTAAAAGTAAAGCCCAACCACAGCATCATGGAAAAAAAATCTACAAAATTACCACCAAGTTGGTTTTGTGTTGGTTATCTACTGCTCGGCATACGGCCTGCCTTACAACAATATGAACTAACCAGTACCCCGGAGCTCTTGTCTCTAGCTGCATATGCATCAAAAGATGGCTTAGTCGGCCATCACTGGAAAGAGAGGCCCATTGGACTTGCAAACTTTATATGCCCCAGTACAGGGGAACGCCAGGGCCAAAAAGGGGGAGTGGGTGGGTAGGGGAGTGGGGGGTGGGTGGGTATGGGGGACTTTTGGGATAGCATTGGAAATGTAAACGAGGAAAATACCTAATAAAAATTTTAAAAAGTATGGTTTGTATACCCAATGAAATTCCATTCCCTTGGTCCTGTTGGGGATCAGTGTCCCAGTATAGAGGAATGCTAGTAGTGAGGCAGGAGTGGGTGGGTGGGTGAGCACCCTCATAGAATCAGGGGCAGCGGGGATGGGATAGGAAGTTTGTGGAGGGAGAAGCAGGAAAGGGGGGGTAACAACTGAAATGTAAATAAATAAAATAACCAATAAAAAGAAGAAAATTAACTTTTCCCTTGTGAGCAGATGACACTTGGAAATAGATTCTGTGTTAGGCATGGAGGTTCATGGCATTATCCCTTCTCAGCCCAGAAACTTCATTTTGGTCTGCCCTTGTTTAAACGCTCTTTATGTTGCCTTTGTCTCTGTGGATTCATAAGTGTGTCAATCCTTTTGTGACTGGAAAGCAGTCTTTTGTTTGTGCTTTGGCTCACTTTTAGGTTGAAAAAAATGTACTGTATAGAATACTATCAGGATAACCAGGTATGTAACGTATGGGTTATGAATTACATAATATTATTCTCAGATTAAATAATTCAGGACAACTTTAGTATAATGTAATATACAAGAATATGTCTTGATTATTCTTTATAGTGGTTTACAGGGGTAATAAAGGAGGAAGAAAATGTGTATGTACCAGTGTTTGTAAGCATGTAATACACACACACACACACACACACATATGCACATATGTAGGAGGTGTACACATAGCAAATTAGTGCTAGGTTTTTGGTACAGAATAAGAGGATGCTTATGATATTATCCTTCAATACTTCCTGTCTCTAAAATTTTCAAACCACAGTGTTAAACATACAAAGCTGTGCTGTGTTTTCATTTGTGATGGCATGAAAGAATGAATATATAAGACCTAATTTTATGGATGGAAACTGAGATCCCACACATCAGCAAATGCTTAGGTAGCATGAACAAATGGACATCTCATATAGGGAGAAGTTGATTTCAGAACAACTACTTGAAGGCTCAGTTAGGTACACGGAGTTTACAGGTCTTCCTCTATCATCTGTTGTGGCAAAACAGAAAGGACTGTGGTTGTGACTTTCAGGAGAATGGACAGAAATATTTGAGAGAGGCAGATGAAGTGATAGAAACATGGACCACTCTGTCTCAAACAATTGCTTAGTTTTAAGCCTCTGTGGCAGCTGTTGAAGTCACTTATTTCCACCTGTCCTCTATGAGGAGTAAGGCAATCTACTAATCCCACACTATCTCCCCTAGGAAACAGGGAAGTCACAGAAAAATTCACCTGGTTCTGTGTGTATCTAGCAAGGTACAAAATCTCAGTTTCATTTATTTTGTGGCTCAGCAAACAATTGAAATAAAGTCTTGTAGTTATAAAGATTTTGTAAATATGAACATCAGGTGAATTTCATAATATGTTATGTAGTATCAGAGAGTTATATTCATAGCACGAACTACATGGGTTCTGCACCAATTTATAATATGTACATGTGTAAAATCTATACAACACACCAACAACTGAGCAAGACATATACTCAGATTAAATATCATAATTATGTATTAAGTTAGATATTTAGATATGAAATGCTATATAACTAATTAAGGTACATCTATACTTACTGTATTATGTTTGTTACTATCGTGGAGGATCCTATTTTTTCTGTGTGATAGTGTCATTAGGTTTAGGACAGTATTCCTGAACCCTTAGGCAGGAAATTAAACCTGAAAATATTACTTGTGGGTATGAAAAGGTGCCAAGCAGGTATGCAAAGTTCAC
Source organism: Mus caroli (assembly GCF_978045245.1). Lineage (NCBI taxonomy): Eukaryota > Metazoa > Chordata > Mammalia > Rodentia > Muridae > Mus > Mus caroli. The sequence goes on from NW_028227256.1 coordinate 65,143,258, forward strand.
GTAGAAAGCAGGAACCTTTGGGATTCTCTGCACATTTAAATCAAGTTAAGCTTCCGTAACTATTACAAAACCAACAGTTGTAACCACTGTTTGATCCTAATTTCAACCATGTGAATAGTCAAAAGTGATAGACATTCTTTGCTAAACATACAGGAAACTGAGACTCTATTCCTTATTTTCTAAGGGACTGATTGGCCTAATCAGTAGTTACACAGTAGTTACACAGTAGTTACTGAGGGCCTAATAGAAACAAGCAAATTAATATTCATAGGTAAACTACATCCCTGACACTATACCTCAGGAAAAGACAAAGGACTCAGCATTCTTTATCTTATTCTAGTGCTTATTTTAAGGCGTGTCTCAAGGGGGACAGAATGGGGGTTCTTAAAGCAGAAGAAAGACGTTGAGATATTATGTTTTAAAGGATGACATATATAAAGTGATTGTTTTCCTTCTACAATTGAAGACCAGTGTTAACTATATTCTCTACATGCATTTGAAAAGTTTACATTAGATGACATTTTATGTGAAAACTGAAAGCTCTCTTTAAAAAACTATTAGTACAAGTCTTGGCAAAAAAGCTGGATTTGTATTAAGGAAAATTGCTCATCACACTACAAAGAGTATTTGAAACTAAATTGTAGAGGATTTGCATAATTGCCCCCCCCCCTATTTTTTTTTTTTAGAAAGAAAAGTTGAACAAGACACTAATTGTAGGTTTTATTTTTCATAAAGGAAATAGCAGATGGCTTTTTGGAGGATAGAGGAATAAAGAAAATGGAATGTAGATTCATTTAAAGCGATAAAAGGGCTGGAGAAGTGGGGAGAAATCCCAATATTTTAATCAGAGAGAGCTTGTTTTCAATAGATTAGTCTGTTTTTAAATTAATAATGTCCTCAGTTTCTTATGGGACCTGTAGAAGCAATTTTGATTCTTAGCTGATGTCACTGGAAAATGCCACCAAAGGGCAGTGGGATAAATACAGCCCGACAGGTACATAACCTAATTTTTCAGGAAATTAAAATTTGTTCTGCCTTTGTTTTTCTTTTGGCCCTGTAATTTTTCTTTTTCTTGTAGGTGAAGTAAAAGAGTTTTCCCATTGGAAATGAGAGAGACTCCAAGAGGTGCACTGTGGGAAATTCTAAAGCTGGGATATTTTTCTTGATAATGAGATCTGATTTGAATAAGAATATTTTTTAAAAAACCACCAAGGGACATTAAGGCACACACAGGGCTCTGTTCAAGTGCAGCATTAGTCTCTGCCCATGTTGTTTGTATCTCTTGTTTTCTCCTGAAGGGAAGATGCTGCTGTAAAACAATCAATGTGAGCTCCACTGTTTTTCACATCCAGGTGCTACTCATTTCAGCCAGCAGATATGTTTACATTGTTGCTTGAACTTGCTTTATTCTTTCACTTTGTCTGATTGTGCCACTCAAGCAGAAAAGAAAGGGAAAGAAAGTATATAGCCAAGTGAGACTTCTGGGCTATTTTGTTAAAAAATATGTTAACTTCAGCCAAACTTTCCCTGTTCCATTATGGTTATAGACCATTAATTGAATACCCTCCAGCAGCAAATAGAGAAAATCCCATTGCATTAGGAATAAGGAAGATAAATACGGTGGGCCAGAAAAAAACAAAAAATACAGAATGTTAATATATAATGTAATGGTCAGCAGGTCTATGGATGTTCGCAACATATGTTGCCCCTGAAGACAGTGTGATTGATAGGAATCGATAATACTAAGAAAATAATGATAGAGGCACAAGGAAACTGTATAGAAGTAACATAATCTACAATAATGTCATATACAACTCTTTTGTTATATACAACTCTTATGTTATAGGCAGTACCTAAAGAATAAAATAAATTAAATATACAATTGTTTCTTCCTGTCATGAATAAATGATGACTTAATTGTGTAAGTAGGTGGGCAGCCATTTGGACAGGGTGGATTACTACGTCATCATTTTTAGTTTTCTACATGGCTCACCTTACCCTGTAACCCCCAGAATCACTTTGGGAACATAAGTCATTAAGTCTATGGCCCTTACAGTCTTGAAGGCAATCGTTTTCTGTTGTCATCTTGCATCCTTTATTCATCCAGAAGTCATTTATCAGATTCAGTCAGTATTTACCGCTATTATTTTTGAAGATGTGGGTGAAGCATTTTATACAATATAGAATTGTACTTTCTGTTTTGGATTCTACATTTTCCTTCCTCCTTGTTCCAGTGAAATTCTTCCATCATTATTTTATCTCTTTATCCTTTTAGTTACATCACTAAGCTAAACATTCTCACTGAATATCTGAGATATGATTCTGTGTTTACTATGCCATTTACCTGCACAATCTTTTACTCAATTGGAGATGCAGTGAAGAATGGGGAAAAGAAAAAAAAAAGTATTAGGGTATGTTTGAATGGATCCTATATAAAAGCTCTTAAAGTCTGATAGCCCAAGTTCAATCTTTGGAATAACAATTAAATTTTTCTACTGGGTATGCTGTGAAGATTACGTCAGATATACTAAGACTATGAAACAGCAATAATACTAACCAATACTTCATAGCCTATCATACTTGCACACCTTGGGAGCCACATATGTGTGGCATTTGGCAAAGCTATAAGTAAAGACTTGAGATGAGGCTGAAAATGTAATTGGTTGAGATAGCATAGGTCCTTACTACGGTAGGAAGGCTGGATTTGTTGTTGTTGTTTCCAAGACAGGGTTTCTCTGTGCAGCCCTGGCTGTCCTGGAACTCACTCTGTAGACCAGGCTGGCATCGAACTCAGAACTCAGAAATCTGCCTGCCTCTGCCTCTCAAGTGCTGGGATTAAAGGCATGTGCCACCACACTCGGTGGGAAGGCTGGATTTACTTATAAATATTTTCATGTCCTGCCTTTCTTAAGCTTCATTTACCTCTATTATACCCTGACCTCATAGCATAATACATATTTTGGGTTTTTTTAATATAATTTTTTCCTTAATGTCTTCCTTTACATATATTACTTGCCTGAAGAAGGCAACACCTCTCCTTTCCATTGTTTTTTATGTCAGTTTTTGTTTTTGTTTTTTTGACAGGGTTTCTCTGTGTAGCCTGGGCTGTCCTGGAACTCACTTTGTAGACCAGGCTGTCCTCGAACTCAGAAATTCGCCTGGCTCTGCCTCCCAAGTGCTGGGATTAAAGGCATGTGCCACCATGCCCGGCCTTTTTTATTGTTGATCTTTCAAATATTGTTAGAAAAAAAATCAGAGGTTCCTGGAGAATAGAACCATAACACCTTTTAAAATAGTATTTATTTGCAATTTTTATTGCTTCCCTGTTTCACTAAATAAAGCCTCTACTTCTGAGAAGAAAACAATTTTTCCCTGTCAAAGTATTACTATGCAAATAATATTCAACAGGAGTTTTCTCTGTTCCTTTGAAATATAATTTTACCATTAATCTGCTAGATGGCTTCATCTTTACTTCTTCCCACTCCTTGCAAATGCAAGCTTGTATAAATGTTCCATATCCAAGAATAAAACTCCTTCACCCTTGACTTATCCCTGTGTTAGAAATATTTCCTATCTTAGTTATACTACATCAATTTAAGTTCCCGTTATTTTTGGAGAGCTAGTTTTCCTGCCCACATGCTTACCATTCAGATTGCTCTTGGGATGATCATTAAATATGTCTTTTCACTAAAGTCAGAAGGTATTTTCTCGTGTTCTTTTTTTTTTTTAACCTGCATTTCTTTACCTCACGAATCACCTACTTTCTCCATCATATTCTGTAGGTGATGATGTTTTTAATTTTCATAACTCTATACCCCATTCATTCTTACAATTCATTCTACAATTAATGCCATCTACCTTTTCCTCTGCTGTCTTAAATTTGGAAATGCTATAATGCTTTTCCTTTCATATACTTGGCTCTTATCTTCAATCTCCTGTATTCAGACAGATTTATTCATCAACCCCTCTGAGATAGAAACTCCAAAGAGTTAGCATCCATGATAGCACGGTGAAGATATAGTAATAGGAACAGCTAAGGCAGTGAGAGACTCTAGGAATAGAGTGAGTCTTTTGAGACTTCAAAGCACAGTGCTATGTCTACTGCAACAAGGACATACCTCCTTATCCTTCCCAAAAAGGTCCACCAACTAGAGACCAAGTATTTAAATATTTCAGCTTTTAAGAGCCACTCAAAGACTATGCTGGAATTGTTAAACCATCTGGAACCAATTCAAGTCTCCTATGATTTAATTTAAATGAAGGAATACATAATGATCACATAATTTTCTAAAAGAGAAAACAAAATACATTCCCTTCAATACTGTAAATATGTCCCCTTCTAAAGATGAGAATTTTGTTGTGCCCATAGTCCAAGTTTTCCCATGTCCTATTCTTTCAGCTATCACTACTGAACAAAGATTTTTGATACCTGTGCACCTCCATTGAAAGCATATCCGTTTACTTGGAATTATCTAAATGTTTATAATTACAATTTTTTCTTGAATGCAGTAATATTATCTAATATTTTCATTTTATACAAAATTCTTTTATTATGCATGACTTATAAGAAGAACATAATATTATTTGATAAAGAATTTTTAAAAATATCTTTAATATTCCCCTTCCCTACTTACTACATCTCAAGAATCACCAACATCATGTCAGAGTCTAGTCTACAGAACAGTGATAATTATCAATTTTGTGTTAGGAACCAGTGGTTTTGTGGTTGTTCATAACACCTGGCATTAATGCAGTTGTTGTTTCTTTCACTTCAGAGCCAGAATTGTTCTCAATAGTTCAGATAAATAAGAACAAATCTGGGGAGAAAAAGTAAGACTCAAGGCTGTTGCCATGATTTTTATACATACTTTGGAAGCAAGCATTCCTAATGAATCCTGTTTAGCATGGTTACACTCAGAGTCTAATCTAAATGACGCAGATGCTTTTAATCACTGAGTAATTAACATAGGATATAGACTAGCTAAATGATATAGGCAAACGACTTATCACAGTGCACAGTGGGCACTTAAAATTTTAGCTGTGATTGCAGTGTTTTATTAAGGCAATCACAGCGAAGGGACTGAGATCGATAGGCAGCAAAGGTCTTGCTGAACATATGGAAGAATCTGAAAAACTGTTGAGGGGAACAGTCACTTGATATTTCAAAGTCTAGTCTGCATTTGTTACAAATACAGGCAGAGAATGTCAAAAAAAAAAACCCCTTCCATTATAATTTTTTTTCTTTTCTTAGGCCCAGAGAGAACTAGCAATATCCCCTCCCATACCAACCCTAAGTAAACAGGGAAAGTGGGGATCCAGCGCACAGCAGCTTTTGGACTTAAAAGTAAACTTCAAGAACACATTAGTTTTCCCTTTTCAAAGAACAATGGCAGATATGGCAACAATAGTCAGTATGAAGAGAATTTGAAGTAGATAATAAAGATCAAGAGATAGTCATACAATTTTGTATTCAGAGCAGTGACACTTTTTAACTGAGCCTTGATACTGAAGAAACCCACACCTTGACTGGCAACATGTCAGGGTGAATGCAGAATCAGACCAGTGAGCAACCACATGGATCTTAAGAAGAGGGTCTGCAGTGTGCTGGAATGAAAGAAAATACTTCCTTACACTTACTAAACTAGAAAAAAACAAGTTCCAGGTTACAGATTTTACTACCAGGAAGGAAGGATTAAAATCAGACATCTGAATAATGCCAGTAATGTTTAATATTTTTCTTTATACAAAAATGGCTTTCTAGTGAGTTATACAACTCATTCGCTAAAGCTGTATTTAGTCCTTTAGTAGTTTTCCCTTCCTTAATAAACTTTCCTATGGTTCTAAAGCCACACATGAGGGAATTCAACCAGTCACTAACGGTAGGTATCTACTTCTTAATGACTTTGTTCACGGAGCAATGCTATTGCTCTACCCAGGAACACACTGAGTTCTTGCCCCTCCTATGCCCAGAAGCTTTAATTAAGACAGTGTATTAATGTGATAAGTTTAGCAAGTAGCATGAACCATGATCCTGAATTCACTGGTAGGAAAGGTGGGATTTGATTGCTTCCCCCTGCAGACCCATCTAAAACTTACTTTCATCACATATTTGGTAGGTATTGCTATCAGTGAGGTAACTTGGTAGGCACAGTGAACTGCGAGTTTATCATGCTACCCTTGTAGGAATTATCATGAGACATGACCCCTTAATGGAATCCTTACAAAATAATGTTCTAGAAGACCTCCTCGGTTTTTTCAATAAGATGAGCACAATTTGTATTCAATTTCTTGAAATTAGTCCTCCAATAATAAAGTGTAAAGAGCTTTGGTAGGTGGAACTAAGACTACTCCATGCTCTTTCCTTCTCATTGTTACAAAAAGAAATTGATTGGAAAGATAAATCAATAATTTTCAAATTTAAATTTAACCTTGACTAGCATCATTAATTGTAGTAATTGATTTTGCTTAATCACTTAGGACTTTGCTCTTTTGTACAATTTGGAGAACTCACACGCTATACTATTTTCCCCTATATCCTCTCTATCAAAGGAACATATCCACTTTGTTTTTAATCTGCAGGAATGCTCTCAGTTAATTAGTGACATATATATTAAAAACATATAACAACACACAACTAAATAAATTTAATGAACACCTGCCTTCACTTTTAATGAGACAGCTCAAGTATACCTCTGGTAATGAAGCTGGAAGGACTGTATTATTTATCACTCATCCAGGAAAAAGCATACATGACTTTAATTAAGTCTGCTGCTGCTTATTTATTGTCTTATATTCATATAGAATAATTCATATAAATATTTTGTCTTACTAGTTGTTTATTTCATATCTCTTTTAATTTTATAGTGAACCTAATTATTAGCATCATTTGTATTAAATTTTGAATCTGTAATTTGTATGCATGTTCTTATATTAAATATTCATGTCAGCGTTACTTTAATATTTAACACTGATCCTGTTATCAAGGGAATCAGTTAGAGACAATTATAATGGACACAAAGCTGTGATTATATGGTTTTCTTTTATGCATTTAATATAGTAGCAGTAAATAATATTACCACCTACCCATGCAATAACAGTCATAATAAACCTGAAAGAAAATATATGGTATAACAAAACACCCCTACTGCTAATGAATTTCCATTAGGGGTCCATGAGACAAAGGGACCCGTGTCTGTCTAGGCACATACTGTGTGTGGGAGAAAAGTAGGGTGCAATGAGACTGTGAAAAGAGATTCTTTATGGAAGACACTTCTGCATGAGTTTTCTATTCTGATCTAATATTTAAAAAACAGCCATTGGAAATTATCCAGTAACTTAGACATGCTGTCTTCTACCTCATGCTTTAGACATAGGACTTTGAGGAAGCAAATTGGTTCTGACTAGGAAGCCTCCTCTCTGAGTAATATCTCTCATTCCATCTAAAGGTGCTATACAAGTTTCCGAAGAAGAAATACAACCAATACTCCTACTCAGCTGTAAAGCACAGGAACAATGGCCAGAAAAGTAAGATAAACCCCAGGTACAACAGTGACTCTTATATCTTAGGCTAGTCAATTGTCATTTATTTGGACTCGAGAACTACCCAGTCAGAAGGAATAGATGTCTCATACTAAAAACCTACCAAGCTACTTGTGCTTGATGAGATAATGGGCCCCAGAGGGGAACTTTTTGTTGCCACTTCACTAAACCAGTACAGTTATCAATTACATTCTAGACCTAGTCTTTATTCACAGATTGTATACCTCTCAGCCCTCATCAATGATGCTTCTTTTTGCATCAATGCGCCTCACAGAATCTATATCTGGGCAACATGTTGAGAATATCTACTCAGGGTCTCTCTATTGGTATATCTAAAACACAAACCAAGGCTTGGAAACTATCACAAAGAAGGTGGTTGAAGGATTTGTGAAACCAAAAGAACCAGGATTATGACAACTTCACCCTATGATATGACAGTATATTTGCTTAGACAAGCTCTGTTCAATTCCAGCGACACCAACAGTTTATATGCCAGTGTGGAGCAGGAGAAATCTCACAAGGGCCTACCAGTCGATGAAAAGCCATAGACAATTACTGACTGCTAAGGAAGGAGAATTTCTCTTTTTCAAGGATGTGTCTCTTGATAGATCAACACACACATGAATGTTTTGTTATATTATTATAACACTAAATGTTATAATTTAGTGTGTGTGTGAATCATAATTAAAGAATAAAATGAAATAACATGGTGTCTCATACACTTTACTTTTGCAAAGATCAACTCTAGTCATTATATTCATCAGCTTCAACCCCAACTAGTTTTTGGACTCCTCAATGTAGGGTGTTATCTCATTAGTAACTCTAAAGATTAGGTATGTTCATGAGAAACAGACATTTTCACTCATTTATTAACCTGGACCTGAGACTGATTAAGGAATATCTAATATACTCTGCAAAGACATAACAATTAACAGTCACATATTTTACCCCTATTCAGGTTATATCCTTGTAGATGTTCTTGAAATTGCCTAAAAGGTCATATGCATTCAAAACCATAATAGAAGTTTTATGTAATTTTTAATAATTATTCTTAAAGAAACAAGTTATATCCTAACTGATAGTAATGAATTCAAGAACAAAAGTATCTTTTTTTAAGAGGCAGGTTATGCACAGGTGAGAAAACATGTTAGAGACTGGAATGGATACACATGCTGGTGTATTGAGGAAAAGGGAATGTTATTCTGACTAATAAATTATTTCCAGAACCTGTTCTGTGTCATGTTTGAGTGATAAGAAGCAAATCATTGTCTTTATTCATCACTCAAATTACCAAACTGTACAGGGTCAACCAGTCATAACCTTATGTGTCAATAATATAGGAAAGAATCTAGAATGTAGCCTAATAGATAAGTTCTAAAATTAAGGAAGTGCAGAAGCCTGGTATGCCTGGTGAATACAAGTAGATGAAGTCCTATGGGATACTCCATATGTGGGGGATCATGGTAAGAATTGAAGGTGTATTGGTATTAGGATGTGGAGCAGGAGGAAGTGTGAGAGGGTTAGTCATTGGATAATTTATATGTCTTCTACAAAAATGATAGTCATTGACATATTTTTATCAAGAAGTTACTGTGAACTGGGAAATATACCCAGGGTAAATGATAGAGGAAAATTCTAGAAATCAGAAGTTTGTTTGGGAAACTGTTGTCCATGAAAGAGAAAATGAAATCTCAGCATAGACAATGTATCCAATGAAATGTCAAAAGATTTTTCATGTCTTTCAAAAATCTATATTTGATGCTTTTAGTAGTTAGATGTGTTTACCACAGACAATTTTGAGTCATATTTTATAAGGATAGAGAAAATTTAACCTAAATATGAAGATACAATATTTCCTATTTTTTTTTGGCAAAGTTGTCCTCCAAATCTTTTCTGTGGTGGAAAATGTCTTGCCTTTAGCGTGCACAGAATTTCACTTCTGAGCATACTTCTCTCCATATTTCCTACCATCGATTGCATTTATTTTCATAGTCTACATCATTTCTGGGTCTACATTATTCTCTCCTTCAAATGTCATGTTAGCCTTCAACAATTTGAACCATTACTTTGTTAACACATATGCTTTGTATATTATAAGTATGATAATTTGCTCTTAGAACATTACGCTACACAGTTCTAAAATGAGTAAACAAAGTCATGGTATAACATATCATGATATTCTTAAAACTGTCATCCGTTATTCTCCACAGTTGTGCAAAGGGTAAAACTGAATGACAATATGTCATGTCTATGAATGTCTAAGCATCATGTAAATATACAGAACAGAGGCAAGAGGCAGTGATGCTCAGCTGTTGTCTCTTTTGATTGCTGCTGCTTTGATATTGTCTCCCCTACCCCCGTGTGTGTGTGTATGCGTGTGTGTGTGTGTCTGTGTATAAAACTAACTGGAGTCAATTTGGTTAATCAGGGTCCTTTACAGTTATGACTCCTTGACTTTCTGAAATCCCTGGGCAAATTTAACTAACTATAAAAATCTCTTAATTAGGATATGTCTTCTTTTAATGAAACAGACTGAGCTAAAACAAATCACTACAAGAAGAAAAATATGATTATTTTAAGACTTAAAAATCTTTAAAAATAAGTTACTAGAAAATATTTGTTGTTGTTTCAACTTTAAAGAATTGTCCCCTCCAGTTTGTTAGATCAGAGAAACAGAAAATTATTTATGATAATATACTATCTTAAATTACCTAGATGAAAAGAAAAATAATTCATATATTCAGAGTAATCATTCAGCAAAACTTCAAGTGGAATGCAAGACCCACTTATAAAAAACTAAATTCTTATTTTTTTAGATTTTAAATTAAAATTTATATGAATTAAATCCACAGCTGTGTTAAAAGTGTGTACTGAGATAGCAGAACCTGGAGTTTATTTAAATTTTTAAAAGAAGAGCATAAAGAAGCTAGTATTTGAAATTTCTTACCATTTTCAATGATTTTTAAGCACAAAATATATAATTAAATGTGAACTGTGATTAAAGAGGAAGTGTACTTCAAAATATCCATATCAATATGGAATTATGGATATTTATAACATTAAAGATTTGTGCATGATAGATATCTTTTCCTTTAGAAAATGTGGTAGAAATATTTAAATACTTCCTTCAGCAGTTATTGGCAGATATGCATTTTTTGGGAAACAAAATTTGTATATATTCTGCTTCTATGGTAAGTCTTGGAAAATGTTATTTTCAGAGGAATCATCAAATAAATAATTGAATTGGATCAAGAAACACAAAGCTGTCAACGATTTTACTCATCGTTGGACCCTGCATGCTACAGTACTGATGTGACAGGTAAGCTGTGCCTTCTGGTACAACCAATAGTAGATTACCTTTACAGGTTAAGCAACTGCTTTTGGATTGGATCTCACCTGCTTCACACTGGCACTGTAAATATATGCTTAAGTCCATGGCTGGTGGGATCATAGTGCCTAGGCTACAAGCTACTATATTTGTTACACGATCATATTCTCATACTGCCTTCTAAACTTTTTGGCCTGTGTTACTCTTAACCTTTTTTTTGTGGTGACCTATATGCTGTGCAAAGGTGACCATGAGTATCTAGTCCTAACTGGGAAATTTTTAGTAAACCTTGGCAAGGTTCAGGGAACTTTGTAAACAAGGAGGAGGACAGAATGTAAATTCAGGAGTATGGGGAGGAGCAAGGTGAGGTGATGTCCTCTCGATACGACCTTCCTGTTATACTCATATCCCTGAGATTACTTGAACTATCCCCACACAAAATCAAGTCAGCAAAAAAGTCAGGGTAGATGGAAGGGGAATTAATATGATATGGAATCAATTTTGGTTGGTAGCTGCTGGAGGAGTGTGATCATTTTTCCTTGGGACTTTTGACCAGTGGGAGGTCATCCATGCTGTAGTGAATGTCTCCACACACAAGCACATATGGCTGGAACTAGATGGACTTAGTGGGTTATTAAGAGAAGGAGGAAGGTGAGGAGGAGGAAGAGGAAGAAGGTTGATGTTTGGAAGAGAGGAAAGAATGAGGAGGAGCAGAAATGGGGGGAGAAAGAAAAAGAGGATGATGAGAGGAGGAAGAGGATGAAGAGGAGGAGGAAGAGGAGGAGAAGGTGGAAGAGGATGAAGAGAAAAAGGAGTAAAGCTGGGACTTGAAGTTTGGCAGAGATCTAAGAGGGGTGATATGGTTGGAGAATATGATCATATTTCACTGCATATACATATGAAAGTCTCAAAGATTTTAAAAAAAGGTTTAAGATTAAAAAGTTAAAATATAAATCCATAAATTCGCAGTCAGGCAGTGGTGGCGCACCCCTTTAATCCCAGCACTTGGGAGGCAGAGGAAGGCAGATTTCTGAGTTCGAGTCCAGCCTTGTCTACAGAGTGAATTCCAGGACAGCCAGGACTATACAGAGAAATCCTGTCTCAAGGACAAAAAAAAAAAAAAAAAAAAAAAAGAGAGAAAAAGAAAAAGACAAACAACAACCATAAGTTAGCACACTATCCATATGCCAACAATGATTAAATTACATTTATGTCCACAAAAACTTTGAACACAGAACAGAAACATTATTTAAATTAAAATAAATATAAATGACAAGTTATAAAGCTAGAATAAAATTGTATTAATAAAACCATAAATATATTTATAACAATATAATTTTGAGATTGTATAATACGACAATTTTGGAGGTATAGTATAAATTGCTATTCCCATAACTATTTTTATATTTTTAATAATTTATTACTCTTGTACACACTCATAGTGTATGCATGTGCTACTATGCATGTGTGAACAGAAGATGATGTAGAGTTAGTATGGCTTTTCCACCATTAAGTGGGCTCAAGGGTTTGAACTCAGGAAATCTGCTTTTAGGGCATATGTTTTACTCATTGAACCTTCTTGCTAACCCAATATTGTATATTTTAAATAAAGATGTAAAATTGTGTACCCATTATAAAAAATAGCAATTACTTGTAACAATAGGAATAAAATTAGTCTACACTTTTTAAGCAATAGGAAAATTATCTAGAGTAATCTTTTGTGTGGATATGACAACAATATAAACCATGTAATTATTGAACAAAGAGAATATAAAGATGCCATAGAGGTTATGACTTGTCAATTATCAATATTTTCTATTTTTTTAGATTCCTAAAGAATGAAAATAGAAATTATTTTTCTTTGCCTTTGCCTTTATGGTTTAGTTTAATAGTGAGATTCAAACACTTTAAAAGTTAATTTTGATATCTACTTTTCATTAATTCTGAATTTACTAGAAAGAACTGAATAGGAATTATAAGTAAGAGATATAGTGTGCTAGATATTCTTCTTTCCCCATTATTTTCACATAATTGCAAAAAGAAAAATTATGTCAACTGTGCATGTCTGAACTGCCTCAAGTACAATCCAATTAGAAACTGATATGGTTTGGACACACAGCTTGCATATTGAATTCAGGCACAACTTCCCCCCAAATACTATTATCTCTCCTTGGGTCTATTCCCCACCACTAACCACTGAACTTCATACGTATGGAGATTATTCCTGGATACTTCAATTTTCATTGTTACTTGTATATCGTAAGTGAATAGATAAAATTTGATTTTCCATATTTTAATATGTTGAATGAATATTCAATCATACACTCAAAATTAGAGCATTCAGCAAGATCATGAGAGTGGACTAGTATGATCATTTCAATACCACATATAAATCCTAGGTCTCAGAGTTAATGCTTGTCAACTCACAAGATTTAAGTCTTTGTGGAATAAAAGAGTGCAATTTTAAGAAGAATTTTTGGATTCTTGAGATATATATTTTGACTTAGCACAAGATCAAAACAGATTTGTGATTATCTGACTCATTTTCTGTATTTCTCAATGTTCATCTGGGACTTTGTTATACAATGATTAAAAGTATTAATCTGAATTATTAATTATCATTAATTATTAATTAATTATTATTAATTACTATTAATCCGAATAAGAAACATGAAAACATACTTCATGCCTCAGCCCTAATATATAAAAAGTAGAAATTGTATCCTGATTTTAAGTATGTGTATGTACATAAATATTTTAATATTGATGTATATGTATGAATATATTTTTTTAATATTTTTATTACATATTTTCCTCAATTACATTTCCAATGCTATCCCAAAAGTCCCCCATAGCGCCCCCCACTTCCCTACCCACCCATTCCCATTCTTTTGGCCCTGGCATTCCCCTATATTGGGGCATATAAAGTTTGCAAGTCCAATGGGCCTCTCTTTCCATTGATGGCCGACTAGGCCATCTTTCGATACATATGCAGCTAGAGACAAGAGCTCCGGGGTTCTGGTTAGTACATGATGTTGATCCAACAATAGGGTTGCAGATCCCTTTAGCTCCTTGGGTACTTTCTCTAGCTTCTCCATTGGGAGCCCTGTGATACATCCAATAGCTGACTGTGAACATCCACTCCTGTGTTTGCTAGGCCCCGGCATCGTCTCACAAGAGACAGCTATATTTGGGTCCTTTCAGCAAAATCTTGCTAATGTATGCAATGGTGTCAGCGTTTAGAAGCTGATTATGGGATATCTATGTATGAATAATATATACTGATAACCTCTTATTATAATATGATATAGCTATATTTCCTTCCAAGATAATACGCACAGATCTATGCACACCTAATCTCTAAATGTTTTAAAGCTGTGTCTTATTTATTTGTTGTCATAAGGCATAATTTTACTCTGTACAGTACATTTTTTCCACTGCTATATCCCTCATTAATATAATGCATCTTTAAATGATTATCATGATTTCATAGTAAGACAGGCCTGCAATTTTCCACATAATACCCTGGACAAAAACCAAATAGTTTTCCACAAGGGTAAAATGCCAATCAATTCTATGAAAACATGCTATGTAAGGCCACATACATTGACCCTTTATAATTAAATAAAATTGATTAACAAGTCCAATCACTATTAATTTATTCATAGCTGATAGCACAAGAGTAAATGAGAATTCAAGAAATTTAAATGTTACATTATCTGTACAGGTTAATTATTAACATCAGTGAGATTTTACATTTCAGTCCTAGAAATCGAATATAATATATGCTAGGCATGTGCTGTATGACTGAGTTACATTGCCCAGCCTTCACCTCATTTTATTTTAAATTATTCTGTAAAGTTTTTACAAAACAGGTGGGGATTAAGTAAAGATAATTTAATACAGGCATAAACATGAAAATTAAGACTCAGAAAAAGTAACCCAATGGAACTATGGGTGTGAGTTTCTGCAAGGATAGCCATCTAATTTTTAATTAGCATACAGAGTAACAGATTTCACTGTAGTATTTTCACACATGCTCAGTCTTGTTTGATTCTGTTTTGCTTTCCTCAGTTCATCTCCTACGTGGCCCTTCTCCTCTGTGGCCAAATTCCACTGACCCCATAGATTCTTCCCAATAGTTTGTCTTCCACATTCATATTGCATGTATCACGTTACCCTTCTTATCCTTACCTTTAAAAGTTCACTCTGTCATCTCATCAGCCCCTACCCAGTTTCCTGACCTCTACCTAAACCTACTCCTACATAAACGCATGGACAGAGCCATACAAAGGTAGGACTGACACATGACAAAGAACAGAAAATTTACCTTCCTGAGTGTAGCTTACTTTCTTTAATTTGTTTCTTCAGTTCTACCCATTTCCTTGCAAACTTTACAATATCAATTCTGTTTGTGGTTGTTTAACATTCCATTGTGCATATGTGCCACAGTTTCATTATCTAATTTTAGTAAGTGAACATTTAAGCTGATTGTTTGTTTGTTTGGTCAGGAATTATGGTATAGATGGATTTGGTTAATTTTTTTGGTTGTTTTTTTTTAATTTTATATAAATACTCCGTATTGTTTTCATTAATGCCTATGCCATTTTACACTCCTAACTATTGTGGATAAAGAGATCACTTTAACTGGCATCCTCTCTAGAATTTGTGGTCTTTTTTTTTTTTTTTTCACTATAGCCATCCTCACTAGAGTAAGATAGAATCTCAGGATAGATTTTAATTTTTATTTCTCAAATCCAAAAGTATTCTTGTGGAGTCTAGATTTTTAATAATGAAATAAAATCACTGAAAATAGAGATGGCTTAACTTATTTTCCAGATTTTAAAATCTCTTTTATATATTTATCTTATCTACTGCTCAAGTCTCAGAGCACTTCATTAAGCAAGTATGGCCTTCCTCTCATCCAAGTTTTACAGGAATTTATGCTTTTCACTATTTAGTATAATTTCACTATGTTTGTGCATGTACAGTCTATTATGCTGACATGCATACTGTCTTTTCCTGGCTGCTCCAAGGCTCTTATCATGAATACACGAATTTTGAATCTGTCATGCTAATCACGTTATTTCTGTCTTTAAGTCTATTAAGCTGGTATATTGAATTTATTAATTTGTGTACTCTGAATGAAGCTTGCATCCTTTGGATGAAACCAACTTGGTGGTGTTCTACAAGCTTTTAAATGCAATTTTGAATTCATTTTCCAAGTATATTGTTGAGAATACTTCTTGCTTCTATGTCCTTCAGGGAGAGTGTTCAGTAGAATTTCTTTGAGTGTGCACTTGTGCCCTTTAACTGGTTTTAGAGTCAGAGTCATGTTGGCTTCAAAGAATGAATTTGGCTGTATTCTGTCCCTTTCTATTTGATAGAAAAGTTGGAGAAACAATGGAAGTAGAGTCCAGTAGTAAATCTACCTGGGTCTGGATCATCCTTTATGAGAAGACTTAAATATTATTATTTAAGAATCTGTTCCAATTATGTATATCTTCTGGCTTTAATTTCTGTAGGTTGAATGTGTTTGGAAAGATCTATCACTTCTAAAGATTTTACAACTTATAATAGAATTGTTGATGTATTTTGCAATGATCTTCTGGATTTCAGTGTAGTTTAATATCTCCTTTCATATTTTATTTTATTAATTTCGGTCTTCTCTTCCTTTCTTAGTTTGTCCATGGCTTAGTCATCTTTGTAGGTCCATATTTAATTTATTTATATTTTGATTTCATCTGTCCTCTGCTAAATTTGAGCTTGACTTCTAATTATTCTATTTTTCTCACCAGTCTCGTGTTTGGTTCAATTATAGTATCCTAATCTTCTTTCTTAACTTTTCCTCCGTGATTTTAAATTTTCCTTAAAGTTGATGATCTTCCCATACAATTTGCTTTTTTAAAAAAATTATTATTGTTTTTAAATTTATGTCTTGAACTGATTTTGTAACTTTCTTTTAAATATCTTAAATTAACTTATTTGATTTATTTTGATTTTATTTATTAATGTTTATTATTTGAGTAACCCATTTGGTCATCATTGATCTTTAAAAAAAATCGCACTCTGAAACCTTTTTCTGGCATCAAAGCTGGTCTTATCCTCACTGCTTCCCAGTGTTGAGAAGTTATAAGCTCATGGGGTGTCATAGTAGACCGTTCTTTCTTATTTTTCCAAGTTTCTCTATTGCATAACTTCCATCTATGGATAGTATATATCTTCCAGTTTATAGGGTTTTTTTCTTATCCACTTTACTCTTTTATTATAATTATTATTTCATTGATTTACATCACAAATGATGCCCCCTCCGAGTCCCCCCTCTAAGAGTTCCTGCTCCCATTTCCCCTCCACTTAGCCTGTGAGAGGGTGCCCCACCCTGACATCCCCCCTTCCTGGAGCATCAAGTCTCTACAGGATTAGGTGCATCTTCTTCAAACAATATATGGGCTACATATGGGCCAGGGGCCTAGGACTAGTCCACTTATGCTTTGTCTGGTGACTTAATCCCTGGGAGTTCCTAAGGGTCCACCTTTTCTACTTAGTTGATTTTATCTGAGTTCCTCTATAAGATTATCTTCTGTTGAATTTATGTTAAAAGGGACCTAACTAGTAACAAATGTGCTATTGTGCCACAAGTCTTAGTGATAAACATAGGAGAAGATACTGTGCTCTTGACCTGTGTTCTCTATTTCGTTCTGAGACAATGGTGCTAGGGGTTCTTCTTTCTATCCATTAGAATTCTGTCCCAAGTTACACAACAAATGTACTGTTATCTATACTAGTTCTGTCTGCTATGGCTAGGTGGGGATTTCACAACTTCAGAAACTGTTACTACAGTTCTGTAATCTCTTTAGTTGTTGCAGCTTGGGACCTGCTTCCCCAATCCAATGAATTTCATGTCCTTCTACATTTTCCAAGTTGATTTTTCTTGATTTCTTGCTCTTGGTGCTACTGTGGCATGGGGAATGTTAAACGTGCAATTTCTCAACATTAGGTTCCCTCCCTCCCCCCACCCTCTCCTGCTCCAGTCCTTCTGGAATGTTGAGCTGTTATTCTCTGCTGATAGATTCAGCTGCATTCAGCTTCTGTGGATCTCTGGGCTGTTCCATCAGATGTCTGGTTCTATTGTTCCACTGGTTGCTCTTCTTTGCAATGGCAATGGTAGGGTAGGGGGATTTCAAGTTTTGAAAATATATTAATACTAGATTACTATAACTCTCTCCTAGCCATTCCATTGGTGTTTCCTGTACTCCAATATCCCTTTCAGCAACGGAATTTGGGCTTGGGGAGCAAGAACTGTTTATGGCTTTTACTGCTCTTGGTGCTTGGGCCCATTGGACACTTCCATTGCCTGTATTCAGTCCTGTGATCATTGTTAGGCTAATGGCCTTTCTGGCTCCCTTATGGGATAAAAAAATCCCACCTGATCTTATTTATGCTTTCTTTCAGGTTTTTTGTTGTTGTTGGTGTTTGTTGTTTGTTTGTTTGTTTGTTTGTCCTGCTTCTCAGTGTGGAAAGATGAAGAGGTGATAACTGATATCATGGATTAGTTTCTGTTCCAAAGATGGCACATGATGGGGACACAGGCATAAAATGGGCTGGCTTTCTTTGATAATACAGTAACATTATATAAAAAATTACAGACGTATTCACCCTTTAGCCTATCGATTTGATTCCTGGAATTTATTCTACAGATTTATCTTCACACACTAACATGAGATAGATTTTTCATCATAGCATTTCTTGCAACAGCAAATAAAGTTTAAAAAATGCAGTCTTGTTTCCTGACCTCTAATAATTACACTATAAATGGCTTTTACGAATTATTTTCATGCATTCACAGGATTTTTAAAAGAAGTATACAGGGCAAGTGGTGTTATCATCTTCATTTTAGAGAAAACAACTCAAAGCAGAAGGTTTAAATAGTCTAGTCTTTAATTATAGCTTTTGGTGGGCAGAGACAGGCATGGCTCTGGGAGTTTGAGGCCAGCTTGGTCTACATATTAAGTTCCATGCCAGCTAGAGGTGCATAGTAAAACCCTGTTTCAAAAACAACAAAAATACCACCGCTAACAATAGCAACAGCTCAGCAATGGCAGAGCAGCTTGGAAGAAGTGGGAGCTGAAATTATAATTTTACATTGTGCTTATAGAAGGTGACCTCCCAATATCTTGGATTCTAGCCATGAATACTCCAAAGCTAGAACTCAGTTTTGTAAAGTTTTGTCATTAAATTAGTGTTCTCGGCTCAGGACTTTTGCCTTCTATACTCTCAGAAAGGGTGGAGGAAATTATAACTGCTTTTATGGTAGAGAGTGTGCGGAAATGTATATATGACATTGATTAATAGTATATACCAAATATAATTAAAACATAAAGGTACATTCAAATTCCAAAGGGCTACAATTATAATTTCAACTTTGGGATGATCATGGGCAGTTATTGACCTAGGTAAGATCACAAACTAACAAACATTTGACCCAGTCAAAATGTTTCTAATTTTTAAGTTTTAAGATAAACTCTTTAAAAATTCTTCATTTTTAAATATTGAAATATTTCAACTCAAAAAGATACTTTTGTTTTTTGAACCAATTCATCAGCTTTCTTTTTTTTCCTCTCTTTTTAGGTTTAATTTTTAGTTACAATTCTGTATCTATATCTAACAAATATGTTTGTTTACAAGTGAATCTCTAGAGTTATTATGTAGAAAAAGAAAAATTAAAATTATAGTAAGTATAAAAGCAAAACTTTAGCTAGCATCCCAAGAACACTGAAGTGTATACCAATATGTAATTTTCCTAAATTAGCCCTTGTCCATCTCAAAGCAAATTTGTAGCTTTTATGGTTTGATATCTATTTACTATATCCTCTTCACAACACCCATAATCAAACAAAAAGAATTTCTGTCAGTTTCAAACTCTGATTTCTACAGCTATAATTGTCTGATTATGCATAGACAATATTGAATGATTTATAACTTCGATTACATATCAAAGGGGTCATGTGAGCCTTTAATGATGTCATTGAACAACCTAAAAACGTCTATTCAGAAGTATTTATTCCAGGAAAATTTGAAGTTTATCTTTAAATAGAAATTATCACAGTTTATTACTATTTGGATAGCAAGATTTAATTGGCCATGCTAAGTTTACTCCCTCTGAAGAAACTTGAGTTCAACTAGAAACAAAGAACACAGGCTCAAACTGGAATCACTGTGATTATCATTATCACTTGATAACATTATCAAGTTATCATTATAAAAATAAATAATTGTGTCAATAATACAAATAACTATTATTTATGCTTATAAGATGTTAATAATTCCTTCTTCCCTCCCTCCCTCCCTCCCTCCCTTCTTTCTTCCCTCCCTCCCTCCCTCTCTCCCTCTCTCTTCCCTTCCTTCCTTTGCTTCTTATTTCCTTCACAGTGCTGGGACTTAGGACCTAATGTATGTTAGGCAAACACTCTATGACTGAGTTACATCACCAGTTCTGTATGACCCATTTTAGTGTATACAAACATTATATTTCCTCAAAAGTGGCTTCTCAAAAATGAAATGAGTTTGTAATTAAAATGGTAAAAAAATAGAATACAGAAGAGTTCATAAGCTCATGATAAATATATTCTAAGTGACTGACACTGAAATTACCATAGGGGTATATATTTATGGTAATATATTACCATGTGCATTATCATATATATTGTATATATGTAATGTATAAAAGTAATGATAATTGTCCCCAAAATATAATTAATTTTCCAAATGTGATCCACAATACTTCTCTAATATAATTGATTTGACTTTCCATACAAGGATTGCTTCTGGGGTCTCTTATCATGATAAGATAATCAAAATGAAAAAAAAAAGTTAGCTACTTGCCAGGTGAATAAATACATTGAGCCATCCCATGATTAATTGCAGCCCTTGAGGTAAGTAGAGACTCATTATTTAATTATTCAAATATGCTACTTGTTTTTAATAAGAATGATGTGAAAAGTCACTAGTTCTACATTGCAAATTTGATATTATGAATGCTCACTTATCTCCCAAAGGAAAGTTATGGACTGAAAGACACAAGAAAGAATGAAGGATCTCAATTTTGTTCCCCATTTGGTGGTTTTACCTGTCAATATATGACCTATTAGTTCTATTTTCTTATTGGCTTCCTGGGGCTATGGTGAATCACAGCCTTTTCTACATCACCATGCAGCTGAGTAAGATTCACTCCCACCATGACATTCTTAATCCCTCATAGACCAATACTGATTCATTTGCTCCAGTCTCTGATCTTCCAAACCCTCTGGGTAGAATTCACTTCTATTCTTGGCTTACACAGCAGGTCCTGTGTCACAAAGCATGTCCTATCTGGCTTGATTACAGATTTCCAAGCAGCATTGCTTCCTACACACAGCACTCTTTCTCAAAACAAGGTCATCTCACAGTTTTGTTGACTTTAAACACAATGCTGAGACTATCACTCTTTTGTTAGAAAGTCCTAGAAGTTTAAGTTGGGTGAGACCTAATGTAAATACTTTCTGAAATGTATAAACTAGGCAACTTTAGTTGAAATTATTTGAACTAAACCAAGAAAGAAATACTTTGCCCACTTTAGGTTGTAGTGTATAACATCTATTTTGTTGAGGTTGTACAGAAAGCACATGAGTTATTATTAATATCATGATCATAATTGTAACATATACTGAGCACCAGTCAATGATATTCAAAGAAGAAATATGAATGGGAAAATCAAAGAGTCAAGGAGGACTGAAGTGTTCAACAGCATTTCAAAGTTTGAAAGTAATAACCCAACAGGATTCACACAAACTTGAACTCATAGGGACTTGGGTAGCACACACAAAACCAACACAAATTCAAGATAGATGCAGTTTGTGAGAGAAGAAAGGAATATATATTGGGTATTACTACTAGCCAAGAAGTTATTTGCAATTGATATCTTCTAACAAAGGGAAAAACCAGTTTACCCCACTGGGTATATAAAAACTATGCCCTAAAATAATTAGCCAACACAAGATTAACTGCATATTTTTGTTGGTTTGGTTGTTCTTTAGAAGGGAGTGCTTTTGGTCTCTGTTTTTATGTTTTTTTTTTGTTTGTCTTTTT
This sequence comes from Mus caroli, assembly GCF_978045245.1. Lineage (NCBI taxonomy): Eukaryota > Metazoa > Chordata > Mammalia > Rodentia > Muridae > Mus > Mus caroli. Next base: position 65,165,249 of record NW_028227256.1, read on the forward strand.
GTTTTGTTTAATTGGCTTTTTGTTTGTTTTAGGAGAAGAAGCTCATAAAGTTGGGTGAGTGGGGGTTGAGGGAGGAGAAATCATAAACAAAATATGGTTATAAAAATTCTACAAAAAATATTAAAAGTTTGGACATGCTAAAATTAGGTGATAAAAATAATTATAATAATAAAAAGTAACCTGGAAAGGTCATGAAAGAGTTGCTGAACAGTTCAAAAGTCAATAACATTTGTATTTTAATAGCATAATAGAACTTTTGACACAACAATGGTCTGTTCTGGCAGAAGTTGGGGCTTGGGTGTTTTGTTTGTTTGTTTGTTTGGTTGCGGTTTTTTTTTGTTTGTTTGTTTGTTTGTTTGTTTTGCTTCAATAGCTCCTGGTCAGGGCACTCCAGCAAGAAGTCAACATGACAAAATAATAGACTAGAGAATGGCAAGGAAATCAGATCAAATAGAAGCTATTGGCCATGGGTTAAGAAAGTAAGTCAGCTCTCACAGCTTACAGACTTGAAGAAGAGAAAGGGCTCAGGGATTGTGGACCAGGGCAACACAATATCTAATGTAGTGTGGAAATAAGATACAAATGAAAAGGCAATTATGGTCATTGAAAGGAAACACAGAGTTTAATTATTCAGATGTTAAACACTTTTAAAAATCCAAGGCAAGTTTATCCTACCTAAGAACCTGTGAAGTGTCCACAAATCTGTCTATACTAAACCCATATAGAGATTAATCTCTTAGCCTGTTTTCATATCTCATGAATTTCCAGTATTTCTTATTCATTCGGTTCTCTGAAACAAAATTATAGCCAGTTATATTTAATCTCGGATCCTTGTAAGTTAAAAACAACAACAACAACAACAACAACAAAAACAAAACAAAAACAAAACAAAAAAAAAACTTTCTAGTCCTTATCAAGCACTATCTTTCTCTATGGAAAGATTTAGTGATGATACATATAGTATATTCTAATTTACCTGTTTATTATTTTAAGCAAATATAGTAAACAATTTAGTAGTCTTAATAGTGTAACTTGGCAGAAAGAGACATCTTGAAGCTTAGTTATGGCTTTAAATCCTTCTCTATCACTTCCATGCGGGAGGACACTGGCCCGTTTACAGCTCCAATCTTTAGTTTCTTCATTTTGTGAGCCAGATTGTTGTGACCTTAAATAAGATAAAACAGGGTCTTGCAGGAGTCCTACACCTCTGTCATTGTTAGGAGACCTAAATGTCTAAGAATTGTCCTAGGCAGCCTCAGTGCATTTACTGCCTTGCATTCCATATGAGTTGTATTAGCAGAGTAACATTGGGGCTTAGGAAAAGACTAAGGCAGTTTTTCTTAACTGTGGCTACACTTCAGAGGTATTACAAATCTTTAGAATGATGAAATCGTGGTTGAATAATTTTTTCTGAACAAAGGGTCTACTATAGCTTTCATCAAAAATTTCAAAGGAATCTCTGAACTGAGAAAATGATAAGAAAACTTGCCTTGGGCTTTTTTTATTTGTGCCTACAAAGGAATTAATATTGGCATTAAAACATGGCTAGCCATGCTAATTGTCACAGTTACCTTCGGTCTAGTATGCAGATCTGTCTTTTCCCTTATTAACCTAAAAAAACAACCAAACAAACAAGCAAAAGAAAAAAAACCACTAAATTCTAGTTCTTTCCTTTTATTTCAAGTCATATTAGAGCTGCAATGTTAATATTTGAATTATTCTACAAATCAGCATAGAGATGCTAAATATCTTCTTATATGCTTTTGTCTTTATAGTACTAAAAATTGATGGAATCCAAAGAATTTAGGAATATATATAAATCACTGTTGGCCATGTAAAATGTCTTCCCAGGTAATCAAGATTGGACACATTAGTTCCTGTAAACTTTTCTTTTTTTTTTTTTTTAAAAGATTTATTTATTTATTATATGTAAGTACACTGTAGCTGTTTTCAGACACTCCAGAAGCGGGAGTCAGATCTCGTTACGGATGGTTGTGAGCCACCATGTGGTTGCTGGGATTTGAACTCTGGACCTTCGGAAGAGCAGTCGGGTGCTCTTACCCACTGAGCCATCTCACCAGCCCCCTAAACTTTTCTTATACTGAAGTAAAACAAGATAATTTAGAGACAGCTAGTTTTGAAGTGTTCTGATGTATTTCTCCTATGAGAATTCTTCATAGAAAATGATAGATGTCCAACAGGGGCACTTTCGGGCCATCTAAATTGATGAGAGGACATGATTACAAATGTAAGAATCTCTGTAGCATCCAATAAGCATTGAAATTATTAGTCATCAAATGTCCTCACAAGAGAGGCTTTCCTAATATAATGAGAATGTTGGTAAAAATTGGAAAAGACAGATCTGCATACTAGACTGAAGGTAACTGTGACAATTATCATGGCTAGCCATGTAAATTTTGGTAAAATTTTTGGTTGTGAGCCAAGCCTTTAACAGCTGATCCATCTCTCCAGCCCAAGTTTTGGTAAAATTTGAAGACAAATATCCTTCAACTTGATTTCATCAAGTTTAATAAGGGGAAAATAAGGTAAAATAGGAGTTAGAATCTTCCTTAAAAAGGTAAATGTTTTTCTAGAAAATCAAAAGCAGAAAGATTTTATAATGAGCTAACCAAGTAACTCTAGATCTTCCATTCTCTTTCTCTTGTCTCTGCTTCTCTGACAACTCAAAAAGGCAGAATTTCACCTGTTCTATGATGCAATGCTGCTTTTGCTGAAACAGCTCCTGTAGAGTGAGCTGTAACATGCCCAGAAGTGGAAAGGTACTCTAAATGATAGAATTCCCACCAGTGTAAATTAGTGTTTGATACCCAGGCCCTCAACGCTATCTATAGCAAGAGATGCTGGTTTCCATTTAGAAGTTGCATAAAGGATGGCTCACCAGCCACCTTAAAATTGATGAATCGAATTGAAGAGTTTCAATGAATATAAATGATTAAACTACATCTACAAAGTCTCCTTCCTATGGATTGGGGATATTTGTATGAACAAGAATTGTTGGTGATTGGCTCTAGACAATTGCAAAATAAACAAATAAATAAATTGCAGTCATGGACAGAATGTAAATCAGAGGATTGACTAAGGGGTATAAAATTATCTACTCATTAATGTTGCAAGAGACTGTACACCTGGCTGCTGAACCACATGCCTGAAAGACCTCTGCTGCATGACAGTGAGGGTTTCAAAGTACTATTAAATGTTTAAATCTGCATAAGTACCAGGATCATGTTGACACTGTAAAATGCTGCTAGGCAATATGTAACCTATAATTAATGAGTGAACTAGTAAATTACTTATATCATTTAGACTTCAAAAGGAAAAACCTAAAAGTACATATTTTCAATTAACTATGTTTAATGACAACTATAAAATGTTATTGAATATATATTGAACTAATATATAATATATATGTGTAAGTATATATTTATATGTATCATATATATGCATAAGTGTCTTCAAAATGAGCATTATAGGAGCTGGGACATAACTGTAAAATTGTAAGTATGATAGCCAAGTATAAGGCCCTAGGCTTACTCTCCAGCAATAAAAGAAAAAAGAGTTGTATATAAATATTTTTACATGGAAAAGAAGACTGAAACAGTAGGATGGAAAACATATTCCTTATGTTATAGAAGGAACATAATACAATGTATTTTTGCTATCAAAATAAGGAGTTACAAGATGCTTTTAAACTTTAAATTCCATATAAGTCACACACACACAATTTCTCTATTCCTTCCCTAGATCTCAGTAAAATGATAGTGAAGGATGAAAAAAATGTTAAAAAGACAAATGTGATGGTTTATGGAATAATTGGTATAATAAATCATAAAATAGTTCATCCCGGCACTGTGGTCTCTTCTTGGATTTTAAGCTCATGGATGCAGAGGCAGAGGAATCACTCTTAGTCAGTCCATGCTACATAATAAGAAATTTTCTATAAAACCAAACCAAAATGTCCACAAATTTCAGGAAAGTGGAAATAGTAGCCAAAATGAAACTAAGAGGAAAATACCAATTGCTGATGACGGGCTTTCAGAAGTACAAAGCAAATTTGGTTTAAGAGAAAATATGAATATAAAATCTACAGACAGTCCTTCCAATAGTTGAAATTAAAGATGGAACCAGGATCACTAATATTAATCTAAATATCTATAAATCTGAATAAGCTCTCTCTGCAAGCCCATAGTAGCATGTGACTCTCCCTCTCTACCTTCATAAGAACGCAGCTGCATTGAAATGCAGAAACTCAAGAAAATAATTTTGTTTATTACTTAAGTGTACAGGGAAAGCCAAGATTGAGTGGGATGACATTAGCTATGAAAAACCTTTTTTTTTTCCTTTTAAAGATAAAAAATAGTGCATCAAATGGTTTGTGGCATCTATAAACTATTTGATAGTAAGGTATTTAAATTTGCCTGCAGACAATGGATAGATTCTTCTATGAAAAGTTAAGTGATAAAGAAAGAAATCGAAGAAGATCTCAGAAGATGGAAAGATCTCCCATGCTCATGGATTGGCAGGATTAATATAGTAAAAATGGCCATCTTGCCAAAAGCAACCTACAGATTCAATGCAATCTCTATCAAAATTCCAACTCAATTCTTCACCGAGTTAGAAAGAGCTATTTACAAATTCATCAGGAATAACAAAAAATCTAGGATAGAGAAAAATATTCTCAACAATAAAAGAACTTCTGGTGGAATCACCATCCCTGATCTCAAACTTTACTACAAAGCAATTGTCATTCAACAACCACAACAAACTAGCATGATATTGGTACAAGGTAGGTAGATCAATGGAATAGAATTGAAGACCCAGAAATGAATCCACACATGTACAGTCACTTGATCTTTGACAAATGAGCTAAAACCATCCACTGGAAAAAAGACAGCATTTTCAAAAAATGGTACTGGCTCAACTGGAAGTTAGCATGTAGAAGAATGCAAATCAATCCATTCTTATCTCCTTGTACAAAGTTCAAGTCCAAGTGGATCTTCACATAAAACCAGAGACACTGAAACTAATAGAAGAGAAAGCGGGGAAGAGCCTTGAGCATATGGGCACAGGGGAAATTTTCCTGAACAGAACACCATTAGCCTATGCGCTAAGATTAAGAATTGACAAGTGGGACCTCATAAAATTGCAAAGCTTCTATAAGGCATAGGACAAAAAGGCAACCAACAGATTGGGAAAAGATCTTTACTCAATCCTACATCTGATGGCTTATATCCAAAATATACAAAGATCTCAAAAAGACTTCAAAGAAACAAATAGCCTTATTAAAAACGGGGTACAGAGCTAAACAAAGAATTCTCAACCAAGGAATACCCAATGGCTGAGAAGCACCTAAAAAATGTTCAATATCCTTAGTCATCAGGGACATGCAAACCAATACAACCTTGAGATTCCACCTTACACAAGTCAGAATGGCTAAGATCAAAAACTCAGATGACAGCAGAGTGTGGAGAAAGAGGAACACTCCTCCACTGCTGGTGGGATTTCAAGTTGGAACAACCACTATGGAAATCAATTTAGCGGTTCGTCAGAAAATTGGACATAGTACAACCTGAGGACCCACTAATACCACTCCTGAACATATACTCAGAAGGTTCTCCAACATGTAATAAGGACACATGCTCCACTATGTTCAGAGCAGCCTTATTTATGATAGGATAACAGAAGAATGGATACAGAAAATGTGGTACATTTACACAATGAAATACTACTCATCTACAAAAAACACAATGAATTTTTTTAAATTCTTACGCAAATGGAGGGAACTAGAAAATATCATCCTGAGTGAGGTAATCCAATCACAAAGGAACACACGTGATATGCACTCACTGATAATGGATATTAGCCCAGAAGCTCAGAATAGCCAACATACAATTCACAAACCACATGAAACTCAAGAAGAAGAAAGACTAAAGTGTGGCTACTTTGATCCTTCTTAGATGTATGAACAGAATACACATGAGAGGAGTTACAGAGCCGAAATGTGGATCAGAGACTGAAGGATTGACCACCCAGAGACTGCCCCACCTGGGCATCCATCCCATATACAATCACCAAACCCAGACACTTTTGTGGATGCCAACAAGTGCTTACTGACAGATGCCTGTTATTGCTGTCTCTGAAGATGCTCCACCAATACCTGAGAAATACAAAGATGGATCCTCACAGCCTACCATTAGACTGAGCACTGGGTCCCCAATAAAGCAGCTAAGGAAAGGACCCAAGGAGCTGAAGGGGTTTGCAGCCTCATAGGAGGAACAACAATATGAACTAACCAGTACCCCCCAGAACTCCTAGGGACTAAACCACCAACCAAAGAGTACATATGGTAGGACTCATGGCCAGCTGCATATATAGCAGAGGATGGCCTAGTCAGAGGAGAGGCTCTAGGTACTGTGAAGTCTCTATGCCCCAGTGTAGGAGAATGCCAGGGCCAGGAATCATGTGTGGGTGTGTTGGTGAGCAGGGATAGAGGAGAGGGAATAGGGAGTTTTCAGAGAGAAAACCAGGAAAGGGTACAACATATGAAGTGTAAATAAAGTAAATATCAAAAAAAAAAGTCAAGTGATTATGGAGAGTATTTCTCCTTTAACGTGGACCATCATGTTCCACTCTTATATAGAAAGCTCATCACAGACACCAGCAGAGAAAGACATTTTCTATAGGCACTGGGGATGTGACTTCTTAAGAGCATGGATATGAAGACATGTAGTACAGTCTACCTAGCATTGCTCAGAACATGTTTGATCACCAGTGATCTTGAAGCTTCAGCCTGATAATAACCTTTCTAAAGAGTCTCCCAAGAGAAAATCAGAGTCATGCTGGTACATAGCCTCGATGGTCTAAAGAAATGATTGCAGACTGATACTCAGTTGCCTACTTAGGACTCTAACACCATTCATAATCTGGCAGGACCTTGGTGACCCAGTTCTGATCATGTGTGTCCCAGGAAGTACTGAGATGCTTATTATGTGCTCAGCAATTCCATACCCAGCAGGCTAACCCCTCTCCTGTTTCTCCTTCCATATTTCAAAGAGTGTCTGAACCTTATTATGTCCAACTTCCTGATTCATCCTCCCTCACTCCCTGATAGAATATGAAGCTCTCATGTATCTTATAGTTACTCTAATGCCATATGTAATAATTTTTCATTTTAAACTTTACCTACTTAAACCACAGTGTGGTTCTTATCTCCCAACTGGACCATAGCAATCACAGGTATACTTCAACGAAAACAGAAACCTAAACCAGGAACAGGAAGATAAGATTTCCAGGCACTAAAGGCTTGAATTAGCAGAGATGGTAAATCTTAATTCTTGATAACAATCAAGATATGGCTCTAAAGACATAGGTGAGTTTCCAGCTTAGGCTCCAATTGTAGCAGGAGTGGAATTTTTAAAGGAAAAAATTTCACAGGTGAGGGAACAAAACAGAGTAACTGACAGGTCTCTAAAGTATCTAATGAAAGAGATTTCTGCAAATACAACTTGGAAGAAGAAAGATGAAGGGATATAGAACAAAGAAATTTCTAATGAAGAAATTTTCTTTAGTGAACAATATTTATACAGCAATATATTGAAAAAGAAGTTGTTGAGTAGATTGAAAGTATGGCACAAGTATTATATAGGGTATATATGTGAAAAGTAAAAAAAAGTAACCAAAATTATTGCATTCTAATTTTGAATATTTGTTAAAAAATAAAATAAATGAATCAGAAAACATAGAATATATATAATTTTAGTAGCATAAATATCAATTTCAGAAATAAGATCTTAGGAAGCAAAATCTATAAAGCAAACACAATGAAGGAACTCAGGAACAAAAGGCTATTTAAATTAGTATTATAAGTATTGTAGTACTATACACTTGATATATATATATATATATATATATATATATATATAGTATAAATTTATATACTTATAAATTACATCTATTTATATATATACATATACTATATATTCATATATAGTATTCTCATAAAATGGGGAATATCAATAATTTTTCTTATAAAAGTTGGAAAATAATATTTTTAAGGATTAGTGGTGACAAATTTAGCTTCTCTTTTTCACACGGTGAATTCTATTTTGTTAATTTCGTGCCTCATCTGCCTCTAGTCTCAACTTGTGGAAACACAGGGTTATTGTAATGACCATGTGATATTGTATTTTGCTACAGTTAACAATAACTAAATTCAAAATAAATAATATTTAAAAGAACCTATCAAATTAACCAACCAACCAACCAACCAACTAACTAACCATCTAACCAACTAATCAACCAATGAAACAAAGAAAACAAAACACTAATAATTTTTCAGTGTGACAGTGAAAAGTATGGGTTTATATTCATAAATATAAATGACTGAATTAATACCTTATGGCTGCCCACATATTGAAATGAAACTGATAGTCAAAAAAGTAAAAGTAAGCAAAGGAGAGAGTGGAAAAGGAGCCAAGATGAGGTTATGCAGTTGGTCATGTATATCAGTTGGCTTTTGAGTTGGACCAGAAATGCTTTCAATAGCCCGTCTGTGGTCCCTCTAAAGTTCAACCATTTCTATATCATTCTTGTTCTGTCCAAGGACCATCATGTTGAAACTGCTGGGCTACAAGGATCCACTTGTTTAAAACTAGGGCAGTGCCTTTTTATTTGGTATAGGAATGGACATAACTGTAAGGGAGGCCAGAAAGCCTTTGCTTTAATCCGTCTCTTCCAGCTACAGTTAGTGGGGTGCTTCACATAGTCTGGACAGATGATGCTGAAATGACAAACTCCTCAGGGCTAGAGATTTCCTGGTTCCAGGACCCACATGAGACACAGATGTATTCCTGTCAATTGGGTCCTCTGGTTTCTTTAAATTGTTCAAGTGAACATATTTAATATCATAGGTTTTTTTCCCCCCTTTTAGTTCAACTGTGGAAAGCCTTATATATTTTTAAAAGAAAGTCTACTCTCTTAAACTATACATCACTTTATGACATTTTATATTTTCTCCATGGCACACTGTAGATCAAGTTTGTTGTCGAATACATAAGGTCAATTGCTGTGGCAATGGCAAATTAAAAACACCACTTATCAGTGATGGAATGTAAATATAATATTGCTTTCTGTGAAGTGTTATCATAGTAATAAACACCCTGGAAGAAATATAATTTGAGAGGCAACTTATTTAAGCACAGAGAGCCATGGGGTCTCTCCCAATCTCAATTGAGCTTCTAGCTGTTTTATGTTTTGGTTTTGTATTTCTCTTTAAATGATGATACTGATTTTGCTCATACTTCTGGGAAAAAAATGTTTCCCTAAAATTATGCTACCACCCCCTAGTAAATACACATACATTCCTGAATTTACTTACTTCAGGAGAACAAATCCAAATGACAAATATTCTCAGTAATCGTTCAATGCTCATCATTTCTGAGTACTTGCTGATCCAATGCTGATTTTGAAGTCAAACACTATAGGTGTGCCCAGTATTTACATTCAGTGTTTAACTTCCTTACATAGAGGGCTTGTAAAGTAATATCTCATCACCAAAACAATGGAGAATGACATAGAATCCTAGTGCAGAAAATGTCAGAGTTGGCAAATACATATCATTGAACAGATTGCTCCGTTGACTTAAATACCAGAACTGTCTTTCATCAAGTTTTGATTGGCTGACTCTTAACCTTGATCCAACATTGTTCTGTCTGCAATGCATTTCATTGAAGGTGGTGAAAATTAAGTCTTGAATTACTAGCAGAAATACTTTTTAAACCTCTTTTTCTATCCTTGTAATAGCATATTGGCAAATACATTAGCCTAAAGAAATGGAAGAATGTTGTATATATTTGAATTGCTAATGTGAAAAGAGACATGCTGGGAAAATTCCTAAATCACAGGAAGTTCCTAAGCACAGGCTTTTATTTTCTTACTGTGCAAGTTGGCATTAAATATGCAAGCCTCTCTGCAACCTTATGCTTTAAAAGCAGGATGGTCTTTGTTGCTTTATTAACATAATGAATGGAAGTAAACTGATTCAACGCACCTGGATCACAGTGAACAGGCATCATAAAACTGTTTCTCTCTTTGTTCCTCTGATTCATTTTAAGAAGTTAGAGTTAATCAAAGTTAAGAAGGAAGATGCAATTTATTGATTAAAAATAAATACTTTTGCATAAGCCTTATAATCAGATATGTATAGAATAAATTAGGGAAATGGTGAATATTGCATTTACTACCCCTAAGGAATGATGCATTGTCAAATTAGGCAAGATGATGGATTGGTGACAAGGGTCTTTTCTAGCTGAATAGGGATGCTAAAAGATGCATTTTCATCCAAAGTGTGCCCAGCTGCATCTCAACCTCCTGTTCTAGATTTCTTTCTGTTGCTCTGATAAATTGTTCAGAGAAAAAGCAATTTAGAAGAGGAAGAAATGTATTTGGTTCACATTACGATGTTATAGTCCTTCAGTAAGAGAAGTAAGAGAAGGAACTGAGAGAGAAGATGGAAGCAGAAACCATGGGGGGACACTGCTTACTGGTTCATTCTCCAGCTTCCTGAGTTTCATGCTCAGCTGGCTCCTTACACAGCTCAAGACCACCTGTCTGAGTATTGATAATATCCACAGAGTACTGTGCTCCAATTTATCAGTTTATCACCCATGCAATCCTCAACAGAATAATCTGATTTAGGCAATTTCTCAGTTGAAACTTTCCTATCAGAAGATTTAAGATTGTCTTGTGTTGACAAAGCTAATAAGGACTACTCCTGAAGTTACTCAAGCTCTGGGTACACTTTCTAGAATTAATATATTTTTAGAAACCTTACAGATATTAAAACTGATTTTACCATTCTTGGTTTTATGCCTTGTTTAGATGTGCACCATGTTGAAGGCAACATGACTAAAAATATAAAGAATACATGCCTTTTTCATGCAATTACTTAAGCAATAGATACATATTTTCAGAAAAATAGCAAAGAATAAATAGTATATATTTACTAGAATGTGTCAGAATTAGAAAGAAGAATATTTTATATTCCTATGAATCATAACATGTAAAACCTATTTTTAATCATAAAAAAATAGATGAGTGACCGCCTATTAGTTTCATTTTTCAGACTAAGATGTGCTGCTGATTGGACTTCTAGAATGTAGGTTGTATATGCAGACCATAGAATAAGCTATGTAAGCATACATTCTCAATTCAATACCTCTAAACAATGGATCTTTAGTACTTACAATATTGTTTTTAAAAGATTAAAATAGAAAAAATTTAAAATTATCCACACTTAAAAAGTCTTATATATGTCAATAACAGGTGTATATATTTAATTAAATTTTAGTCACAGATGGTTGATAAATATCTTTGGACAATGGATGAAGCATTAAATAAAGGAATGATAATCTATAATAACAACTTTGTTCGCTTCAGAAGCAGTAGAAAGATGTTATGCCTCATTAGGAAAGCCCTTTACTGCATTTCAGTTAGAAATTTCTGCCAGCAAAACTGTATCCAAGTGGTTTATAAATATTTCAATTCCCATTTGTAAATAAGAACGCTATTTCCTTAACAGTTGCACATACCCATGAAGCACATAAAGATAAATGTGCTATATAGAACATTACGAAAGATGTGCAGAAGTAACAAGAGAATATAGTTAGATTGAAGGAAAATAAACTTTTTTCCCCCAAATCTCCATTCTTTCCCTTTAGGTAGTTATTTTTAATGGCAATTAGAATGCTAAGCAGCAATTTTTAACTAATAAATTTGTTGATAATGTCTATAAGTCTATAGAATATAGATCAAAATTTTACATGTTATAAGAGATGATTATATATAAAAATGAAATGTCAGGACCATATACAGTATATTCATACTGGGGGAGATGTCACAGTGACTAATGGTTGCTGTACAGATTCAATGAACAGAACTTGGATTCTTGAACTCACATAGAAAGCCAGTTGATATGGCAGCTGATTATAATCCTGTCATTTGAGGGGTTGAGGCAGGGATCTTCACTACAAACTGGTTCAGAACACTTGCTAGACTTAGAAAGATCCAGGTTCAGAGAGAGACCCTGTCTCAATGAATAAGTGAGGAAGCATCGAGGAAGACATTTGATGTCAATGTTAGCCCACACCACACACACACACACACACACACACGTGCACACACACACGTGCACACACATTCAGGACATGGATAAACAGACTTCCACATCCACATTTATGTAATCAGGCATAATCTTGATTCCATGCTGACAAACCACTGCTTTGTTATCTGAAGTCAAATCCATTAAGATTAGAGCTATGCCACACTACTTTTACAACCCTTTTATTTATTTATACAGATAACAAGGAACTGTGCCTATAACAGACACCTCATAAAAATGCTGAAAAACTGAAGTAAAATAAATAAACTAAAAATTTCCAAACACAAAACAAATCTTCCATGAATATTTACTATATAGATATTGCTATTGTGGTGATTAGAATATATTAAATAGCTGACAACCAAAAGACATTCAACTCCTTATTGAGGATGGAAACCCAACATACCTCCAATTAAAGAATGATAAAATACTATCTATTTATTCCCTAGTACATACATTATGAATTTACCAGAAAATGAGACAAAAGAGTAACATAGAATAAAATTTACTTTCTTTTTAATTTAGCATTATGTGAAAACCTAAGGAACAGCACATTTTGAAGCATCTCTCAATACAACAATAAAATATCTTTTCTTTCTTGAGAATATAGTGATGTGATCATTAAATGAATGGATGTTCACAATTTGAAATGAGGTTTTTAAAAAGACCTTGACTCTATTTTACATATATAACAATAACAATTTTCTGATTTTATAACCAAACTCCTAGTGACTTCCTTATATTTCTGAAGAGTCTTCCTAATATGACAAACTAAGGAGTCTCCCTAATATGCCGGTATGCTTTCTATAGTTAATTTCCCACATGGTGGCTAGAGATGACAAATGTTATATAACTGGGCTAATTTACTTATTATTTGTATAGATAATAACAAAACTATTCCTGATTCACTTACATTTCTTTGTAGGGACTAGAGGAAATTACAATCAATAGCTATAAATCAAGTGGGCCATAGCTCTTAATTATAAAGTGCTGAAAATAATAGAGGAAAAGGAAAGGAAATACCTGGTTCCCCTGGCTCCTTCCTTTCCAGGAAACAAGTGCCAAAGGGAAACTCATCTTCGGCTATAAGCCCCAAATGCTTCATTTTCATTTTCCTGAAGTTAACTTTCTCACCTAGCTAAGCAGCATTTTCAGCTATTATTAGCAATGGGCCCAGATCAGCTGACCAGTATCCATCAAACTCCTCCATTCAATGAGCTCAGGGACTCCCCGGGAGCTGCATGTATGCCGACTTCTGCTTATAGCTTCTAATTATTTCCTAACAGATAATGGAATAGTTAAGTTCAGCGAGGTTAGATTAACTTTGTAAGTGGATCAAAACCCTAGATAAAATTACAGTAGCAAAGATCGCTACTGGTGTCCTGGGGTTTTCTATTCTGAGGGCTTTCACTGATCTTGTCTATGAAAGCTGATTTCCCAATTTTACTACTTCAGATATATGTATGTATATATATGATGTCTCTCCCTTTCTGGAAAATAAGATCAATCTATGGAGTGTATATAATAGGCTAAGCTATTATTATTTTAACAACTTAAAGAAGTATAGAGTTGAGAGTAACTATGACAAAAACACATAAACAGTGGTGATGATAAAATTGAAATATTCAGTTCACACCATGAGCCTGATATTTTTTTAAAACTTACACACATTGATTTCTTTTTTTCATTTGAGTGGAAGAGTGACACAGAATTTCAGATGGAGCAAGTGACACACAAACCCATCAACCGGGCTTTTAAAGGAAGATTCACTTCTCTATAAAGCTTAATTATAAAGATTACCTCTAATAGTTAAAAATGTGGGGGTCCCATGGAGATGCCTAACAACCCAGGATGGTCTGAGGGTAGATGATCCTTCTACGAAAAATGGCAGAAGATCCTAATTGCCTACAGGAACCCTACTGACAACATTCACACAGCTCATTGAACATAGTTGACTGCATGGAGCCTTCACTCCTATGTTATAGGGGTTTTAATATCTATCTATGTATCTATGTATCTATGTATCTATCTATGTATCTATGTATCTATGTATCTATGTATCTATGTATCTATGTATCTATCTATCTATCTATCTATCTATCTATCTATTTATTTGTTTGATTTTTTTTAATATTAAAGTACTCTCCAAGCTATGCAAAAAGAAATATGGATACCAACCCAGCCACAAAACCCTCAACTTACAATCTGTTCTGCTTGCTAGGTGTGCTGGTGCAATAGTGGCACAGAACTTGTGGGAGTGACCAATCAATATTTGGTTTAAGTTGAGGCCCATGCCATTAGAGAAAGTCTATGCCCTATTCTGCAAGGATGACCGAGATCTAGATGCTGGATAGTCCAAAGACCTAGAGTAGAGCAAAACATTACTGGAAAAAAAAATCTATATAATGATATTCTGCTATATTCATACATCGGTCCCTTGTCCAATAGACATCAAAGAGTTTTCTTTCTGCAGAAGATGGAAGCCAGTGCAGATACCCACAGCCAGACATATGTGGAGGTTCAGAGGGAGAGGACAAGAAAGAGGGAGAGGGAGAGGGAGAGGGAGAGGGAGAGGGAGAGGGAGAGGGAGAGGGAGAGGGAGAGGGAGAGGGAGAGGGAGAGGGAGAGGGAGAGGGAGAGGGAGAGGGAGAGAGAGGGAGGAGAGGGAGAGGGAGAGATAGTCTAACTCAGTGGTCTCCATTGGGTTCTTCCCTTTGACTGGGAACCCTCAGAACAGAGAATGGAAAGATTGTTGGAGTCAGGGGATAGGGAACACTTCGATACCCAGAAATTAACCCACACACCCATGGGCACTTGATCTTTGACAAAGGAGCAAAAACCATCCAGTGGAAAAAAAAGGATACAGCAGCATTTTCAACAAATGGTGCTGGCTCAACTGGAGGTTATCATGTAGAAAAATGCAAATTAATCCATTCTTATCTCCTTTACAAAGCTCAAGTCTAAGTGGATCAAGGAATTCTACATAAAACCAGAGACACTGAAACTTATAGAGGAGAAAATGGAGGAAAGTCTCGAAGATCTGAGCCCAGGGGAAAAATTCCTGAACAGAACAGCAATGGCTGGTGCTCTAAGATCAAGAATAGACAAATGGGACCTCATAAAATTGCAAAGCTTCTGTAAGGCAAAAGACACTGTCAATAAGACAAAAAAGGCCACCAACAGATTGGGAGAGCATCTTTACCTATCCTAAATCAGATAGGGGACTAATATCCAATATATACAAAGAACTCAAGAAGCTGGACTCCAGAAAAACAAATAACCCCAGTAAAAAATAAGGTACAGAGCTAAAAAAGAATTCTCAACTAAAGAATACCCAATGACTGAGAAGCACCTGGAAAAATGTTCAATATCCTTAATCATCAGGGAAACGCAAATCAAAACAACCCTGAGGTTCCACCTCAAACCAGTGAGATTGGCTAAAATAAAAAATTCAAGTAAAAGCAGATGCTGGCGAGGATGTGGAGAAAGAGGAACACTCCTCCATTGCTGGTGGGATTGCAAGCTGGTACAACCACTCTGGAAATCAGTTTGGTCGTTCCTCAGAAAATTGGACATAGGTCCAGCAATACCTCTCCTGGGCATATACCCAGAAGATGTTCCAACTTTTATAAGGATACATGCTCTACTATGTTCATAGCAGCCTTATTTATAATAGCCAGAAGCTGGAAAGAACCCAGATGTCCCTCAACAGAGGAATGGATACAGAAAATGTGGTACATTTACACAATGGAGTACTATTCAGCTATTAACAACAATGGATTTATGAAATTCTTAGGCAAATGGATGGATCTGGAGGATATCATCCTGAGTGAGGTATCCCAATCACAAAAGAACACACATGATATGCACTCACGGATAAGTCGATATTAGCCCAGAAACTTAGAATACCCAAGATACAATTTGAAAAATACATGAAACTCAACAAAAAGTAAGACCAAAGTGTGACTACTTCAAACCTTCTTAGAGTGGGGAACAAAATAGCCATGGAAGGAGTTATAGAGACAAAATTCAGAGCTGAGATGGAAGGAAGGACCATCCAGAGATTGCTCTGCTTGGGGATCCATTCCATAAACAACTACCAATCCCAGACACTATTGCATATGCCTGTAACATTTTGCTTAAAGGACCCTGATATAGCTGTCTCTTGTGAGGCTATGCCAGGGCCTGGCAAATACAGAAGTTGATGGTCACAGTCATCTATTTGATGGAACACAGGGCCCCCAATGGAGGAGCTAGAGAAAGTAGCCAAGGAGCTGAAGAGGGAACCTTCAACCCTATAGCAACCCTATATGTGGAACAACAATATGAACTAACCAGTACCCACAGAGCTTGTGTCTCTAGTTGCATATGTAGTAGAGCCATCAATGGGAGGAGAGGCCCTTGGTCTTACGAAGATTATATGCCCCAGTACAGAGGAATGCCAGGGCCAGGAAGTGGGAGTTGGTGGGTTGGGGAGTACAGGGGGAAAGTATAAGGGACTTTCAGAGGGGAACCTAGGAAAAGGGATAGCATTTAAAATGTAAATGAAGAAAATATCTAATAAAAATATACAAAAAAATAGTGGCTATAGTGCCACCATGAAACCAAATCTATATTGACAAATTCTAGGTAACTGGGTTAAAACCATCCTACTCTTAACTGGCTAGGATAAGTGTTTTATTACAAATATGCTACCTCACAGGTTTAGTATATGATCTGGGACCAAGCTCAAGTCTTTATGGTTGTAAGACAAGCCCTTTACCAATAAGCTATTTTTCAGCCTATATAGTTGCCATTTTGACCATATACTATTTATTACAAATGGTGTCCCCCTAGTGTTACAGTCAAACTGAATGACTTTTTTTCCTAAGTCACCATAACTTTGAAATACTGTTCAGATTAGAATCAGAAACAGCACATGGTCAGTGTAATGCTGTTCTCTATATGACAGTAACAATCCTATTTATTTATTTATTTATTTATTTATTTTTAATTAGGTATTTTCTTCATTTACATTTCCAATGCTATCCCAAAAGTTCCCCATACTCTACCCCCCATTCCACTACCCACTCACTCCCACTTCTTGGCCCTGGCGTTCCCCTGTACTGAGGCATATAAAGTTTGTAAGACCAGTGGGCCTCTCTTTTCAATGATGACCGGCAAGGCCATCTTCTGCTACATAAGCAGCTAGAGACACAAGCTCGGGGGGGGGGAGGGGATACAAACAACCCTCTTAATTAGATAGGAAATATGCTAAGTTATAGAGTTTGGAGAACTGGAAAATTACATATCCAATAGACAATTGATTTGTAGTTAACAAATTTAAATTGTGGTATAGTAGACTATAAGCTCTCGAGAAAACTCCTCTCATTTACACAAATTTAAGAAATGTTTTTGAGAACAAAAAGCTTATGAATTTACATGTTAAGATTCACAAAGAACAACCTGTTTTGGATTTGGGGAGTCCCTTTCGGGTGATTCAATAGATAAATTAAGCCAGTTGGAATGTAAAACTTGTCTAGTACTTTATCTAGTTTCAAACCCTTCATACCCCTTAAGGCAATCTCTAAAGCTCAGGGATTGAGAGCTCCTGAATTCCTTTCACTGTTACTGGCAATGATTTATAGGGACTATAATAAATTATGTTTTTCAAATTTATTTTTGTCAAAATCTTCAATACATTCATCTCTCTCTCTCTCTCTCTCTCTCTCTCTCTCTCTCTCTCTCTCTCTCTCTCTCTCTCTCTCTCTTTCTCTCTCAACAGAACCCATATTTGCCTGTTTATTTTTATCCAAACAGAAGAAAATGGTCAGGAAGAAAAAGAAAATTTTAAAGGAAGAAGAAACATTATGCAAAATTACTAGAAATGATTCTAGTAGTGAGAATTAAGGTGTCAAAAATGAACCTATAGAAATAAGTAAAAAAAAAATATTCATGTAAGCCTTTCAAAGGATCCCAGTGGCTGGATCCTCTATTGGAATCAAGAAAGGTTAGTACCCTCTTAGACATGGAGGGCAAGGAGGAGTTCTTCACCTGCTAGTCCACAAAAAAAAAAAAAAAAAAAAAAAAAGTTCTTCAGAAAATACATGACTCCTCTCCACAGAATCAAGTGGAATAACATTTCTCAGGTTTTATTTTATTCTCTGGATTAAAATGTACAATAAATTGATTAGTAGAATAGATAGGGAATTAATAATATGAACTAAACTAAATGATCCAAATATAGTATGCCAAACTTATGGCATGAATTGGAAAAATATTATTTAAAACAAATTGTGCTAGAACATACAAGACTTAGTGGAAGAATATTCAAAGCTTATAGAGTAGAGAAAAAATATTTATATAATTCAACTATATAATGCTGGTGTTTCTTAGCCATGTTTCCACTTTGTGCTTGTGGTTAGAAAGATTGAACTCAGCAAACAAAATTCTAGGCTCCCAACATCTTGCACTCAAGTAGCTGAGAATAAGATTCTTCCTGTACATGGTGACACACACCTTTAGTCCCAGCACTTGGGAGACAGAAGCAAAGAGGTAGAGAGGCAGAGAGGTAGAAGCTGAGGCAGAGAGGCAGAGAGGCAGAGAGGCAGAGAGGCAGAGAGGCAGAGAGGCAGAGAGGCAGAGAGGCAGAGAGGCAGAGAGGCAGAGAGGCAGAGAGGCAGAGAGGCAGAGAGGCAGAGAGGCAGAGAGGCAGAGAGGCAGAGAGAGAGGCAGAGAGGCAGAGGCTCAGGCAGAGGTAGGTGAATTTCAATCAGTTTGAGGTCAGCCTGGTCTACGAAGTGAGTTCCCAGGCAGTAAGAGCTACACAAAAAACCCCTGTCTTGAAAAACAAAACAAACAACCAAAAAAACCCAATATGACAAAAAACTATGATTCATATATATTTAACATATAAAACTTATTAAGTTCTGGAAAGGGAAATTAAGGTGTAGGATCTAAGTAATAATTTATTCTCTGGAGACAAGAAATAACTATTTGAAGAATATTTAGCCTGAGATAATAAGGATAAGTTGGAATTTAATGGTGGATACACAGTTCAAACAAACTACCTTCAACAGGAACTGGGAATAAAGTTGATGAGGACAAAGACCACTGGGAAATTAGGGACTCTGCAAACTAATGGCATGGCTATGCCACTTGCATGAAAACACTGGCAGCTTCATGCAGAGAAATGATATGATTGAAGCTTCACATTTTAAAAGTAGGGAGAGCCTTTGGAGAAGGCTCATTTCAGTACACTGCTTTCTCAACCAGCGTGATGATCTACATGGAGTTTCCCAGCGTGTACATAAGTACCTAGGCATGGAAGTATGGTCCTGAAATCCTAGTGCTGGAGAAGCAGAGAAAGACATGTCCATGCGCATTCACATATATGCAGTATATGTATGTACACACAGGTAAATGTATACCAGGTAGGCAGATCATATAGAAAGAAGTGACAAATAACTGAAGTGGAAAAGCCAACAACTTGCACTGTGAGGGAAATGTCTTATACAAAGAAGAACAGGGTACACGAGTGATTTTTTTTGGAAAAGGGTCCAAGTTTTTGTTATTCTGTTCTTATGAAGTGATATAACATATGATATGAATGATAAATTATACATTCCTAATTCGAAAACTGGGGGGGGGGGTTAAGATACAAATTAAACAAGTAAGGTGAAAGACAGAGGCATTTTGGAAGAGATTACAAACAGAAAAATTCTAGGTGTGTAAAAGTTGAGGCGTCCTTACAGTTCTCAAGGGGCTATATCAAAGACAATGACAAGGTACTGTTCATAAAAAAGATGAGATAGAATTTTGTTCATTTGAGAAGCTAATCAGGAGCAAATATGTATTTTGAAAAGAGGTCTATACCTAGCCTCTGAGAGTTTCCCTATTTTCTGGCTTGCCGATGGCTTTCATGAGTCTTAGAAACAGGGAGACTGATGGTGTCTATAGGAAGGTGAATAAGTTGACAGTCCATGGTGCTGAAGGATGCCAAGAGACATGAGTCTAGGTGATACTCATGGCCCCTAGACACAGGAAAGACAACGTCAAGAAAACAAGCAAGGGAGAGGGAGACTTGGTTGGTGAACAGTGTGTAAAACGGACTCCATGTGTGGTATTTCTGCTACACAAGAGCAATTGGATAAACTGTAGTGGAATCAGTTTACATAATTACCCGAATGATTCTTTTATTTTAGTAATAGGGTATCCAAAGACTAAGTGCTGTTCAAATGTAGTTATATATTTTCTTTAGGAGGATATCCTTTTATTATTATTTTTATTTTTTATTGGATATTTTCTTTATTTACATTTCAAATGTTATCCCCTTTCCTTGTCCCCCCTCCCAGAAACCCCCTATTCCATCATCCCTCCTCCTGCTTCTCTGAGGGTATTTCTCCACTCACCTACCAACTCCCTGCCCTTGATTCCCCTACACCAGGGCATCTATTGAGCCTTCATAGGACCAAGGACCTCTCCTCCCATTGATGCCTGACAAGGCCATCATAGGATATTTATGCAGCTGAAGCCGGGTGTACTCTTTGGTTGATGGCTTAGTCTCTGGGAGCTTTGTGGGGTCTGGTTGATTGATATTGTTGTTCTTCCTATGGGGTTGCAACCCAATTTGAGAATAAAGAGAATTTCAATAACTTTAAAAACTACTTTTATTTTCATTTATTATTTATATTTTTCTTAAGGAAAATAGTAGTTATTAACTGACTTTGGAAGCTCATTCCTACAATATATGGCTTTAAAAGATTCTGGAATGTTTACTTCTAAAATGGTCTATAAAATGACCAAATATATATGGACAAATATGTAATTGAATTAAATATTGTAAACTTTTAAGACTAAATTATTAACATGATGCAGAGTTTAAAAGTTACCATTGACCGCATATTGTCACACAAGGGAAACTTTGTAGTGTGAAAATACAGAACGAAACTCTTCCACATCATTACAAGGCTGCTCTAATCTGAATAGATTCTATGTTTCTTACCCCTCACTCATATAATGACATCAATTGGAGTTGGAAGAATTTACTTGCATCAAATCTGAGTATCACAAATGCAATTCTGAAAGGGTAAGCAAATCATGTGAACATTACTTCAGGAAAATAGCCAAATGACAGTTGGGTAAGATAAATAAAAAGTCCTTGTGGCACAGCAAAAAGAAAATCACCTCCTTCCCCCCCCCCCAAATGATGCAATTTACAAAATGCTGACAGTTCACATGAAACTCCTTTTCTTGAATCACCTGGCCATGAACTGTATTGTAAATGTAGCATGAGAAATCTGGACCTGTAGCCAAGCAGATTCACTTGTGCTCTGAGCCAGTATTGGAAGCCCAGCCCTAGAATTTAGTGTAATTATATATTTCTTCCACTCCCAGTTTATTTTTTAAGAAAACAAATAATTTAGTTAAAACAGTTTAAAACAATCTCAACAGACAATGAGCATAACTGTCCTGGGAAAATAGAATAAAGGGTACTGAGAAAAACCAAAAGCCGTCTCAATTTTCCAGGACTCTTAACAAAGTATCACCTTTTTTGGGACATATCTTCTATACAATTTGATGATAATCTTTAAACACAAAAAACAAACAAACCTCTTAAAAGCTTCATTTTTCCCAGAGAAACTGTGCTACTTGAAACAAGAATTAGAAATATCTATAAATGCAGGCATCCTCCACATGAAGATAGACCTTTAGAGTCATTTTCTTAATGTCATTCGATATGTTCTTCCTTTATGGGAATGAAGAATGCACTGGCCATTCACTAGGAGCATGTTATTATCATTATGAATCCATTAGACATGTTCAGGCGAGCTAAGTAGCAGCCCTGTGACCAAATTCTCCTTCCATTGCTTTTAGCGAAACATTTGATAAAATACTGTCTGCCCCTGATTTACTTTCTGCTTGTGGTAAAAATTTAAAAAGAATAGTAAAATCTTTTCCTTTGTCCTTGGATATCAATAGAGGCATTAGCTGTTGGTGATGAGTTTGGATTACTTAGCTGCAGTATTTTTTGGACATTTGTTATAATAACCAGTAAAACACACATAAATATATATGTATGTTTACATCATGATTATATAAAGTGGAATATTGTACTATAGAGATATACAGCCTAAGTGGAAAGGAGTCTAATGCTTAGTTGGTGTACATAGTTTTCATTGTCTTTGTAAGCTTTAGCTTTTACTATTTAAAACATACACACACACACACACACACGTATTATGTTGTATGTGTGTGTGTGTGTGTGTATATATATATATATATATATATATATATATATATATATATTTATATATATATACACACACACACACACATGCCATATGTACATATGCACAGAAATACACATAGATATCAGTATGCAAAACAGATCCATAGATACTTTCAGAAGATTCTGATTTTGTTTGAAAGCTCTCCTGGAACACTTTACTATGATGTTGAAACATTTAGTGCCCAGGTACTTCTTTCTGCCTAGTGGGTTTCTTTGTCATTGAAGCCGTTTTCTTCCACCCTCAACAAGTAAAGTCATGAAGATATTACGAATTCCTCTCTTCTTAACTATCATCCAGTGATATAGGAACTAGAATATGGGCTCTATTTCTCTCACTTCCCCAGCAACTGTCAACCAATGAAGTGTAGGAGAACATTAGGTTTAATTTTCTTAATTCTTGAATCAGACAGTGAGTACGAGATTGTGGGGCTTCTCCAAAAGCAAAGGAAGCCACAGTATCACTGTGTTAGGTAGCAGTTGTGTTGTTCATACTCCCCTAATCATAGATCATCCAACTCTAGTGTACAGTACTTCTGCTTAGGTATTTCATGAGCAGCTTCTGCTTCTAGAAGAACGTCCACTAAGACACTTAATGCTTTTACGATTACTTGTAAATTCAACTCTGCCCTATGGCTCAACTCAAACAGAATTTTGCTTACATGGATCTTCCCTTTTAGTTTGAGTTGTTACTTAACACATAAAATGCTCTGGGAACATTGTGAATAATCTACAAATGAAGGCACAGAAGGTAGTCATTCATTTACATGGAAATTTTGTAGTACACTTAAACACTGCGCTCACCATCAATGTTGCCAGTTAAACAGGTTTTAATTAGTGTGATGCTATCTTTTCAATATTTTAAAACAGGTCACAAGGATAGTAGAAATTTTTTTTCTACTTTCCACTTATCAAAACTCTACCAGTAGCAAGCCAGCAAGCCGTTAAATTGCTAGCACCAATATGAAAGTAGGAAAGACATATCAAAAAAGAAATTCTTAATTTCTTAGCTTAGAAAGAACAGATTTTTTTTGTCTGTTAGTTAACAAATTTGCCATCCATCATGGAAAATAACTCCTTTCAGGCTCAATCAGAGGCTCATCCAAAATTCAACAGAAAGCTAAGACTTGAAGCTACCATCCTACTCCTGTTTCCATGGGAATAGGCTTCAGCTCAAGCGGGAGGGGAGTGGATGAATGGGGTTAGGAGCTTTCAAATAATCATTCGAAATCATGATGAGGTTTTTAGAGTTTCTTTTCCAATGTGATTATTTTGTAGCCTCTTAACCCTCTTTTGCGAGACTGTTTCCATGGAAATATGACTACTGTTCAAGCTTCCAGCAGAGATTGTTAGCATTCTTGTGAATTACAGCTTTGGTTGTAGCCCAAGGTGGCCAAGCTTGATCTTCTATCAGTGTTATATATGAACCTCCACTTTTTATTTACCATAAATTTTTAGTAATTTCTACTTAACTTGAAAATTTCACTTTCCTTCCTCAGTTTATAGCTATGATCTAGGTCAAACTGAATGATTAGGGCATCACTGAAAATTCTTCAGTTCTGAATAGTACCGTATGAGCCAGGCACTTAGCTGCAGGGAGTGTAGTAAACTTTTGAGACATCCTGAAAAAAAAATTTAGTTACTGGATAAGTACTATTTATTATAAAGTATTGCTAGTTAGGCAGGAAGGAAGGAATATTTTAATTATTTAGCAACTGATATGCACTGAGACTACTCTTTAGAACTGCTTGCTTGTACCCTTCTCAGCCCTACTATGTAATAAGCAACAGCAAATTAAGCTTAAATAGTCTCATGAAAGATAGTATTATTCTGAAAATTTTCAAGGTCATATACTGAGCCTCTATAAAACTCCAAAGGAACTTTCAAGATACACTGGCTAAGAGTGCATAGCAATCTGTCTTTAAAAAGAGACAAAGTGCATATGCGGGTATCGTCTTTACATAAAGGTCACTTTGAAATCAAAATCATTCTTATTATTGAATACATTATGTTAAAAGACAGAGAAAGAATATATATGGGTCTATTTCAGAATCCCTAGTAAGATATCAATGTAAAATATAACACCAGGCCTCACATATAATTTTATTCAAACCTACCTTCTAAATTTGAAAGGCCCAGTCTACAACTTTCTCTGGGGGAAATCTTCAAGTTCTGATTGGCTTTATCAAGTACTTTCATTCTTTATCAGTTTTTGTTATTATTATTCTAAGTGGATTCATAATCCACTTTGGTGAATCTGAATTGAAAATTTTAAATTTCACTTGAGAACTTAAATTAAAATACGCAAGTTTCTGTTGAAATACAGGAGCAACTGAAGGACTATCATTACCATTTTGACAGTTTTTTATCTTAATAAATTATAATACTAAAAAATAAAACATACAAATTAATTTTTCAAAGCAAGCTCATGACTCACAAAATGTAGTTCTTGTGGTTACCACATTTGTGGTTGTGAGAGTGGGGTCTGCTCCTAAAATAAAACTTTCAATCTTATTTGTGTGAAATTTTCTTGAAGCACAGGCAGACAAATTTACCTAATGTTTTGTCCTTGTTACTTATGCCTGCCTTTCTACCAAAAAGGGCAGGGCTGAAGTATTGCCACAATGAAGAGGAGACAGGTAAATCTTCACTATTCTCTGTTACTTAAGAAACTATTTCTGATCAAATTTGGCTGACCATGCATCATCTCTCTGCTTTGCAAAACTTAGGTAACCTTGGTTTGTTCTTTCAATCCAGCGATATGAAAGATCATTTGTAAACTATTTAGAACACTACTTGGAACCTACTGCAAGCGTTTCTAATAGTATATTGGGACAGCTTTAGTATTATAGAAGTATTATCTAAATAAGAAGGACCTATTGTCGTCACCATCAAGTACTTTTAACTCTGTTGTAACTGCATTTAGTAAATGCATTTCTGATTATAATCCAAGGTATAAAAACAAAAATATCACATTCTTGAAAGACAGGAAGAAATTCAATACGAGGATTATAAATATCTTTATATTACCAAAGTTCTCCTAGAGTTTGATCACAGCAGACAACTATAAATCAGGGATGTTCTGAAAGGTACAGGATATAGTGAAGGGATCCTAGCATTTTAAGCATGAGGTTATAATAGGTATAGATGAGAAACTTTGGGAGGTGGTTGCCTTTTTCTAATTTTATTTTCAAGCACTCTTTAATTATAAAGAAAAAATATGTCTATGTAGTTGTTTACTTACATCCATGAACTCCACGTTGGCTTTGGGGCCAGTTGTCTCATTGAGGATCTTTATAGCCACAGGGATTTTCACTGTTTCACCTTCAGGCACCCAAATACCCTTTCAGCGGGAAAAAAAATCACATTAATCCTATATTGAGATGACATAATATTTATAACAGAATATAATTTGATTTGGCTGATCAAACTTTAAATTTAATTTACTTCATTTTATAGATTATCATATAAGTACAACATTTCTCCCTCCTCTTTCCTTCCATGAAAACTTTGTATAACCCTGCCCAGTCTCCTTCAAGTTCATGGCCTCCGTTTTTAAATTACTTGCTATTAATATGAAATAATATTTAAGGACAAGTTCTAGGGCATATTTAATCCATAGTAACTTATTTGTTTTATTAAGTTCTATATATTAATGATTGTCTCTGCACTCATATAAATACTTATATTGATCATTGGCAATTCTGACTTACTATGAACATAGTTGCAGAATTTATGGATTAGGACAAAATTAAAAATGTAGACTTTAAGGTACAAAATTAATAATAGTGTCTCTGGGAAAACTTAAACAATATTTAAATGAGGACAAGAATTTTTATAGTCTAGATAAGAATGCATGGATTATCGATGATTGTTTTTTAAAAAAGAGTATATATTCAAAAATAACACAGAAACACATATGAAGATATGAAGGGCAGGAACCTGATGATTAGCTATGATAGTTTAACTTTGAAAGGCAGGAGATGAAGCTATTGGCTACAATTCTACTTTCTCTATCAGCTGGTCACAGTGTTAGAGAGACACATAGCATAGGGAAGTGTGTTTGTATTATAAAAAGCTAGAGTAATAGAGGAGACATAAATCTGAGAACTGCTGAATAGTAACAACAGTTAAGAAAAGTGCTTTAAAACATCAGGATGAGATTTATGGTCATGTTTGACTCAAACAGAGTTAATGCAGAAATGTATGTGCACAAATACTAAACACTGACATAAGTTATTTGTGGTATAATTTTTAAAAAGGGTATTCAAGCACAAGGAGAGCGGTGAGAAAAAAAACAAACAAAAAAACCAACTAAGACCCCCAAACCCCAGGCTATATTTTCTCAGAGTTCCTATCTAGGACACAGAACATGCTTACCATTATTCAATAAAATAACCACACAGGGAGTTACTTTATAAAGCAATGGCATCAATATTAAAATATTCCTAAAGTGTAGTTTTATATTGAGAATATAAATTTGGTGTGAATTAATTCGTACCACTATTGGAAAAACTTTAACCATTACTAAATAGATCTAAACAAGTAATATTTAACTATATTTGTACCTGTATTGGCCCTAATCTTTGTTGTTGTTGTTGAAGCATCACATAGTATTAGTTTGAAGGAACAATTAACCAAGAATGTATCCAGGTCATTGGCATTTGTGTGGCTACCAAAATTTTTTCATAGCTTAAGACAGTGTGTCTTATAATGTATGATACATACACTGGCAACACATATTTCAGACATACAGTTATAAAAGAAAACTGATGAAACTTCTAAAAACCTTTCCATAAGCACTCATTAATTCACATCCATTCAGTTTTGTCAATATGGCATGTAGAAATGATTGCAAACATGAAACACAAGCAAAGAAGTTCTTAAAGCTTTCTGTTGACTTTTCTATAGCTAGCTCAGAAAGCCTCATTCATATTAATGTGTATGAGCATTCAAGAGATCATCAGATAAATCATGGGGCCAGTGGGAGGCAAAAACCTTTATGTAAATGAAGGAAATAGAAGACATGATAAAGAAGTGTTTCTGAGAGATAGGAAATAAGATAGTAGTGATTCAATTTGTTACTTCTAACATCTTTATTTAAGATAAAAATTAAGATTATGTATGCATTATTCCACATAATTTTATAAAATTTTTCATTAAAATACATTAAAGTTAAAAATATTTTTAAATGGATTCAAATTTTAGGTATAAAATTGCATAATTGTGTCTTTTTTCCAGCATAACTTAAAGATAGATAAAGGATAACTTCTGTCTTTTGAACTTGCAAAGAATTTGAAGATCAGAAAGACAAAACCAGCCTAGACTAGAATCTGTGCAAATTGGACACTCAGTTAATGATTTAACTGAACAAACCACACACAACAAAATGATAAGAAAGATTATACAACTTGATATCCAAAGGTTTATAAATATTTGCAAATACCCAGGAAATGAAAACTCAGGTCTGCAGTATGAACAAACCTTAATATTTTTGTAATAAATAAATCATTATTTTATGGTATTTGATGTTTTAGAAATAATGTTTCACTGAATTGTCAAGGCTGGTCTCAAACTTTTTAGCTCAAGTAATTCCCCTGGCTCAAACTCACAAGTTTGAGGTTAGAGGTGAGAGGCTAAACCTACTCAATTTTGAAACTGGCCTCCATCTTGAAAGAAAGAAAGAAAGAAAGAAAGAAAGAAAGAAAGAAAGAAAGAAAGAAAGAAAGAAAGAAAGAAAGAAAGAGAGAAAGGCAGACAGACAGACAGGGAGGGAGAGAGAGAGAGAGAGAGAGAGAGAGAGAGAGAGAGAGAGAGAGAGAGAGAGAGAGAGAAGAAAGCCTGAAAATTTCACCCAAAGCTGAACCCAAGCTGCACCCAAGTACCCAGAAGGACCCCACGGCTTTTCCTTGGCTGGAGTTACTCCTTAGCTACTTCCTAGCAAGTTAATCAAAGATTAGTCTGCTTGTTTCAGGTGTACTTTCAGACTGCGTGGTCATGTACAGTCTTGCTGCAGAGCACCCACCTGTGGGCTTACAATGGACATTCAGTAGGATGCTTGTCAGGCTGGACACCCCTCACTTACTCCCATTTTCCTATAAAACCTTGCCCTGCTGCTTCACCAAAACCATCCTGTCGCTCGGCTGTAAGACCAGATTCCAGTGTGTAATAAAGAGAGCCTAATAGGATTACATCAGAGTTGGCTCCTTGGTGGTCTTTTGGAGTTCACGAAAGGTTTCTAGCACAACACAGGTATATACCACCATACCAATCATCTAATTAAGCAGGGAAAGCATTGAGCATTTCAAAATGTAAAATTTTTAAATTTCTACCTACCTATAACATGTTTTGTAAAAAAAATCAATGATAAACAAATCACTTAGAAAATACACAGTAATCTGTAAAAGCAAATTGTGCAATAGTTAATTTTTAAATTAACAACTACAAGGACACTAAAACTACCAATATTAACCACTAACCCATATATGTAATCAGTTAGAAAAATGTTATAATCTCATTTTAGTAATATATTTGCACACTCATATGGACTTTAAGTGATCAATTAGTAAGGTACTGACAGAACCTAGAATAAAAGAGCAGAAAGAAGAGCAAAGGATTGTGGGAGATTACTGAGGGAGTTCTGGAAGCACAGAAAGCAACAACCTGGGGGAAGAGGTTGAGTTTTGGGGGGGGGGATGAAACTTTGCCAAAGAGGAGAAAATGCTGAGAGACTCAAAGGGCATTGCATGGACTCTACTGGGCTAAGTACTTGAAACTCTCTTTCTCTAGAGACTGCATTTACCCAAACTTGTTCAATAAAAAAGAATGAACTTACCTGTGTAGCAACTTCTCAGCACTAAGGATTGAAATTAAAAAGAAGTTATGTAGCAGAGAACTACCTAGTCTGATCTCAGTGGGAAAGGATGCCCCTAATCCTGTAGAAACTTGATGCACCAGGGAAGCGGGGCACTGGCAGGGGTGAGGTAGTGGTGGGTGGTTGCAGGAGCACCCTCTCAGAAGAAAAGGGGAGAGGAGAGGGACTGGAGAACTCTGGGGTGAAGAGGAAACAGCTGCATTTTGAATGGAAGTAAATAAAATAATTTAATAATAATAAAACAGAAATTAGGGTGGCTAAAGTAAATACTTTGGTTATTATTTTTTTCAAAGCCTGAAATACAACATAAATAATTGATGGCAAGTTCTGTGCTTCACTTACTTTATAAACGGTTCCAAAAGCTCCTGAGCCAAGGACTTTTACCCTCTTTAGTTCGGTTTCCTTCAAAATGCGAAGTTGAGCTTGATTGGGTGCCGTGCCACTGGGAGTTAAGGGCTCTACCAGCTGCAAAGCAAAAGCAGCAAGTTGTGTATCTTTCATCCATACTCAGTTCTGCTTCTTGCCCTCTGGTTCTTTTTTAATGCTTTTAGAAGACTATGCCAGCATACATTTCTTTGACAAACAATACCACTGAAATATTTGCCCCAGCCCCATCCTGTGTCCACACCTGTTCTTGGTCTGGTTGACCTGAAATGTTGCATCTATTCTACCACTGCAAGGCATGCTGACTAGAAGATACGATGCTAAGTACATAAACAAAGTAAAAGAAGACAAACTACAACAAAACCAGAAATAGTCCCTTCTAAGCACTTTTAATAATTGAAAGCAACCATGATCCCATTAGAAGCGGATTGTAGATAGGATGAGTAGAGAGTTTGGTTCTAGACTATAAATCCACTTTGGGAGACAAAGGGATGTAATAGCAAATGGGGATGAAATCTTCTTAGTTCTGGATTCCAAATAGTTGTATATTAAGATCAGTCTTAAGACAATGAAAGTAGAATGACATTAAAAACCCAGACGTTCATTAACTGAAGAATGGATACAGAAAATGTGGTTCATTTATACAATGGAATACTATTCAGCTATTAAAAATGAGTACATCATGAATTTGGAAAGTAAATTTGTGGAACTATAAAATATTATCCTGAGCAAGGTAATTCAGACCCAAAAGAACATGCATGGTATGTACTCACTGATAAGTGGTTACTAGCCAGATATACAGAATACCCAGGATACAACCCACAGGCTGTAAGAAAGGTAACAAACAAGAAATGCCCAAGTGAGGAGGCTTCAGAGGGAGGGAGGGACCTGGGTGGGAAAAAGGAGGAGGCGAGGAAAGTGGAAAAGAATCAGATATGGGGTGGGGAGGAGACAGGAGAAAAATCCAGAAAGTCAAGAAAATGAATGGAAATAAATAGCCTCTGGGAGGGGGTGGTGGGAGGACCCTCTAGAAAGTAGCAGAACCCAGGAAGTGAGACACTCTCAGGACTCCTTTGGGGTAACCTTAGCAAAAATGCCCAACATTGGGGAATGGGAACTCTAAGTGTCTACCTCCAGTACATAGACAGAGCCTTAAGTGGAGGGACTAACTCACAGTCAAAATTACAGACCCAGAATTGTTCCTGTCTAAAAGAACTTATGGGATAAAAATGGAGAAAAGACTGAAGGAAAGGCAGTCTAATGATCAGCACAAATTTGAATCCATTTAACGGGGCATGGGTGGTACCAAGGACTGACACTACTATTCTATAATATGCTTACAGATGGGAGCCTGGCATGGCTGTCCTCTGAGAGGCCCTACCAGCAGCTGACTGAGACAGAAACAGATATTTACACCTAACCATTGGACTGAAGTCAGGGACCGCTGTGGTTGAAATAGGGGAAGGATTGAAGAAGCTACAAGGGAGAGAGACCCCATACAAAGACCAGCAGTCTCAACTAACCCAGACCCCAGGGAGCTCCAGGAGACTGACCTACCAATGGGGAGCATACATGGGCTGGTCTGAGGCCCAAGACACATATGTAGCAGAGATTTGCCTGGTCAGACCTTAGTGGGAGAAGATGCTCTTAATTCTTGAGGCACCAAAGAAAGGGGAGGCTTGATGCGAAGGCACCCTCTTGGAGGAAATGGGGAGGAAGAGTGAGATGAAAACAGTGGCAGGGGGGACCAAGGGGAGAGAAAAGACTGAAATATAAATAAATATAATAATAATAATAAGCCATGCAAAGAGGGAAGGAAGCATGAATTAATAAAATACATCAGACATGAGATGAATATAATGAGTAAGATAGGAGTAGGAAAAGTCAGCTCAAGAAAGAGCTGGGTGTGGTCAACAAGTAAAATTAGGCTGAAACTTATAAATCAATATTTCTTTTTAAAAGATTATTTTTTATGTATATGAGTGCTCTATCTGCATGTACACCTATCTACATGCCTGAAGAGGGCATTAGAACTCATTATAGATGTTTGTAAGCCACTATGTGGTTGCTGGGAATTGAACTCAGGACCTCTAGGAGGGGAACCAGTGTTCAAAACCATGAGCCATCTCTACAGCACTCAATATAATTGTTAAGATGTCATTTAGCAGAAGAGTAATCACTGGTAAACGTGACTAAATTAGTCACCCTCCCAACCATAGTTTCCCATTCTGAAGTTTCAGCTACCTGTATTTTGAAAAGTAATTTATTTATTTTCATCAAAAGTAACTTTAATTTACTTACTATATCTGATAGATAAATCAAGCTTCATCAAGGTTTTGAATGTATGGGAATAAACAGTATAGGAATAAGCATATAAACTTCAATATTATCTACAGTTACAAATATGCCTTGGTTTTAGAAGGCATTACTCTTGGGTCATGGAATCTGCTGTACTACAGAGCATTTTGAGCATCCTAAGCCTACATCTTGGAATAACATTTTATGTTATAATTCATTCTCAAAAAAGAGAAATAATAAGCCTTCAAAAGTTCAATTCTTTTGATAAAAAGGAATTAAAATTAAAAAAAATATGGAACAAAAATATAGTCTGTTTTATACCCTGCATGAGAAAATAATTGAAGATATTATTTTGGTATTTTGAGACATCTGTTTACAAGGCTAACTGTGCTGTGGCCCTCCATTCTGGCCATTATTATCATGCTTCTGTGAACATCATGGCCCATTAAACCAATGGAGTGGGCCTGAGTTTAGTGGGTACAGAGGTAGCAAGGATTTTGGGAAAAGCATGATAAAACGTATCAACAAAGCCAGTCTATTTCCTAACAGTTTGACAAGAAATCTAACATTTTACCACTTTCTTACTTTATATTATAAAATATTATATATATATATATTATATAATATATATATATATTTATAATATTTTATATTATAAAAACATACATTAGAACATTAAGAATTTCATTAGGTCAAGTAAAACAATCTCAGAAAGAATAATTGCATTTTACATCTTAAAAATCAACAGCAGCATCAATTAAAAAACAAAAAGCCCTCCCGAAGACATTGTCCTTGCAGGCTACTCTACAGGACTTGGTGGCAGAGTTTTTAGAAGCTATGTATGATTCATAACATGTCTGTGTGCACGTGTGTTTATATGCACATGTGTATGTGTATGTGGTGAGTAGTCCAGAAGATAACCTATGGTTTCATACTTCAGGCATTGTCTACTTTTTGGGGGGTTTCTATGTCTGTTACAGGCTTGGCATTTGCCAAGTACAAGAAAATTTTTTCAAGAAAGCCCAAGGGAACTACCTGCTTGTGTGTTGGGATTATACCCACCACTATGTTACGTTTTCATGTGGATCCTATGGATTGGGTTGAAACCCTCATGCTTAGGAGGCAAGCTCATCACTGACTGAGCCATTTCCCCAGTCTATGATAAGTAACTTAAATGAACCAAAAAAAAAAAAATGTAGAATTGGTGGGGAGATTTCAGCACTTTGGACAGAAGGTTTGTACATCTGTATATGGAACATATTTAGGCGCATATCTTGGCATGCACCATGAAATTATATCCTCTGAAAGCACAAGAATTAAGATATAACCCATTTCCTGTGTGCTACATTTATGAAAGGATGAGTAGTTCCATTCCCAATAGTCTTAAGAGACAACAAGAAAGAAAGTATACCTAGAGGGACATCTAGACTTCCTCTGAGTTGTTCAGGCAGACTCAGTTGGGACTATCAGAACCAAAAGATAGGATGGAACTCAATAATGCACTGCTACTGCACTATCCTCTGTGATAGTTCCCCCTTGCCTCCTGCCTAAAGCAAACTATCAGCTTTCATGTTAAAGAACTCATGTGTCCACATACACGAAATGGTGATAATTTATGAATAATATTTATAACCTCACTATGTAACATACACTATTAAGTGCATCTCATAAATGGTGTTAAAAGGCTCATTTTCTTACAGCTCTAAGCTTTAACCTGTATGCTCAGCCTTTTCACTTTTGGTGTAATTAGTAATTGGCTGCCAATTGAGTGATGCTAATTAAAATGCACACAGCTCACACTTTCAAACAAGGAATTTCTATTTATTTCGCACATATACCATTGATATGTCCTCTCCTTAGACACATGCTGGCTCTACAGCTACTAAGATATCTTTTACTCAAGAAAAAAAATCATTGTACCAAACAGAGCATCATCTAGCTGTAAAACTTGGGAAGAGAGGCCCCTTGGTCTTGCAAACTTTATATGCCCCAGTACAGGAGAACACCAGGGCCAAGAAGTGGGAGTGGTTGGGTAGGGGAGCAGGGCAGGGGGAGGGTCTTGGGAACTTTCAGGATAGCATTTGAAATGTAAATAAAGAAAATATCTAATAAAAATTTAAAGGAAACCCCCAAATTAAGGAAAATCTGGTAGAAACGTTACCTCTGTCTCCAGGAATCTCCTCAAAGCACGTTTCTTTTTGATGCTCTTTCTTCTGACATAGACAGCAAATGTCAAAGCCATGATCACCAGGATGAAGAGACCACCAATGACTCCGGCTGCAATCAGTGGAGTTCTGCCAACCAGAATAAAAAAAATAAAAATAAAGGATGAAGAGAGAAAGACAGAGGATGAGGAAAAAGCAGCTGCATGAGGCAATTTCCACACTTCATGAATCTAGTCATTTCAAAGAAAAGCAAATAAAAAGCCACCAGGGCTATAATAAAGCCCTTTCCATTGTAAACTGCAGGTTTTGTTTTGTTTTGTTTTGTTTTTATAATAATCCATGCACATATGATTAATCTTTGGAGAAGAGCAACTGCAGCATGCCATTTGGTGAAAAAAATTGAAAATCTGGATGAGGAATGAGTGGCACACACGAAAGCAGTGGAATGGGAATATTTATAATTACTTTGACTACTTTTCATAAGTAAATGAAAATGCATTTTAATAAACTGTTGCAGAGTATAGTTTTATTTCAAGAAGGCTACCTTAACAGTGGCACTATTGATCTTTTGGGCTGTGTCGTTGAGGTTACCTCATTTTCAAAATTCAGCACCATCTCTGGTCTCTGCCCTAGATAGCAGCAGCATCTCTCTTTTCAACCACAATAATATCCCCAGATATTCGCAAAGGTCTATCTATATCCCTTCTACTTGAGAACCTCTGGCCTAAAGGTTCTCTTACCTATTTGGGAGGGACACAAACTAACACATGTCTGGAATACAAGAGTACCAGTAATGAGTTGTTTATCACCAGAGCTCTTTAAAAACACTGATAAGGAAAATGCTGGTAATACTTCATAACTGGAAAGAAGAAAATACCAGGTCAGATGTTTCTGGAGTGGTGCTGACAGGGGTGTGTATATTATAATTCGAAGTGTGTCTAAGCACCACATGCTCATACATTTTCTGTGCAGTAACCATTTCATCAAAACTCATAAATGATGTCATGAACACATTAGAGAGTCAGAGATTTTCACTCCTTGAGTGTTTTTCCAATGTATTTTTTAAAAAGAGAGATTTGTGTGTGTGTCTGTGTTTTTCTATTTTTAATTTTATTTTTTAGATATTTTCTTTATTTACATTTCAAATGCTATCCCAAAAGTTCCCTATACCCTCCCCCTTAAGTTGATTACTTATTACTGTTTTCTAAAAATTCTTCCTTTCTGAAAAACTTCAGTTCCTTATATAAAGCATATTAACTTTAGGTGGTCAGAGTTTTGAAGTGCATTAATTTCATATGGCATAGTAAAAAAAAGCCAGACTGAAACATGATATTGCATAATAAATATTTGATGATGAAGCAACCATAGAAGCCAAACAAAGAACGATTTCCCTCATATTCATGTCGTCTGTAATAAATCATTTTATGTTTTATATCCCTTCTTTCACAAGAAGCTATTCAGTAAAGCTACATTCCTTAAAAGAAATTTTTTATACCTGCAAAATAAATTTTTACTCAAAGATAGACAAGAAATAATAAGAGTGGATGATCGTAAATTAGACCTTGAAATTCTAAAACACTCATGAAAAAAGGCTGTGTAACTACTTCCACAATAAAATCACATCTTTAGAAGATTATGACTGCTCTACTGTCACATGAAACTGCAGAAAACCTTACAAAGTCATCCATCCTAAAGGTTGTTTCCTGATAGCACAAACCATACTGAAATGTACCTATAATTCAACTAGATTTTCCTAAATGGGATTTTCTAAAGATATAAAAGTCTCTACTGAGAAAATTAAGCTATAGCAGAGACACAAACTTATCATTTTGATGTTATTTTGTGTGTTTAGCAACATATTTTTATCATGTCAGTTAAAGATATTTTGGGAAATATGTTGGAATTTCAAACCAAAGCATATTTTTCTACTAAATGCTTCACGTACTGGTGAAAGGCCACTTGTTCTAAAAGATTTGACTTTGTTGTTGTGCATTTAAAAACTGTGGGAATCATTGTTTGTTTGTTTGTTTGTTTGTTGGATGCATTTTAGTGAGGATAGCTTTGCATAGAACGGAAACAGATTCCTTTCTTCTCATCTTATTGCAGTACAGAGTATCTGTCAAGCCCTGGCAGTCCAAATATAACACTCAGACTCAGTGGGCTGTATTTTCTGATTTTCTATATGATGTTTTCATTAATATTCTCACACAACAGTCCTTTCCTTGACATGTGTCTCCTCACTTTTGCTTGTCTCTCTGGCGATCTGGCAAGAAGAGTAGAGGAGCAAAAACCTGAGAAATGAAGAATTACTATTTCTGCACTAAAAAAAATCACATAGAATGTTAGGTTGGACATTTCACAGGGGCAGTCTCTAGGAAAAAAAAAAATCAAAGTTAACCCAATCCTATTTACACACGCCTCACCGCTGTCAATCTGGATGACTCCCAGTGATTTGTACGTGAGCAACAGAGGCATTAGTTTAGCCAAAGAGTTATGACTTAACAATATTGTTTTTGTTTTGAAGACAAGATCTCACTATGTAGCCTAGGAACTGGTTTGAAACTTATGACTCCCCTGCCTTAGCTTCCTGAGGGCTAGGATTATAGCTGTGCACCATCAACCATGACTAATCTCCACTCTTTATGAGGTCCTTTCAAAACAAGATGAAACTAGCTGAAACACATATTTAAATTCCTACATATCTCTCTTGGATATATTGCTATTACAAACCAAGCTGGCTTTGAGAGATTTCTTCCCGTGTGCTCAATGAATCTCTAAGTAGCTCAGATAAGACACCATTGAGATCAAAAGGGTCAAACAGTAGAGAGCTGCAATTATTCTATAATTCCTTATCAATAACAGATATTTGGATTATTGGGTTGGTTTTGGGTGCCCATTCAAACGTGACTGGCATCCTCAAGTGTCTAGAAGAGTAATACACGTGCCAAGTTCAAACTCAGAGAAAAAAGGAGCAACCAATTGATAGCTCAGTTTATGCTATGATTTGGAAATTGTATAATGAACTACATGTTCACCCTATTACTTCTAAAACTTCCAGAACAGCTCTGAGCCTCAAATGAATTTTGTTAATTTACTTAAAACTCCACACTTTTTTTTTTTTTTCGAGACACGGTTTCTCTTTGTAGTCCTGGCTGTCCTAGAACTCACTCTGTAGACCAGGCTGGCCTTGAACTCAGAAATCTCACTGCCTCTGCCTCCCAAGTGCTGGGATTAAAGGCGTGCACCACCACTGCCCACCAAACACCATACTTTTAACTTTAATGATTTTATTTAAAATTCAGAAATGATGAAGAGTATTTATTGCTTTAAGTGCAATTGCCTTATCGGA
This sequence comes from Mus caroli, assembly GCF_978045245.1. Lineage (NCBI taxonomy): Eukaryota > Metazoa > Chordata > Mammalia > Rodentia > Muridae > Mus > Mus caroli. The sequence continues at coordinate 65,202,761 of NW_028227256.1, forward strand.
AGCACTGTGCCCCAAAACTAAGCTATTTGTGTTTTAAATATGCATTTTTGCCCAATACTATATCTGAGTCATAGTATTCTCTCATATATTATATATACAAGAAGATACATAAGTTCTACATAAACATCCATATAGGTTTCCTCATTTATCTATTTTTTAAATGCATCAAATCATTAAAACATATTACAAAGTCATAAAGCCCAAGTGTTTATATTTTGTTACATGTCTTTGATTTAATATTAATACATAAATATCCTTCAAAAGTAAAAACACTTGTGTTTTCTTTTTTATAAACATGGTAAATTCTTGAATATTTCTAAGGACAAACAAGTTTCCCAGCAAATAAAAAGTTAATAAAATTTATAATATATGTATATTTATGATATAGGTATATTTACTCCCCATTTTGGAGTAAACCATGTTCCAAATTAGGATGAAACAAATAACTCATAATATTAATCACTGGTGCTGTATTTTGCAATTGGTGGCAGAGACTTCCACTTTTAGAAGATGCACTAAATAATTTAGAAGTTAAACTAATTAATTGGGAAACAAGTCTTCAGAATGTGTTTTATCAGACTGGAACTGCCTCACTGTTTATTTATAGGCATTAAAGATTAAAAGTAAAAAGATGGCCTTGGTGCATGTGTAAAGAGATAAAAACAACAGGAGAGCCTAATGAATTTTACAGGTATATTTCTTATATAGGAACATTCTGTTTCATACCTTCAGATTCTTAAATATGACACAATAGTATAACTATTGTAAGGTGTTAAGCTCTTCATTTCTGTGGAGTTTTAGTTACCTTATTTTGATATCAAATTGTGTGGCAAAGAGATGGTTTAAACTTGCAACAATATAAATCCCCATTAGGTTATGTGGGGAATTGCAGGCTGGTCTCCAGTGGAGCTGAGGTCTGAACCCCAATGGTCATAATTCACCTACATGACACGGTAGGCGTTCCCTCATGCTCCTGGAACTCTGGCCTCTGCCAAGGGTACCACCTCCACAGCCCCCACAAGATAAGGATGGTCAGTAGTCATGTAAGCAATGGGCCAAGCTTCTGACCTTCAGGCTAAACTCCTCCCCAGTTACCTAGCAACAGTGAAGACCATAAAAACAGGTGCTCAGCCCCCAACTCTCTATCTTGCTCTTATTCCTTTGTCCTCTCACCTCTCACTTCTCTCTCCTCTTCCCTCTCCTCTCCTCTCCTCTCCTCTCCTCTCCTCTCCTCTCCTCTCCTCTCCTCTCCTCTCCTCTCCTCTCCTCTCCTCTCCTCTCCTCTCCTCTCCTCTCCTCCACTCCCCTCCACTCCCCTCGCCCCCTCCCCCCTTCTCTTTCCCTTGCATCTCTATAATAAAGCTCTTAAACCATAGAAAGTCTCTGCTCCTTCAAGGCCCACTGCACACTCTGATCAGTGTTGGGAACTTCTTCCCCTATTCCCTCTCTCCTGCAACTCCAGAGTTGCTTTAGCAAGGTAGCTGGGGGGAGGGTTTTTTCCTTGTCAGGGGCTGCCCCTTTCTCCACCCCTGCCACATGGGTCAAGCATGCTCACCAGGGGCTGAGTGGAAAAAAGCACCTGGCAGTGTCCCCGAATCCACCTGCCCCAGAGTACAGGAACACTGGTCGGATGTGGCATATTTTTCCTCCCCACTTTTCCCCAGGGCCACCAGCCCCCCCCCTTATTTTGTTCCCAAAAGGTTATGTGCCTCCAACTAGTTGAGTGTAGTGTCACTACCGAACAAATTAAATACAGAAGAACATCTCTTAAACTAATAAAAATTATGCAGTTGGAAACTACCTGCTCTACCAATTTCATTCGTGAGAACTGAGGAATACAACGTGACTAATGCCAGCATCAAATAAAATACATGTAATGCATATACTTCCCCACTTTGTCCAGTACCTACGAGTCATACTATTCAAAGGACTCATGCATATACCCTGTATTCTCTAAAGTGCCATTCTGCACATAGTGTGTGTGTGTGTGTGTGTGCATGTGACACATAGAAAGCAAGTCCAAAGCCAGAATTTCATTATTATTTCTACCAAGTATTTTTAATATAATTGTAGGATATGACAAAGGTTTCAGTACCCACAGAGGTAAGGAAAGGATTGCCAGATGCCTTGGAGTTAGAGAAACAGATGGTGGTTTGTTGCCTGATATGGTTGCTGGGAACTAAATGTAGGTTCTCAGAAAGAGCGGTGTGGACTCTTAAGCATTGAGCCATCTCCTTAGCCCCTCTACCAAACTGTAATCATTATTGTCTCTAATACTTAAATATGGAAATTAAACTAACATGTCTTTTACTTATCCAGAAACATATTCAACTACCATTGGATCTCATTTTGTGTCCTTTCTGAGAACCTTATAATAAAAACAAAGATATGAAGAAGAGGTTTGCAACCTGCCTCCTTGTGGGGATAGTTATGTTTCCTAATTTAACCTTGCTATAGATAAGTGTTGTTGAAAAAAAAACCTGCTTGTTAACTTTATTAAAACAAAATCCTAAGAATGTACTCAAAATTGCCAATGGAGTCAAAGAGTATAACTTTGAAAATAAGAACAGCTTCAACTGTTTGTTATTTAGGTAAGTTCTTTAAATATGGTAAAATTTTATTCAAATAAGAGTAACAATGGATTTAAGAGCCAATAGATTCTCTTGGGTATTAAAAGGCATCGTGAGCTGTTCAACCACAAATAGTCCAATGAAATGAAATCATAAAGATTGTCTCCCTGCATCTCTGGAATGGGCTAGAAATCTAGTGCACTGAAAACTCTCAGGAATCTATGAAGTTTATTCTAGCAAGACTGCTAGCAATGGAGAATATGGAGATATGGAGGTGAAACTGGCCTTCTCCTGTAACCAGTCAAGAATTCCAGCGGGAGATTGAGACACAACCAGCCACAAAACCTTCTACCTACAATCTGTCTTGTCTATAAAATATGCTGGGGTAAAGGTGGCACAGAAATTGTGGGAGCAACAAACCCATGACTGGTCTAGCTTGAAATCCATGCCATGAGAGGTAACCCACTCCTGACACTGCCTGGGGAGCCAGGACCCAGAGGCTGAACAATCCAAAGACCTAGGATTGAACCAAACACGACTGACCAAAAAACAGTGTCAATGAAATGATTCCTAATGTTATTTCACTGTAGTCATAGCAGACTGATTGTCACTGGAGAGGAGTCATCCACAGCAGAGACCCACTACCAAACATTAGATAGAGGTTGGGGATTCCTGCAAAAGAGAGTGAGGGAAGATTGTAGGAGCCAAGTCAAAGATACCACAAGAAAACCCTCAGAGTCAACTAACCTGGACTCATAGGGCCTCACAGAGACTGCACTTTCAAGCAGGGACCCTGCATGGATCTGACCTAGGCCCTGTGCACATATATAACATTTATGTAGCTTGGTTTTCATGTGGGACTCCTAATAATGGGAGCAGGGACTGTCTGACTCTGTTGCCTGCTTTTTGGACATCTCCTCCTACAGGTTGCTTCTTCAAGCAGGAATAGCAGAGGAGGTGTCTAGTCTTCCTGTGATTTGATATGTAACAGCTGGTTGATATCCATGGGAGGCCTGCCCTTTTCTGAAGATAAAGGGAGGAGGAGAAGATGGGGTACAGGGGGAAAAGGAGTGGGAAGGAGGGACAGGAATGAAAGGATGGAGGGTAAATTTTTATTGGGATTTTTAAAAGTGACTATTTCTTCCTGGATTGAAAATAATTTACTTCCATGGGAATAACTCAAATATTCATCTGGTCTTAAGTAGCAGCTTTAAATGGAAAGAATTTGGATAGATTACAGATTTTCTATTTAAAATCCCAAGCTGTAACTTTTCTAATTAAAAGTTTCACTTTATGTACAATGCATTGTTGTCCAACTGTGCAACACAGATGCTACCATCTTCGTATTAAATATAGGGGCTACATTTGGTACAGAGAAGGACAGCAAGAAGGTTCTGTGTTTGGATTCTCTACCCCATTTATTTTCACCTTTCTCTCTCCCATTATGTTACAAGATAAGTGCGTGTATGAAATACATTGTGACACCGTAAGCTGTTTCCTCAACACATATGCTTCATAGTAGAGAACACAAAATGCACAAACATTTATTTAATTGCTTTCATGGAAACCTTGATTTTACATATTAATATCTTAGTACTTTAAGTCTCCTCCATCTACAGCTATCTATGTTTCTCTATGGTCTGAGTTCACTAAATCCTTTATATTCTCAGGTATAAAAGTTTGCATGTAGCATTACCTCTGCCTACCTTCATTTTAATTTCAGCCAGGAGTGATTTTTTTTATTAAGAAAACTATTCTTTCTTTAAGGAAGACAAACTCATGTAGTGTGAAGACAAACTAATTTAATGTGACTATTAACTTCAGCTACCATATTGATTGGATTAGGAAGCACTCCAGGTAGACCTTTGTGGTTGTCTATTAAATGTTTTCAGAAAGGTTTAACTGAGAGGGGAGATATTCCCTAAATGTGGGCCACAGCTTCCTATGCAAGGGTACCAAGATTGAATTGAAATTTAAAAAGAAGACCAGAAGTACACTGTTATTTTCCTTTCTCTGTTAGACATTCTCTTTATAATGCCTTTTCCACCATGTGACCTATACTTCCAAACTACAAGCTGAAATAAATCCTTCCTTGCTTAAATTCGTTTTTTTGTAAGGTAAGAGGTCACAGCAAAATGAGGAAAGTGGTGAATACAAGGCAGTACCCATTGTATCACATGTTGTTCAATTTTTACTACAGTAGTTCATATTTGAAACAAAGAGACCTTGAAACACTGAGAAAGAAACATTGATATCCCCTAGAGACACTTTAAGGGTTACTGCCTCGGGCAAGGAGAGCTACATTAAGACAGTATTTTTTCTCTCTCTTTTCAAATTATGCTTATTCTGACCTAGAATTCCACCTGCTCTATAAAAATGACACATTTTTCTTTTTGAGCAAATGAAAACGATCTGGGTCAGACTGTAAGGCGGACGTCGGTTGACAGTGACAGTTTGTAGCTGGTAAGATGTAAGTTTTACAGCAGGTCTCCATTCTTTGATTACAGGTCAAGATTACTTGACTACATTTAAGATAGAAAGTAGTACTTAAGGAAGAGCCTGATTTTCCTCGTCCTCTACAAGTTTCAATGCCTTTTACTTGTCTTCACACTGTTGAATTTTCATTTTCAATATGTAAATGCCAAATTTGTTTTGCAATAGTGTCACAATATGTTTCAACATTGACTTAAATATTAAGCCTATGTAATTTAATATGTTCTTATATTTCTAAGTTTCAGTTTCTGGGGAAAAATTGTAATCATTTCACGGTAGCTACTTTCTTCTTCTGATAGGCAATATTTACCTCTATCTATACAGGTGTTTGTTTCTTTCTCAAATTGAGAAATATATTTTGTATGTTTGACTTTGATCCAAATAATACCATGGTTAAGGACAGACCCATGAGATTATATGATGAGATTAATTAAATTTGTGTATTTTCAAATCTATGAATATCTATAAATTTGAAAGGCAGTCAGAGAAGAACAGAGGTTTTTAAAGCAATCCGGTGAATATTTCATGATTAGAGCTATTTTATCACAGTTTAAACCTATGAAACATACTATAAATGTCAAATAAATATTGATAAAGTTTCTATCATTTTTTATTCCATTACCTAAATTCATTCATATATATATATATGAATGACTATGGTAATAAAACCTGGACATTATGAACATTTCAATTGTAAAGCATATTAAGCATTCAGTTATTCTATCCTATTACCTACTCACCACATGGGCAAGATAATCAAAGAAATATGACAAGGAAGTAAACACTGAGTTTACAGTCCTTTGCAACCTTAGCCACATTGCCTGTCACCATTGCTCACAAGGCTACAGAATCTTTTCATTCTCCAATAGAACATAAGGTAGACACAAACATGGTTTTATCAAAGAAGGTGGCAAAAGACATTATTGGAGTTCTCAATCTTACACTGGCATTTCTTCTATCATAATTTAAATCATATTGAGACGTTATATTCTGGGGATAAAAACTGTCTAAGTCTTAAAATATCAATGTCAAGCAGAATAGAGAGACATATACACTCAACAACAGAGTCAGGAGGAGCCAAAGATGGCTGGACTCCTAAGCTGGATTGAGGATCAGGCTGGTATCAACTCTCACTGACCTGCACAATTTAGAAACAGGATAGAAATATTTTAAATATATGGATGTGAAGTTGCAGTGCTTTATAATTCTATTTACTAATTTTTCCAATTTCAAAGTTTTCTATTTTGTTTATCTAGTTTTAAGTTAATTTCTTTTTGGATGAAGTGTTTCAATATGCAACCTTTGGCATCCTGGATTTTGCTATGTAGATCAAGCTGTTGTAGAAATCACAAGGATCTTTCTACCTCTGAAGCCTAAGTAATTCTCTGTTATATTATATTATTCAGCCCCTCCTTGTATTTGATCTAGGCATTATCAATATATTCCTAGTATATATCAGCAATCAAAAATGAAATGAATATTTCATGATTAGTTATTTTTATCACAGTTTAAACCTATGAAACATACCATAAATGTCAAATATAGCTCGATAGAGTTCTATCATCTTTTATTCCATTATCTAGCTTACATCTATATATAAATGACTCTAGTTATAAACACTCACATTATAAGTATTTATTTGTAAAGCATATTAAGCATTCAGTTACACACACACTCACATGCATGTGCACACAGACATACACACACAAATATATGTGATATATATATATATATATATATATTGGATATATATATTGGATATATATATTGAATATATATATCGAATATATATATCGAATATATATATATATATATATATCACATGTAAAGGGGATAAAAGAGCAAAAATCCTTACTCTTATAGAACTCACACTAAGCCTAAGCAGAACTTAACAAAGCATGTACCGTTCTGAAATGTAGACTCTAGAAGATCATTATCCAATTCAAATGGTGATAAGATTTATAAAAATTAGCAAAATGATTCCCCACCATGCACACCTCAAGATAGTGTAAACTTGGCTTTCAAGATGGAGAGCATGAAGAAAGCAGAGCTGTGTGTAAAGTATTCAACTTGGCAACATCCTAACATCCAATTATTTCTACTTTGTGGGCCCATAGTAGACTGGAAGTAACTCAAGTGAGAAATGAGAGGGTGTGGATGTTTCTGTCTATTCTATTTAAAAATCTCCCACAGAGGACTTGGAGCAGAGACAAACAAACCCCATTTCACAAATGCTTTTGGTCATTGTACCTCACTTGAAATAACATTTTCACTATACAATAGATTACACTTTATATTTTTAGGGGAGGTTTATTATGACTGGCTTCCAAAACAGATCTTAAAGCATTTAACACCATCATTGGGTAATTTAACCTCCCTTTAAACATATATAAACATCCACCCCTTAATTAGAACACATTCCTAATTAAGGGGAAAACTTTTTTTTAAAAAATTAAATGCTTAGAAGATACAGTTATTCCCCAGATGCTCTGAATGCAGATTCTCAGCCTCCAGAAAATGTAAAAGGAAAAAAAAGTGGGGGCCAAAACTAATTCAAACAGCACTGCAATAATATAATATCAAGACAACTTCACACTTTGCCTGAAACCATTTCATTTGCATGCAAAAGAAATCATTACTATGAAGGAAAGCTAGACATCTCCATGAAACATCCTCTTCCGAGCTAGAATATTAATATTTCAATCTGTTCCCTATCTATTATTTTTATATTATTGAAAGTATGTGTACCATTAACATTCAGTTCTTTGTAAATGTATGGATCGCTTATGGGCATCCAGAAGATAATGCTTAAAATCTTTGTTTAGGAAATGCTCATTAAGGAAATTATCTCAATGTAATGTGGAGTAAAGTTAGTATTTTAAATTTCATAAATGAGATACATCTCCATGCTTTCTTCTCTGCCTTCTAATTTTAAAAAGCAGATTGTATGACTTAATTCTCCCATATGGAACATTATCTGGGCTAGTGGCTCTTCTGTACTTAGCATGCCTTTTGAGATTACATAGAATTTTAGTCTTTTAAAGAAAATCAAAATGAGAGTGAGGGACAGAAGTGGACGGGCTCTAATGCCACTCTCTGTACATTAACAAGTTTCTGTGAGTACATTTTAAGATTACTAAGGGTATTCAAATTTGATATTTGAAAATAAGCCCAAACAAGCAAATCCAAAGAACACAACTATAAATTTCCGGTTGTATGCCATGGATTTATCTTCAAAATGTTATGCAGTTTAGCTTTATTATCAAGTAATATTAGCACAATGACAGTATAATAATTTAAAAGGAGAGAGGAAAAGATCTAGACAGGGGAAAATGAAAGAAATGAGACCGGGAAGGAGGGAAAGTGTGTGTGTGTGTGTGTGTGTGTGTGTGTGTGTGTGTGTGTGTGTGTTTGAGAGAGAGTGAGACAGAGACACAGGGAACAAGAGAGACCTCAAGCAATCTAGACATAATGTTTTATTTTTAAAAAGATCAGATTTTGCTATTACTCCGTAGGTAATTTTTGTTTTCCCTATTATTTCAAAATGCCACAGGAACAAGTCATCTTGTCCACTATTGTAATAGAAGTAGTAATGATCTTTGTATGTATACGTCTCCATCTAGGAAATATAACACCAAATAGTAGATCAACAAACTGATTTGAAAAGAGGGGAAATTAAGGCTCCTGTGCTTCACAAGTGTTTCTCTATAAAAATTTTAACTCTACAAATGATATTATCACTGTTTTAAAATGAATTTCTAAGTAATGTAGTCTTGGCAGCTTTTTTTGAAAATTTACAGCCATGTTTTTATGAAAGTAAAAAAAATGGCCTACTGGAAAAATACATAACTTACAGTGAGAATGATTAAAGCCAGTGTAACTTCTACAATTGTTTTAACTTCTACAATTTTAATGTGTTTTCAATTTAATATTTTCATAATGATTACTAAATTGGATATAAAAGACAGAATGATGCCATACATCTTATAGAGCTAAATATACCTTATGAATTAACAGGTGCATGTGTGTGTGTATGTCTGTGTGTTTCTGTGCACATATTTATCATTTTGAATAGAATTTAAAAAGACCACCTATCGTTCAGTAGCAATTGGTGGTCCAGTGATACTAAAGAATGTTGTCTCACAATACAAGGGTTGATGACTCGCGATCTGGAATTTAAAGAATAGTGTATAATTATGTGAGTACATTAAGAAGCCAAATATGCAAAGTATGCTACCAAATCTGTAAACTACATGCATTTTAGTATATGGTTAATGTGTGCAAAGATTTATATAGTTGGTGGATACTGGCATATCTACTTAATATACTGAGCATGCATTACCCATGTAGTTTTCCTTACCTTTTCAAATTACACAAAAGAAAAAATTACTGTTTTGATAAACAGGGATAAAAATATGATGGAGGCCTTTAATCACCATGAAGGTAAAGCCCACCTTTCTTTGTCTCAATTTTAAAAGAGAGGCATATAGAAAGATTTCTTTTAAAAGAAGCACTATTGTTGGAATATAAATTTTATAATGTCAGCACAATCAAAATCTGAGTAAATCTTATTCATGAGGGAATTTCCATTATATTTCCTTATATGTGAAGCAGGAAATAAGAAAAATCCTTTGCAATTTACTGATTTTCTAATACTCTGCACTTGCATGATCATGAAATTGCTCATGTTCACATGGTGGTGCAATTTATAATAATTGTTATATATCAGCATCTCACAATTAACATGACAGGAATTGAAATTTGCTAATTTCTCTGAATACATACAAGGTGCAGCTAAATCCTCATTATATATTTAAGAGCCTTCTAATTTAATAAGTTCAGAGTCGGTGATAGTTCATGCCATTATTTTCCTTGAGAAAATAATATAAATGACCTTCAAGCTAGATGCATGTAGGGGAACACATTTCAAATTATGGATACTTTGTAAACTAATGTCAGAGTGATTTAAATACAAAAATAAGCACAGTTTCTACTAGAATTTAACTTTCCAGATAATCCGTCATTCCTTTCACATACATGTTTATATTCTCTCAAAAAAATAACCCTCCTTCTTTTTTGGTGATATGTTTGAGCCATGACAGCAGTCAGAATATAAAGCATTAAACAGAAAACTCTAAGACTTTGTCTACAAAACTTGGGGGCATTTTTCTCTTCTTCAGTTTCTTCTGAAGAAAAAAATGTGTGCATCTTTTCATCTACAAAGCTAGTGCTTTCATGTTTGCTAAGCTTCTTAGTTTATGTAGCTTTTACATAGATGTTCACAATACACAATGTTTATTCTGTTTTATACCACAAACCTTTTGTTTAAGGTCCCCCAAAATACTTTTAAATTTCACATATCCTCAGATGTCTTCTTTCCCTAATAATGCTCTTTCTGTGACCACTTTTCTCTTTTTCTTCATATTCAAATTTCTCTGAAGATATAAACAATTGGTTCTTTTTATTTATATATTACTCATTCACTTTTGTTCCATGACTATATATGAAAAATGCTGTATCATTTCATTATATTTTCCACTTAACATCTCTTAAATGTGTCAAAGTAACTGCAGATTCAACATTTTCCTGCCAAGCTCAGAAAGCTTTAAGTTAACCCTCCCGACTGTGTGGCATCTTAGCTAGTGCTACTCTATTCACCCATTTTGCAAGGCAGAAAACTAGAATGAATTGTTTACACCGTCCTCCTTAACATTTTAAATCCAACTGACCACTAAGTCTGGCAACGAGATTTATGTTGTAAATTCTTGTTGAATCTCTTCACTTTTCTCCATCCATCCACCATCACTCCATCCATCTATCCATCCATCCCAGTCTTTCAGGTCCCCTGCTTTCTCATTTGCAATGTGCCTATCTACCTAGACTTATAACAATAAATAATTATATTGCTAGTTGTTGGGGATTAGTCTGATGCTGCTCTTTATTCAAATGCTAAATCCTGTACCCCAAGAACAGGTTGTCCCAAGACAAGTGAATTCTCATACATACCATCTTTTGTTGTCTAAATCTTGTTTTCCAAGTTAACTGGTCAATAAAAGGCTAAAGCCTGTGATTGGGCAATAGAGGTAGGTGTGTTCTCAGTTACCTTGGTTGTGTCTCATAGGTAGAGAGGGAGGAGGAGAAAAAGGAAGAGGAGAAAAAGGAAGAGGACAAGGAGGAGGAGGAGAGGAGAGGAGGAGGAGGAAGAGGAAGGAAGGAAGGAAGGAAGGAAGGAAGTAAGGAAGGAAGGAAGGAAGGAAGGAAGGAAGGAAGGAAGGAAGGAAGGAAGTCAACATGGGGTAGTTGGATCTTGAGCTCGTGGCCAAGAGGGCTGACCTGATGGAATGGGAGCAGCCCATGAGAACCATGCCAAGTATAGGTGCTGCTCTTAGAATACTGGTCTCCCACACTGACTTTCTTCTGCCCAGTGCCTTCTCCATGTTCTTCCTTATGTGCCAATACTGCCCCGATTTCTCAGTTTTCAAACACTCACATAGTCATTCATTATCTCATTCCTATGTCTTTATCTGGCCAACTTCAAACATACATCAACACAGATTTGCTAATGCCAAGGTCCATATTTAAGCAATAATACCCGGGCTGGATAAAACATAATATTTAACTGCATCAATTTTGTTTGTGAGTTAAACTTTCCAACAGACTCAGCAATATACAATACAATTGTGCTTTACAATGGTGTGTCTTTCTGGATAAGTTCAATGGAGTTTTCTTTTTTAAATTTATGTAACTGTTTCTTTCATACTGCTCTAAAATGTTCAATTACACTAACAATCGATTGAAGATGAATGAGGTCATGATTTCACCCATGTTTTCTTTGTCTCATTTGTCATTAGTTTTACTGCATCTTTTACATATTGTCTGTAAATTTCTTTGAGTTAAAGTGAATGTATGAGCATCAATCTCAGTAGCCAAACTCCCTACTTGGAAGTGAGCATGCCTTTCCATCAACTGTCTTAGAAGGTTTCACCTGACCTTGTCCTTTATCTCTTGAAGAAGTTTCTTTTCTCATAATAATTCATGTCAGTTTTCATATGCATTGTTGTGTTCCACAATTTAAACATGCATGCACGCATGCACTCACGCATGCGCACGCACGCACACACACACACACACACACACACACACACACACACACACACACCCCTTATTTCTATGTCCTGGGTCACGTAGAGCAAGAATGTTGCATAGATTTCTCAAAACAATATGATCTCCATTTGGGTCTTTTCTCTGAAAGATATTTTAATTTTAGTAATATGACTTTAAAGAACACCTATTGTTAATTTCTGAAAATCTCAAACCTCTCAAATAAAATGACAGACATCTGCTTTCAAGACATTAAACTTTGGCTATCTCTCCATCCATAAATATATTTTTTTATTTTACTTCCAGAACTTCTCTCTTGAACACCTTGTTTCCCACTCACCCTATTTTTCTCTCATTCTCCCTTGCTATACTTTGTACTTTATTTTACATTTTAAATGACAGGAAACTTTAAGACTTCCTGTTAATGTCATATAATGTTACTGGTTTTAATATAGTTCATAATTTATAGCCTCTAATGAACTACAGAACATTATAGGTGTTATTAAGGTACTATTGAGATTAAAAGACAATAAATGAACTTAAGAAGGCTATAAAATACATGGATACTGTCTTCATAATCCTGCCTGTACGTGGAAAGCATTTTGGTAGAGAGGAAGAAGTGTATTCTTTGAGTCAGTCAACTGAACTCCAAGAACACACTTCTACAACTTACTAGCCAGGTAAAAGTTTGAAAATGGCTTTTCTTATCATGTTCCTTCATTTATATAATGCCAGTGGTAGTAGTAATAGCTATTATTATATACCTAGTCAGAAAACTAGTCATACGCATAGTTCATTACACCAAAGAAATGTTTGGGAATGATTTTAGGATATGAAGATACAGTCTGCATGAATTCCAAGAAATATTTTAAAGAAAAAAAAGAAACTAGCATGGGTCAGGAAGAAAATATGCGTTTTTTCTCTCCTATTGGTGTTTTTCTCTCTGGTAGCTAAAGCAATGTAAACATTTACTTTGAAAACTGGACCTGGAATTTCATCTCTAGTATTTTGTGTGAAGAAGGTCAATAAAGATGTGATTTTGAAAAATTTAGTTTGTTGTATAAAATAAAAAAAAAAATCTTATTTACCAAACAAGTAAACTTTGCATGATTAAAGCATCTTGTTTTATTTTTACTCTGTGGACAGTATCTATAATTACTCTATAAATGACTCAAGTATATGGAATTCATTATTCTGAGCAGCAGAGAATGATGTCATTAAAAAAAATCACAATGATTGGAAGTACTGAAAGTCTATAAAAAGTGGGTCTCCCTTCCCTTATCTCTCATTCTTTAGTACTGAGTTACCATGAAATCAAAGCACTTTTTGGGTAAGAGTGGATAGTAGCTGAGAATAAAATCACTGTGAGAAAATTTCACTGGTAAATCAAACTGTTCCCTGTTAATTAGTGCCTGCTTACATACATAATATGCAAAAATAATTGTATGTTTATAAAAGAATGATTAATTAGGGAATGTGCTGAGGTAATAAGAAAAAAAATCATGAAGAGAGCAATTTACTCCAATATTGACACATCATTTTATGTAACATCATCACAGAGGGGGACCCAGTTAATTAGATTCTTTTAGCTAAATAGGAAATATGAGGAAAGGTATCTTCTTATGGTGTAATACAATTCATGTCTAAGTTTTATGGGTAAATATTTCTGACTCATTTTTAAATCATGAAGCAGGTATGAAGCTAGAAAATTTGACCTATATGTAAATGATAGTTTTATTTAATTATTGGTCATATATAGAGTACCAAATTAGAATAGCGCTTCATTATCAATATTTGGAACAAAGCATAATTTTATGAACACAGAGAGTGTAATTCTAAATCTGAATAGTTCTCTATTATAACAGTAGTTAAACTGGGGCTTGAAATGTGGGACCAAGATATTATATGTTAGTCTTATAAACGTTTATAAAGTTTGGTTTTGGCACAGCCTCACAAAAGATAGCTATATCTGGGTCCTGTCAGCAAAATCTTGTTGGCATATGCAATAGTGTCAGGGCCATCAATGGGAGGAGAGGCTGTTGGTCTTGCGAAGATTATATGCCCCAGTAGAGGGGAATGCCAAGGTCAGGAAGTGGGAGTAGATGGGTTGGGAAGCAGGTTGGGGGTGGGGTATAGGGGACTTTTGAAGAGGAAACTAGGAAAGGGAATAGCATTTGAAATGTAAATGAAGAAAATAACTAGTAAAAAAAAAAGAAGAAAAAAAAAGTGTGGTTCACAGACAAATATATAGGTATGTGTAATGGGTACAGGAAAACAGATTTTTTTCTTGGATATGTTGGACTCATTCCATCTGTCACCTACTACATGAAATAAAATAATAATGAAATAAACACTCTTGTGAAATATTGTACCTTCACTCTTATTTTTGTGAATAAAACCATTAAAAGGAAGAATTACATCATGATTTCATGATTATTGGTTTAGAGCAGTACATTCAATATATATATATACCACAATTAAAACAATTTAAAATATTTTAATTAACACAATCTACACAAAATTAACATTTAATGTGCCTGAATTATTAACCCAGTTTTACCACTTTTTTTTTTCATTGAATTTTCTTATGACTAGGGTACATCCGGGACCACAAGTGTCCTCTGTCTACTCTAATTACCTTGGAAGTGCTCATGTGGCAGTGGACAATGTAGGTCATCAACAATCCCAAGGAAGACTCACGACTTTGATAAACTAATGGAAAAATTAGAAACTAATGCCCAGAGCTCTTGATTCACAATTGAAGAAAAAATCATAATCTGCAGCCTAAATGGAGACTTTCATCTAACCTTCAGAATATGCAAGGACAGAAACACTCTCAGGTCTAGAAAGTATCAGAAGGTTGCTCAAGGAAATAAAGTTTAATATATGATTCTGGAGACAAGACACAGGCAGAGGGAGTATGATGTCCAGTACTGCAGACTCTGTCACAATATGCCTTCTGCCACTTGTGCAATCAAGCACTAACACATGTGCTGATGTGAAAGGAACTTACAGATGAAAAACCATTTTCACATCCTTCAGACAGGGAGACAATGTGTGGATCACAGTCAACTAAGCACGAGGGTGTATGAACTGGAATGCCGTGCAATGAAGTCAAACACAGTCTTTACTGTGCTGTTTTGGATAAATAGCTATCACTATGCCTGTGAGTATTTTTGTAAACTTGAAATGATATTGTCCAATAATAATTGGTATTTGGGGAAATATATCTCAGAAATAACTTAAGCATTTTATCCCAAAATAATAGGTTTATAATTCCTAAAGCCTCAAAAAAACTCAGGTCTACAAGAAGGTAAGTGGGTTCGGAAGGAGACTGTAAGGTCCAGCTGAGAACATATATGTCAGCATGGTGATCCCTCAAGTATCAGAACCATACCAGGACATGCCTGCCATTTCCCCTACAGAACTGTGCATCATGCTTCTGAGCTGGTGGGAGTGTACTCGGGAGCAGAGGTCTTACAGTGAGATAAGTACTCCTTTCGTCTGTCTAATCACAATGTCTTAATTGTCTAACCATCATCGAAGACATAGTCCTGTTCTGTGGTATTTTAAATTTTAAAATAGGCCTAGAAAACACATTATAACCAGCAAAGGTTTAAATCACTAATGTTATCACACTCACAAAATTTACTTAGAATATTTGCTGCTACAGAATAATCCTGCCTATTTTTCTATACATATTTGAGCCACCTTTATATTCCTAATAAACAACAGGTCTTGGAGTAGACCTTGCAGACCTTGGACTGAACTACTGAAATGAACCTGGTTGTCTTTAAGATTCAGGACATTACCCACCATTTTGTTTTTGCACTCTTTATTTGATATCAGAGCATCAGTAACAGCTGACTCTGAAGATATTTGTGAGATATGAAGTAGTTCTGGTATCTGTCTGAGTCAGAAATAAATGAGTGTAAAACATAATGATTTGTTTACCATAGAAAATGCTCTAGGCTGAGGAAAAGCTGAGTATTTTGAGTATTTTCCTCTGCTCATTTAATGTTTTGATTATTACTATATACTTAACATTTTATCAATTTAATGATATCTTTAGTCATTCTACTTTAGTCCCAAAGCCAATGGCCTAAAGAACCTTTGTTGACTTTCAGTCATTAAAATGGATTAGTTTAGTCACATTCTTGTGTTTGCTAATCTTGAATACAGTCGTGTTGCTACTGTCTGGAATGCTTTGGTACTGTAGTATGAACATCTTTATATCAATATCAAAACCACTTGAACATCTGAAAGATGCTTGAAATCTTTTGTTTAAAGTAGCTTCCTCAACTATATGAACAACCATCGAAAAGTCAAGAGAGAGGCTTTGTGAATCCCTACTAATTCTCAGATCATTTTGACATTTTTACAGTTTCTGGGAAGTGAATCACATGCTAAGGAAGACCTTCATATACTCTCCTTCATATCTTGGATTTATCTATTTATTTACAAAACCTAATACATAATGCTATAGAATGAGACTAGAATTGTATAAAAAAGCTGTGCACATTTGTGTATTGTATATAAGGATCATAATATAACTGAAACTCATCTATGATGACCATTTATTGTTGATTTGCATCATGTGGACATAAATTCTGAACTTGCTTCTTTGGGAGAAAAACGAAGAAATGCACTGTGCAATTTGTGAGAGGTTCCTAACCTATCACACCATGTCTGTCATTTATCAAACCCAGGTCAGTCTAACAAAGGATAGACTTCTATGTGACCTCTTAGGCCAAAAGGCACTGTACCATAAAGTAAAAGTATGTCTGTGGCCATGAAAATCAGAAATGTTTCAAATAGCTATCCATTAGAGACTTGGAGAAATTAAGTTTAATTACTGTACTATATATTGTGAAGTATATAGGAAAAGTGTATTAGAATAAAGACGCAATTCAGTTAAAATGCAGAAATAGATGATCTCATATAGATTTCACTTTGTTAACTAACTTGCAGAAATGCCTGATCAATATAGTCTATTCTTTGTGATTATCAAATCCATATCCCTGTGGCATATGAGAATATGATCTTTACGGTTTTCCTATGTTTGACAAAGAACCCAAAAATAGACTAAAAACTAATGTCTTTACATTAAGAACAAATCTATTCAAAAGTATCCAGTGTGCTAACTCAAATGTCAAATGAAAAAAGAATAAAAGGCCTTGACAAACATAATTGCCCATGGTGTTCTTGGGAGGAAATCAAAATTATGGAGGTGGGAAAGTTTGAAAAAAAAGATTGGTCAAAGCAAGTGTCCTCTTAAATTATTAATTAGATTTGAAAATGAGAGGTAGAGAGAATAAAAGATTACTGATTTCATTGTCTTTATAATTAGGATATTGTATGATACAAAAAGTCTTACATTTTTTTCTATCCAGATACACTAATATTTCTGGAATAGTCCCGCAATGGTCTGTAAGGTAAATGAGGTGTGGAAAGCCAATTCATAAATCACAGGTTTGGGAAAAAATAACAC
Source organism: Mus caroli (assembly GCF_978045245.1). Classification (NCBI taxonomy): domain Eukaryota; kingdom Metazoa; phylum Chordata; class Mammalia; order Rodentia; family Muridae; genus Mus; species Mus caroli. The sequence goes on from NW_028227256.1 coordinate 65,220,416, forward strand.
CACTTAGAAAATGAAAGCTGATCAAGATTGGAAGCACTGCACCTGCTTTTATTTGGAGCTGCTGCTTTGGAGAACAGAATACTTCATAGTGAGGCAGCGGGGTGTAGTAAATCTAAATACTTTAAAGCAGCCACATTGGCATGTTCAATGTAATTTTCTGTTTCTAAAAGAAAGTTAAGTATTTGGATAACTGCCCAGTTAAAAGGTGGATTATGAAGCCTAAAACATTAAATTATCATTGTTCTATTTCTGGTCTTCCGTAACATTTACAACGGCAGTCAATGACTATTCAGTCCAGCATGTTATTTTCGTGCTATCTCTTAAAAACCTCAAACTAATTTTACACTATCACATAATTGTGTAGATAAGAAATATGATAGAACCCGTATTTGAACCCATGCTTTCACCTTCAAGCAACTTTTCTCTTCACCTGGGCAGTAGACAGCAGGTGTCTTCTCTTAGAATCAGAGGACCACACTTTACTGTCCTTTCACTATTCTTAGCCATGGATATTTACTAATGACACTGTTAATTATTTGTATTAGTCTGAAATTATAGACTATCTCCTTGGAATCCAGGCAGTGCGTAAGATTGAAATTGCAACTTCAAATGATCTGTCACTCTACAGATCATCCCTATGACCCAAAGTCATCCTTACTACCTTCTCCCTGATCCTCAAGGCAAAGTGAAAGAAAAGACTCTCTTTCACAAAGGCTTTCATCAGGAAGGCACCAGTAGGCATCAATGTCCTCTGGGTGACTTTGAGAGTCTTCTCTCCTTCCCCTGAGAAGCATGATTTCACATTCCTGAGGTGCGAGAAGCATTGTTACACAGAAAAATAATATTGTTTATAGAGAAGGGAACAAAATACCCATGAAAGGAGTTACAGAGACAAAGTTTGAAGCTAAGATGAAAGGATGGACTATCCAGAGACTACTCCACCCAGGAATCCATCCAAAAATCAGCCACCAAACCCAGACACTATTGCATATGCCAGAAATATTTTGCTGAAGGGACCCTGTTATACCTGTCTCGTGTGAGTCTATGCCAGTGTCTGGCAAACACAGAAGTGGATGCTCACAGTCATCTATTGGATGGAACACAGGGCCCCCAATAGAGAATCTAGAGAAAGCAGCCAAGGAGCTGAAGGGGTCTGCAACCCTATAGGTGGAACAACAATATGAACTAACCAGTACCCCCAGAGCTCGTGTCTCTAGCTGCATATATAGCAGAAGATGGCCTAGTCTGCCATCACTGGGAAGAGAGGCCTCTTGGTATTGCAAACTTTATATGTCCCAGTACAGGGGAACATCAGGTCCAAGAGGTGAGAGTGGGTGGGTAGGGGAGCGGGGCTAGGGGAGGGTATAGGGAACTTTCTGGATAGCATTTGAAATGTATATAAAGAAAGAAAAATATAGAAAGAAAGAATGGTTACTGTTACTAAGCAAACACGCCATCCTCAGAACTGTTTGGGATCTACATAAATGATGCCTTTTTGCACATGAAGAGTGAGGCTCAGATAACTGAAGGACCTTAAAGTCACACATCTACAATGGCTTAGAGTTTGATTCAAAACCTGAAAATCTGATTTTAAAGGGAGCATACAGTAACCACCATGTGGAATTCTTTCTCAGTAAAATATTAGAATAATTATAAGTAAAATCATCAAAATAAATGCAAAATCATTCTTTAAAATTATAGTTCAGTGGCCCAATCAATGTCTGAAAGAAGAAAGATAATTTCATGAGCATGGCAGAAATCCAAGACAAATCTTGGAAGACTACGCAAGACTTAAAATTTCTCTCTTATTCCCACTTACCTTTTCTCTTTCTCTTTTGCTTCATTTCTTAAATTTCCCTACTCTAGACAACTGTGTTAGCTGGTTTGCTCAAGCCCAAGTATCAATGTGCCACTGTTGTATGAATGAAACCACTCTAACCAAAAAAAATTTACCTTAGAACTTCTCATGATTATTTACTTATGGACAAATGATTTATGAAGATGACATATCACTTATTTGACCACTTTACAATTTAAGAGCCATTAAAGACATATGAATGGAAAAGCTATGAATGGATTTGATGACATAGATGAATCTCATACGTGTAATATTTAGTGAAAGTAGCCAGATGCATAAAACAATACTATATTATGATTGATAAAGTAGGATGGGAAGTTACACTATCTTAGGTGTTGGGGTTAGCATAATGGACACCACTGATAAAGGCAGCTACTGGAATCTATTGCTATTGTGATATTTCTTAATCTATCAGCTATGTTTCACAAATGCTTCATTGTCATCTAACAACACAAAATTATAATAAAACAATACATCACTTAAAATTCACATTTGCCTTTACTTTAGCACTGCTGTCTTTCTTGTAAAAAGATCTAATTAATTTGTTACTTAGAGCTAATAACATTTCTTATGTAACATTGCATTGCAAAGTTATTGTTTTCCTCGTTAAAATGTTTCATACAGTATTTTTAAAGTCATATTTCTTTATGTATAAAAATAACACAAAATTTATGTAATTTGTGATAAGATATATAGCTTATGGTATGTACTAAGCATTTTTATTTACACAAACAATACCATAATCACGGTATGGATTGTCCTATTATTGGTCAAATTCCTTCTTACCATTCAATAGTGAACTTTATCCCCCAAAGCCAAGCTTTGGGCCACCATGAATGATTTTCTGTCCTTGTAGTTTCATTTTTTTTTCAGAGTTTGATATAAAAAGAAAATCAAGCAGTATTTGTTTTTAACAGTCTGGCTTCTTTCATTCAGCATAGTAAATTCAGGATCCATCTATGGTGTGTGTAGCATCAATTTCTTCCTTTTTATTACTCAGGCATATTGCAGAGCATGGGTACACAACAACTCAATAGCCTAAGTTGCTTCCAGTTTTTGTTGATTATGATTAAAGCTACTATAAATATCTGTGTTCAAAATTTTGTGTAAAAATGGATCATATATTATGTCCTCTTAATTCCAATATGTGCTTTCTTTAACCTGTACAAAATATTTTTATGTTGTATTGATTCTGGAATATTTTTTCTATCTGAACATATACTAGTCAGTTCAAATAATACAAAATCATAAATTAAATTCAAATTACATAACCAATATCATATAAGCATCAATCAACACTTTCAGAATTCTCCTTGAAAGATTTTGATTTTTTAATTTTTTTTTATAAACTTAAGAATATTCTATTAGCATTCTAGGATGATGTCTAATTCTTTTAAACATACAAAATTCAAAATCAATGGTACTATTAAGTAGAACTCTGAAATTTTAATGAATGAAGGTAAAATCAAGAACTGAATCAAAATCTCTCATTTAGTCTACTAAAACTTCAGCCCGACTGGTTACTAATTTAGTCCGTGGTAACTAAGAAAGAATTTGAGTGATAAAATGGAACCATGGCAGATGTTACCTAGCATGTTGTGGTAAAGTGGAATGGCCCGTCCATGGGTAGTAAATGCAGTCATGACTAGTGGGACCGTTACACCTGCAAGCAATTGCAGAACAGAAAACATCATTCTCCATCCACAGTGGCATGCACACACATGCACCAGTGCTCACGCATGGAGCCTTGGAGGAAGAACATGAGAAGCAAGCACACCAAGTACCTATCCGTCAGGCCGATGCAGTCTTCAATGCTTGAACCTATGCACCTGCAGAGATGCAAAGTCAAAAGAAATACAAGAAAAGAGAAATCAGTCATTAAGACAAACAGAGAAGAACCAGTGAGATAGCGAGACAAATACCGGATGTCCCACATTCTTGTTGGTTTCATTAGGCAGTTTCTGGAATAGTATACTTTTAAAAACTGAGAGGAAATCACTTCCTAGCAGAAACACAGAAGTGAGTTGAGATAACCAGTCAAGTTCAATGCCAGAAAACACGGAGAGAGTAAAGGGAACTTTACCTGCTTCCATGGATAACTTGCACATGCATTGGTCTTTTCTGAAACATTCAACTCATTTACATCTTTCATTTCTATGCACAGCTATGTTAATTACTTGATAGTTTAATGACGATGGCTATTTTCATGTATAACGTTTCTCTTAAAACACCATTGGGTTTATGTAAAATCCCCCAAAAATCAATAAAAAGGCAATGAACAATTAATTGTAGTGGAATAGCCTTATGCCTGATGCTCATTAAAGAGGATCTTGGCAGAAAATAAGTTAATATATTTTAATGCAATTCCCATGGATAATTTTTATAATCAGATTATTTAAATCCTTGGTTATGAATCTCTTTAAGCTATTTTTGTCATTAAATGCGGATTTGTTTAAAAATCAAATGAATTGATTTGGCCTTTTTGCAATATGTCATGACCACTGTTAAGTAGCAGAAATATGATCTGTAAAGAGAAACTTTTGATAACTGTTATAATATTGAACTCAAAAGCAAACACTCTGTAGTAAACGAATAACTGTATACAGAGGTAGCTGAAGAATCAACCAAGATGGGTATTTGCTGGTTTTCTTTAACTACACAGAACTCTAATTTGTTTGTTAATATAAAGTATGCATGTTTCCCCAAACTCTCAAGTTTAAAATCTGAAAAAGGATCTGTAGGCACCCACAGATGTGGCCAGACCATAGGCAGCTTCTGTAACTGATGCCAGATGTTAGCAAGCTAACAGAATTCATGTGTTAACCACAAGTCATCACCTCTCCCGTTCATCATATCCTCTCTTACAGATATTCTACTAGGTAGAAAATCAGTTTGCTCTTTTACTGCAGTTTTATTTGTTTGCTTGTTTTCTGGTTTTGTTTTGGTCTTTTTTTGAGGGTCAGCTTTGAGCAGGACAAGTAAATCTTCACCTGCAAAAATGGTGACAAAAATCGATAAAATAAAGAGAAGCAGCTAGAACACACATCAGCGGCCAGGTGCCATACATCAGATCTAAGCAAAACAATTGAAATTGAAAAACAAACTACTACAAAACCCCTAAACTTGTCTCATATGGTTTTCTTTTATTCTGTTCTAAAGAACTATTTTTTTATGTGTTCTCGTGTCATCATCTTCAAAATGCTATTTTTATGACAGTACTGCCATTTTGTAAAATTAACAGTCTACTTCTTATATACAAGAGTCTGAAAATCTGTATTTTGTGTGTAATCTTTATAATGACCCTTGAAAGATTAAAAAAAAATCTTTCAACAATGAATGAGATTCTGTTTGAGGAGAGGGTGTGGATAATGAAATATTTTCATTCATCCAATACACCTGTGCGGTGAGCCTACTAACTTGCCTGTAACCTTTCAGGAGCTGCAGGGAGAAATGAGATGAATCAGACACTTTCCCACTCATTTCCATTGAGCTCACAGTTTGAAGATGACAGATGCACGAGCAGACGTTTACAGTATAGTTCTGTAAATATAATACGGTGGATGGACACCAGAATGTCATTTTAGTAGGTCATGGTCACCATGTGGGAGAGTCAGCAAGCTGTAGTTTGAGATACTGAGAGTAAAGGCTGGCATATCAGTGAGTGTTAGGGAGTCCAGACGAAGGAAAGCAGAAGCATAGTGTGAAAGCAAGACGTACTCTCTGAACAACAAATCTGAACAGACGGAGAGTGTAAAGGCAGGCACAGGGAGAGGAGAAAGACAATGGAAGGATCTTAGGGGCTGGATTTGGAGGGACTTAACTAGTAGACAAGGGAGAGCTGTTGGATAGTTTGAAAAATGCCATGTCTGTCTCTAGGTTTTTTGCTTCTGATGGATGGCTGAAAAAAAATGTGTTAAATCTACATAAGGAAACGTTTTATTTCTATCATAGGGAACAAAATTGTATAACTTTCAGGAAAATATGTGCAACCAGAAGTTAACTTATGAAAGGATTTAGCCAACTTCAGCAAAACAAATATTTTTATTTTTCTCTCATCTGTGTTTACAAAACACTAACTATATAAAATCACAGAAACACACAAACACACACACATGCACACGCACATGACCCAGAAGAAATGTAACTATCTAGGGGAAGAGAGAGGACCACCAGGATGAGGATTGAGAAAAAGGGGTTAGAAAAATAAAGACAGATGTGCTTAATACACACTATGTACTAGTATGAAAATATAAAAGCATGACAATTTGAAAGTCTACCCTGAAAAACAAAAGGTATGCTAGCAAACAGAAACTGTTACATTGCTAGACTCCTATCTGAAATCTCTTTGTCACATGGAGACTCATTAAGTGGGAGGCAGGTAGGCTGTTTTGGCATGGGGAACTGTTAGTCAGTGTCGGGAATAATAAAACAAATGGATGGGACAGTTACTAGCTCACAGGCATAGTCAGAATCTCAATCAATGCTGCTAATGCAATGTGGATGGGAGGAAAGGGGTTAACAGATGGTAAAATATTTCTAAGTGAAAACGATCTAATGGTTAAAGTATGAGCTACAGTTTAATTTAAAGAAAACACTTTGCAGTCCGGGTCCTTTCTTTTTTGTACACTGGACCATGAACTTGTATGGAATGGGCTCCAACAACTCAGCTCTTTTCCGTTAGTCATCACAAGTGTTCTTCTCTGGGTGGCGCAGGCTGGCGCTTCAGCTGAACCCGGGTGCCCTTCTCTTTGGCTTCTTTTATCTTCTAATCATTCTCCTTCACCTGCTTTAGGAAGTTGCCTCTGCTCTTTCAGTGCTTGATGTGCTCAATCTGCACATTGATCCTCTTGGCCAGAATCTTGCCCTTAACTTGCTTGTTTACAATTGTAGACTCCTCTGGTTTTGCCGTGGTAAAAGACATATGGGGCATTCCTTCTTAAACAGTGTCTATTCCCTTGATGTCTATTGTATCACCCTTTAGATTCACAGGATGTGACTAAAGGAACAACTCCATGGTTCCTAGAAGGCCTAGAGAACATATACCAGGTGCCTCTCCTCTTTCCCTTTGTGTTCATCATTTTGGTGACTTACTGGAAGATGACTGCCGCAGCTGAAAGCTATAATTTAAATTTCAGGAGAGTTGCAGCAGCAAGAAAAAAATTCAAAGGAGGGATATACTTCCTCACATGTTCACTTTAGGAGGAGGGACTGACACTTTAATTTTTTTCTTTGAGTCTAGACTTTACTATGTTTATTTTACAGGAAATCAAAAATGTTTCCTACAAGGTGGAAAAAAAGTGTTGAGCCACGGTCGTAGGGAGCAACTCCTTTGAAAAGGAACACTGGGAAGAGTGGTGATTGTCGAAGGGGAAAGATGGCATACATCTTAAGATGGTCTTTTGTATATAAAGCATAGGAAAGTATATTCGAATAAAACTGGACTGGAGAGAAACATCAACAGGTAAGGGCACATGCTGTACACCCATGAGGACTGGAGGTTGCATCCCAGCCCCTATGGAACAATCCCGATGTCCTGCAAAAGGGTGGAGCATCAGCTCAGAGGGAATTGGACATCTTCTTCTAGCCTCTGTATACAAGTGGGCAGATGAACTCTCTCTCTCTCTCTCTCTCTCTCTCTCTCTCTCTCTCTCTCTCTCTCTCTCTCTCTCTCTGTCACACACACACACACACACACACACGACAAATCTAAAATTAAATTAAATTAAATTAAATTAAATCTTGTATTGTCACTGTAACTAAATTAAAGAAAAAAAAACTTTAAAAAAATAGAGAGGTTGGCCATCAGGAAAAAAAGTCCAGAAAGATGTAGTAAAATTAGAAGTTTAAAAATAATTGTTCCTATATAGAAGTCATATGTTTTGGTTGTGTGAGAGTTGAGAAATACATTGCAGATGGGAACATAAATGCAAGCAGGTAGGGATGATGAGGGACAGAGAGAATATCAACAAGTGTTGAGCAAGTTGGTTCAACTTACTCAACTCAATACTATGGAGGTTTTCCAAGGTTCAAATTTGTTTATAAACTGAAGGTTATAGAAAGAAGTGAAAACCAAGAAAGAGGTGGGTTGGTTAAGGAGGGTCCACTTTTTAAGAATATAAATCACCATGTATTTAAAGATACCATTGTACTTTAGGTCTTCATACTTACTATAGAAAAACAGTTGATCAGAACATAAAATGTATATTGATTCGGCAAGATCATAAACTAAAAGAAACATCAAATTTTGAAGCACATAAATAGCAAATAAGGGAGTAAGATAGGTTTAGGAATCAAACCATTCAAAAATTAGTGCTCCAAAGTACAATAGTTACAGAAAGAGCAAAAATCCATAGCATGCTTTTGTATACCAAAACCACCTATGAAATTCTGGATTGTGACATCTTTAACATTTATTGTTCCATACTGATGCATACGTTTTACCGTGTAGTTCTGCCTTGTGTGTTTATAATGATCAGGTTGGCCTCAAATGAGAATTTGCCTGGTTCTGAATTTTGAACACTGAGATTAAAATGTGTGCCAACATGGCCAATCTTTATTTTAAATTTCTTTTTATCTTTTCTTTTTCAAATTCTTAATCATTTTGGTACACTATAAAATGTTCTTCTTTGGTATATAAATTGAATAACAAAAATGTGAGCCTATATCTGAATATAAATGTTTTGATATAAAGCAGTTCATTTACTTAGCTTTAAATGTCACCTTTACACAGACTAGAAACTTAACTGGAGAGATTGTTTAGATAACATTGGTCTGTAGGTATATCAGAAGGGGATTGCCTTGATTACTTATTGATGCAAAGGGATTCATTTTATTATGAGTGTCACCAATCCTAGGCAGGTAGGTAGTCCTGGGTTGTACAAGAAGGCTAATTGAACATTGAGCTTTTGACTAATCTGTAAGCAGTGTCCTCACTGGCTCTTTTTCTTTTAAAATTTCTGTGAATTTCTGTTCTTACCTCCTTCAGTGATAGACTGTGACCTAGGAATGAAGGCTGTAATAACATATTTTTCTATCCCTAGTTGGTTTTGGTGATGGTATTTTCAAAAGTAACTGAAAGAAACAAGTTTATTATCATGTATCACACAGAAGAGAGCAAACAAATAAAAGAAACAAAAACATGGGGCTAAAACATGGCCTCTATTCATGGCAAGAGGAGACAATATTTTTTCTTTCTTTATGTCTTTCTTTCTTCCTTCCTTCCTTTCCTTCTTCCCTATAAAACTATTGGTGAGAGGTTTCTATTAGGACTAAATGGTTAATTGTTTTAAAATATAATTGAAGAAATTTTAGACTCAATTTATTTAATTCACTTTTGGAGTAGTAAAATACATTTAAGGTATTAGATAATTTTATTTTCAGGACAATCGTTAAATTGCATTCAAAGGAAGAACATTATTTCTTAAAATTGTCATAGGGATGACTATTTTCATTAACTATTCCATTATCCCAGGTTATTGAACGAACTGAAAATCATGTACATGGGAGAGAGGAAATCTGTTTTCTGAAATAGAATTGAACTGTTGGGCTCATACTTACTGATAGGCTCAGTTATTAGATGGGCCAAGGGATAAGGTCATTCATCCCATCCTTCTGTTGTCCTGTGGTCTTTCCCTGGGTCATATTTCTATGTGTTTACACTTAATTTGATAAGAAGGGATGAACTCTCAAGGCCAACTGGTTGCTTCAGAATAAGATACCAAACACAGAGGGTATTCTGTGATTTAGTTCACGTCATGTAAGAATTTCTGAATTCTCCTCATGAGCTGGAATCACAACACTTTTATGGAACCAGTGGATGTGACTCTGCAGCTTATGATAAAGGGTAAGCTCGATGGAAGCAATCGTAATACCTTAGGACAAAGTCATCCATTGCAGACACATTGTCCTGGAAGAAGTGCAAACACGGCAGCCCACTCTGTCTCACTGTCATTCTGCAGCCTGGAGCTGTTGAGGGCATACTTCTATTTATTTGGACTTCTCAAGTGACCTGGTGAGATTTGTTCCTGCATGAATCCTCAGCTTCCCTTTTGTATGAGGTCCCAGTTTTGTTGCTGTGGTAATTTGAACCCTTTCCATTGGCCAGAGCTTCTGTCTCCCTCTACTATATATGTTTCCTTTATTATACAATCACGATGTAAAAGGCTGACGAAGAAGACGCTACAGCCACACATCCAGACTAGGCTGTGTTCTCCTTTTCATTTCCCTGATGGCTTCATTGTAATTAGATTTGCAAAAACAGCAAAAGGTCTCATTTTGAATGGCAACAGCTGTTGACATCGACATTATATTGAATAATTTACCGGTTTAATTTTAGTTGCAAAACAATAAAACCCTCTTGTGGATGATTTTCACAGGCAAAGTTTTCTCTTTCTCTTGCTGACTCCTCTGCTCCAGCAGCACAAGTTGTAATTTTTTTTCAAAAAAATACTCTCAACTCAAGTGTAACAAAACTCACAAGGGGAACCGTTTATTACTTCTGTTTTCCTTGAAGCAAAGTGTGTAGGTGACTGTCTCAGTGCCTTCAGCCTGTGTGCTTATGCAGAAACTAAGAAGTTGGCAGTCAGCTCTTCTGGGCTGCATTTGACTTTTATTGCAGAATATTGTTTTACTTTTTGAGAATCTGCTAATTCACAGAGTGACTTAGCTGATTTCATGACTGGTAGGAAGTTCTAGCAGCATCCAAAAATTGATGTTGTCTTGGCAGAAAATGATATTGCTTGCTTCCCTTTTTCAATATCTTCTAACAGTGAAGCCTTCATCTGGCAGGACAATCTCCTTACAGAACCTCTACTTTCCTGCCAGATAGAAAGTGTCCAATTATGTGCATACAAGTGTTTCTGTGCATACACTGGTGGTATGCACTGACAATGGAGGTGAAATTTTATGAGGAGAAGGATAGTGTGCTGAACTGTTCTCAACTCTATCAATATTTATCCTTCAGAGGATACAAAGGGAGAATTCTTACTGAGATAAGACAGCATTTTTCTTTTTTTTTAAAGAAATAGACTGGGATTTGCTTGAGGTGACATTATTTCCACTGGTGTACAAGTTCTTTCTCCAATGTCTCTATAAGTGACCATAACACTGAAGAAAGACAATTTCATCAATTTGTGTTTACCCAATTATTATTAATACCATAGGTTATGCTGCACAACACTTCCTCTTGAATTGAAAATATGTATGTATCATCCTGAATTGTTTCATGACAGTGAAAGAACTCTATGTTCTAGGACAATGTACAATAAAATGACTCACATGACTAACAACAGTATTAGTTAAGTTGTCAACACACATATGAGCAGACTATCATTTCTTCCTTCTCCTTCATGGCTGCCAGCTACCGGGTTTCATTGAAGGACTAATCCAAAGTGGTAATTGTTAAAGAGATATTCTTATTTTAGGATTTTATAGTGAAGAAATAGAAACCAACTTATACATTTAGTAAAAAAAAATCTCTATGATATAAGTACTATATTGTATCTTCTAATATCCAAAGCACACTAGCTTCATGAAGATGCTAATAGTATGGTAAATGTAGGTAAACTATAAGCAGAGATATTTTCGAGGTCCACCTAGAAAGAATTTCTGTTAAATTGAACATGTAAAATGTAATGCTACATATCATTTCCAGAGACGATTTCAGGGTACGTAGATGGCATCGTGTAATGAATAATGAAACATATTAATCCTTTCAACTGGAAACATGTACATGCCTTAGACCTGAACCAGAGAGGATGCTTACCCCTGGGTGCAGTTTGGATGGCATGGGTGGCACTCCCGATCCTGATCTGCATACTTAAAAATGAAACTGTTCGCTCCCTGTAGGCCATCTGGACATTTCTCCACACAGTTTGGACCATCCTTAAAATGAGAGCACTTTGTGCAGTTGTCAGGTCCCTGAGATATGAAAAAGGAAAAACAAATATGGAGTAATAAAACTGGGTTCAAATCCCTCCGTAAGGTGTTCATGTTGTTTAGTTTTCTTAGGCATTTGTGAATGACAAGTTTATTCTCCTCTAAGGGAGAGCACTCCATTAACACCAACATAAGTTATGGCTATTGAAGTATAACCAGCACTAACAGAACCTTCAGGCTTTTCTTTGTAAAGCTGTATTTAGTGAAATCATACTAGCATCATGTTATCAAATATACTCTAGAAACGCGTCCCTTTTGAAGTCAGCTTGTTTCACTGTCCTGATCTTCATGTCATTTTTCTTATGTGACTTAACTTTATCTCTAATATGTCCCAATGTCTGTTGTTGTTGCTGCTGTTACTGTTGTTTATTTGTAAAGGGTATCAACATTTTCTTCTTGTGGTTCATTCCTAATGGTATTAGAAAGCAACAATATATGTAAATAATAAATTTTCCAAAGGTATGCTTATCACCATTACTGGAAAATATATATATATATCCACCAAATAGTTAATGAGTAATATGCATAATGGAAATTAGAATCCACTGTTTTTCATGGCATGAAGGCTTTTCTAGTGATTGTTTAAAAATAACAACAATATCAACTAACTGGACCCCCAGAGATTCCAGGGACTAAACCACCAACCAAAGAGTACACATGGAGGGGGTCCATGGCTCCAGCTGCACATGCATAAGGCATCAGTGGGAGGAGAGGCCCTTGGTTCTTTGGAGGCTAGATACCCTAGCATAGGGAGATGCTAGGGCAGTGCGGAGGGAATGGGTTGGTGGTGGTGGTGGAACAACCCTCATAGAGGCAGTGGTGGTGGGGAATAGGGGTTTCTGGAGGATAAACCAAGAAGGGTACAGAATTTAAAATGTAAATAAATAAAATAACCAATAAAATGCACTATGATTGAATTTTCAGATATTAAGCATCCTATACATATAATAATTCTTTGGTTATTCTTTGTATCAACTTGTCTTATAATGATGCTTAAAACGATGTGATATACGCTTATATGAATTTCTGAAAAACCATAGAACAGTCTTTAACTCATATAATATACATTCTGATAAGCAAATGCCAAAAATTATATTCTAAGTATTTTAAAGATTAAAAAAATGATATGAAGAAACTTATCCAATGATGAAGGTAGCATGAACATTACTAACTAAAATATAGTGATACAGCTTCATATATTTTTATTTATAACCTACATAATGATTTTAATAAGTACAAAGTTCATAAGCAAAAATAATATGAAAGCAATAATAAAAGTAATATGTATTTGCTTGTTTATAATTATTTTTATTTTTAAGACAGTGTCTCCCAGCTAAGCCCATGTTGGTCTCAAACACATAATTCACATTCATCAGCCTCCAGATTGCTGGTTTATATGCATGTATCATCATGCCCAGTCACAAGATTAACATTTTAATACTAATTTTAACATCAAAAGTGATACTATCCTGGCATTAAACTTTCCAGAAAGACATAGTATATTTTGAGATTAAAGCAAGTTGAGAACAGTTTTATTAAAAAACTGTTTTTTTATAGTTGTGATCTTAACTATATAAAAAATGATAATCTAAACTTAGATAAATAGTATGTTGGAAATATACAACAAAACCAAAAAGAATTATCTAGTGAAGAATAGTAATGAAAACAAGAAAAAGTAATCAGAAAGAAGCTAGTGAGTTTAGATAAAGTAGCTATCTATTCCATTATTTTGACGTGAAACTCAGAACTAAAATAAAATAAAATAATTTTAAGTTACCCTGTGAAACCTGATCCCCATTCTACCTAAAGAGTTGCTAATGTTAACTTCTCATTTCCTCCCAAAGAAGAATACTTCACATGCTTCCAATTTTAACACCTGCTCATGGGTACTTAGGCACGTAATACTATCTATTATACAAAATCATTTACTGTGCAAGTATGCTCAGTGGCATGACTTATTCTACAAGACAAGAGACATGCTTCTTGCAGAATGCAGAATAAAGCTTACAATAAGTAGATTAGGTGGAGTCTGAATCAGGCATTATTCTTCTATTAAATTCCTATAATATAAAATGATACCCAGGCAAAAATTATATAAGACATAAAAATGTCATGAACTAAAATTATTTTTCATTAATACATTCTAATATGTTTCATGACTATTTATTTGTTTCACCAGGATACAAAACAAAGCATCTTCAGATGATATAGTTAAAATGTATTTTAACAAGTTTCTAAGTGGTTGAAGTGCACTGGCTCCTATTTTATTTTCCTATATAGAATCATCTAATGATTACATTAGGCAATCATCTAATGCGTACTTACACAGTGTGGAATTATCAAGGATTTTAAGGGCCTAGGACAGTGACTGACAAAGATGAAGGTTCATTCTTTCTTAACTCTGGTACTAAACTGCCTCTGAACTCAACAACCTAGACAGCCAATAGAGTGACAGATTAAATCCTAATGTGCACATTACATTATTTTTCTCAGTGCCAGTTGATTTTCCCGGGTAGCTTCTAAAGAAAACAAAGCTACCTTTCAGAACTGTACAGTGATGCTCTATCATCTCTGTGTGAGGACTGCCATTCACCTCCCAGAGCAGGGAAGACAAATCTTACTTTGAATAATGAAATGGAAGTGGAAGCCATATGTAAGAGGATGAGAACTGAATATTCCAGTCTCCTCTTGGCATTCTGCCAGTAGGAACACTTCATGTAGAAGTGAGGATGCTGTAAATTCAGAGCTTATGGTCATAACAAGGGGTGACTCCCTTTGAATAGTTTTAAGACTTTCAGAGTATGGTACATAAAAAATAAATATTTTTCTGAGAGAAAATACTAGGATAAGATTATTATACAAGCACAGCTTCGATGAACTATAACAGCTGTTTTACATTTTGTAAAGATGTTTAAAAGCTCTTATACTTTGGTTATGAGCTTAGCCTTTAATGGCTGAGCCATCTTTCCAGCCTAACCCTAACCCTGAAAACGGGGCAGGGTGGGGGTGGGGGGATAGGATCAGGTATGGGAGGGGATGGGGAAGATATACCGAAGGTTTCAGAAAATTGAACAGAGTTGTATAGTACTGGGGTATGGGGAACTGAGGGTAGCCACCAGAAAGTCCCAGAAGACAAGCAAGCAAGAAGCTCCCAAACTCAACAGGGATGACATTAGCTGAAATACTCAACAAAGAGAAGTGAGAACTTGTATAGACCATATCCAGAGGTTAGGCATGGCCCCCGGTTGAGGGATGGGGCCACCCACCCACTTCAAAAAATATTATCCCAGAATTGCTCCCGTCTAAAGGAAATACAACGACAAAGAGTGGAGCAGAGACTGAAGGAAAGGACATCCAGAGACTGCCCCACCTGAAGAACCATCCCATATGTATCCACCAAACCCAGACACTATTGCTGATGCCACGAAGTGCTTGCTGACAGGAGCCTGATATAGCTGTCTCCTGAGAGGCTCTGCCAGATTCTGACAAATACAGAGGCAGATGCACACAGCCAGCCATGGGACTGAGCATATGGAACCCAGTGGAGGAGTTAAGGGAAAGACTGAAGGAGCTGAAGGGTTTTGCAACCCCATAGGAAGAACAACAATAGCATCCAACCAGACACCCCAGAGCTCCTAAGGACTAAACCACCAACCATAGAGTACACATGGCTCCAGCTGCATATATAGCAGAGGATGCCCTTATCTGGCAACAATGGGAGGGGAGGCCCTTGGTTCTGTGAAGGCTTGATGCCCCAGTGTAGGGGAATGCCAGGGTGGTCAGGTAGGAGTGAGAGGGTGGGTGGGGGAACACCCTCATAGAAGCAAGGGAAAGGGGGACAGGATAGGGGGTTTTTGGAGAGCAAACCAGGAAAGGGGATAACATTTGAAATGTAAATAAATAAAATAACCAAAAATTTTTTTTGAAAATGTTTAATAGCTCAGTCCACCTTTTCTTCTCTTGCTGCTCTTCAGCCTACATCCTGCTTTTTTTATTTCCCATTCCACAGTTCTCATCTTATCTCTTTCATTGGATGTACTCAGGGAAGTGAAAGTAGGGAAAATGAATGGATGATAATTTCACAAATAATACAAAAATTAAACAATCAAGACCAAGTGCAGGCATACCAGTGTATCAAAGCAAAGGCTACCTTTTATGTCACTCTACTCTTCTGAGGAGAGCAAGGATTTCTATCATATTTGTGTAGGATTACCCCTCTCATTTAACACACAGCTGTCATTTTACGTATAAAACCCTGAACACACTACTGTGTGGAAGAAAAACTGAAACTTGCAGACAGGAGGCTAACATAACTGTCACCAGAGAGACTTCACTCTTCAACTGATGGAAACTGATGCAGAGACCCACAGCCAAACACTAAGCAGAGCTAGAGGAATCTAGTAGATGAGGGAAAGAGCCAGAGAGATCAAGGACACCACAAGGAAACCTGGGCCAGTAACAGTTGATAGTCACTTAACTGCCAACCCCAGAGCCTGCATAGCATGGACCTAGTCCCTGTGCACATATTGTTCAACTTTGTCTTCTTGAGGGACACCTAAGAGAAGCAGCAAGGGCTGTCTCTGCTTCTGTTGCTTGATTTTGGGATCCTTTCTCCTAAGTGGGTGGCCTTTCCTAACATCAATAGGACAAGATGTGCCTAGTCTTATTGCAACTTGATAGGCTAGGGCTGGTTGATTTCCATAAGAGGCCTGCCCATTTCAGAAGGGAAAGGGGAGGAGAGGAAAGGGGAGGGAAGGGCAGCGTAATCACTTTAGGGAAATGAAGTGAATGTGTTGAAACCATTTGCATGATATTTTAAACATTTGTTTTTAATGTGCCTTGGTGTTTTGCCTCCATGTCAGTCTATTTGAGGGTGTCAGGTCCTCTGGAATTTTAATTACAGACAGTTGTGAGCTGTCATGTGGGAGCTTGGAATTGAACTCAGATTCTGTGGAAGAACAGCTAGTGGTCTTAACTGCATAGCTATCTCTCCAGCACAGAAGCATCAAACATTTTAAAACAGATATCTCCTGTGAAATTATGCTAGCCAAATATAGTGTAGTGCATATTATATTTAGATTTCATAAGCAAATTAATTTCCTATGAATAGAATTAATTGTATTGAAAGCATTTGTTGTTAATAACACTTTGTTATTTTGAAATCTCAGAAGGGCAGAAACATTTGAAATATAAAAACATCAGTTTTAAGGTACAGAATGTGAACTAAATAAGAAAAAAATTATGAATAAATTCATGATTTTTTGAAGAATATTATCGAATGAGAGTTAACATATAAAAACAGCAGTGGAACTGGATGCAAAGTAAGCATTAAGCAGTGGCACATACCGGACAAAACTTATGTTTCTTTAAGATTTGTGCAGAATAAAGGAGGGAGTAAAAAGAACGGAAATAATACATGTCAAAAATATTGTTACAAAAGGATGGAAATCCACAGTAAGCAATGGAGCAGCCAGCCACACTTGCAGCAATCAACAAATTAAACATGTGCACATGGTTAACCTCGAGAGTCACTTTCTAAGTAGTATTTCTCTATGACTATGTCTAATACACACTGACTAGATCTAGAGACACCTGATGCTCTCAGCCTTGTCAGGAGGAAATGGCTCAGGATTGATTATCTTATCATTCATTTTCAAGTGTTTAATTTCTAAAAGAAACCTCGTTTCCATTAGAGACTTACTGCCATTTAAATGTGTAAGCCTTAAGGTACTCTTGTAGACACCTCAACTTGCTTCCCCAACCCACTGGGGAAACCTCCTTTCTTTTGTGATGGAATATATTTACTTGTGAATGCATTGCCAATGTCATGCAACAGATCAACTTTGTTATCATGACTCTTTACAGTAGAGAAACACAGCAATTACCAATGCCCTTGGACCATATAAATGTCAAGGAACAACATTTCATCCTATAGACTCTAGTTGTTCATGCCACATAACCACATTTCCACTTCCTGAAGGCCTGCCTTTTCATATGCATCAGTCCTTGGAAAGGCTGACTTTTCTACTCCGGGTAAAAAGAGTTCCAGGCTGGCTCACCGAGGTCTGATGGGAGTTTGAAGGGCTAATAGCTTTATTTTTCCTAAGTGACTTAAATGCTGAATAAGCATACACATACACAAAATATATAGTATTAGGGTTTAAATACATTTTCATGATACCAGAGTTCTTGCTTGTGCCCAAATGTTGATCCCCAATTCCATTCTAAGAAGTGGCTCAGTAACAGAAGAACTAAGTATTTATCTAAAGAAGGAAGAATGGATAAATTTTAATGACAAACACAGATTGATCTTGAGAAACCCAAGGTGTGGAAATCAGAGGGCGAGGCATTCTGAGAATTTAAAGTATTTTCTCCTTAATATAACTTTCAATTGTGGCAAAACCTCTCTGGCACTTAGGATTTTCATGAAGGATATATGTATTCCTAGAATCCTTCTCTCTAATGCAGCATTGATAATACTGCTGTATGTCTTAGTTTATGAAGCTCATCTTATCCATTTACTAGTATTCTTTATTCTGCCCTCATACACAATTACCAGCATTATAATATTCACCAGAACAACATGAACCTTTATATTTGTATATTTCATTCTCATTCATTTGTGTTTTTTAAACAGTCTATATAGTTTTCATTAATTCAATTATTATTATTTAAGCTGATTACTTATATGCCTGTCTTTCAACAGTGTATCTTGTCCCAAGAACTCTATACTTTGATCTTTTCATTCAAATATAGTATTTGGTGAATATTTATATGCTATTGGATTTCCTAATGTTATCTCTCCTATGAACCTGTATGTTTCTAGATTTAAATATTAAACATGTTATGCCTCGGTATCCTATAAATACCAACTGAATAAACATATGGATCCAAAGCAATGACATAAAATTTATAAATATGATACCAAATGAGCACTCACAACTGCTAACGTTTTCAGACTTACCGGTCCATGGCATGTGAGGAGTCCATCTTCCATTTTCTCACACTGGGAGTCACACTCAACACAGATGGAGCCGTTTTCAAACTCTCGAAATTCCCTGTGAAAATATCAACTGTGTGAGGAGGTGTAAGCAAACAAGCCATCAACTTAACAAATGAAGCAACATCTGCTAAGAGTACTATTGGCAGAGTAAATTCTTGAGTTTGTTTCTCTAATGTGCCAGGAGTCACAGATGCACTTTCCTATGCATTAAGGGGGATGCTTTCCATTAAAAGGAAAGATATACAGCAGCCAGATGGTTTTCCTTGCCCTTGATTGAGCTCAACAATTGTCTCATTCTGGAAAGCTCTCTCCTGTGAGAGATATTCTAGTACTTTCTGAAAATAGAAAATAATCTCTTTTGATGACACAGCAAACTCACTTTTACCTCTTTGAGTAAGATTGCATCTGTTTGATTCCATATAAAACATTCTTCTTGGTTGAAGTTTTAATTTCCAAATCATTGTGGTTTTTAATTGCTGGCTACATAAATGTGCTCCAACCTTGACCTTCAGATCCCACGACTATTAAATTTACTTTTGGCTAAACTTCAAAACAGACTTTGATATCTTATCTCCTGTTAAAACATCAACCTAAGAGTATTAGAAATACCTTCTTATGCTGGATTTTATTTTCTTAGATTATTGATCTAATATTATAACATTTCTTTCAGTGTAATTCTTTTTAAAGTATTTCTATATGGAATAAAATAAATAGTTTAGTTTAATGTACATAGTTAAAAACTTGATTATTGTAATCTACTGTGATTATGACACTCCCTTTTATATCATTAAATTTTATGTCTATTTACATATTACAGGGTTTGAAGAGATAATTATCTCTTTAAAAGTCTAATATAAATATTTTACTTTGGTAATTGGGAACCAGTCATCTATACTATGCTAAATTTTTCTGGTTTCACTAAAATACAAAATGAAATATTGAGTAAGATAATTTAGTGTCATTAACAAAGTTGATCACTAATTATATTTTTATATCTAATTTGGTTTTAATTTTCTGCCTTAGTGTCCTGAACCATCTTTTGAAACCAATATCAACATGAATAGTGTAATTATAAATTAATTATATGATACATTCTAAAAGATTTCTTTCCCTTTTTGTTTCTTTCTTTTTTTTTTTTTTAAATGTTAGTGTGTGTTTGCACGCACGACAGTGTGAGTGTGGAAGTCACAGAATAGCTGTGTTTGTTAGTCAGTTCTCTCTTTCTGCCATGAAGGTTCCTGGGATCAGAACTCAGGTTGTCAGACTTCGCAGCAAGAGCCCTTAATCAGTGAGCTGTCTCGCTGGCCATCACTGGCAATTCCCAATTTCAGAGTGTGACTAATTTAGAAATGAAACTTTCTTTTTTTTTTTTTCTTTTTTTTTTTTTATTATTTTTATTACATATTTTCCTCAATTACATTTCCAATACTATCCCAAAAGTCCCCCATAGCGCCCCCCACTTCCCTACCCACCCATTCCCATTCTTTTGGCCCTGGCATTCCCCTATATTGGGGCATATAAAGTTTGCAAGTCCAATGGGCCTCTTTTTCCATTGATGGCCGACTAGGCCATCTTTCGATACATATGCAGCTAGAGACAAGAGCTCCAGGGTTCTGGTTAGTACATCATGTTGTTCCAACAATAGGGTTGCAGATCCCTTTAGCTCCTTGGGTACTTTCTCTAGCTTCTCCATTGGGAGCCCTGTGATACATCCAATAGCTGACTGTGAACATCCACTCCTGTGTTTGCTAGGCCCCGGCATCGTCTCACAAGAGACAGCTATATTTGGGTCCTTTCAGCAAGATCTTACTAGTGTATGCAATGGTGTCAGCGTTTAGAAGCTGATTATGGGACGGATCCCTGGATACAGCAGTCTCTAAATGGTCCATCCTTTCATCACCGCTACGAACTTTGTCTCTGTAACTCCTTCCCTAGGTGTCTTGTTCCCAATTCTAAGAAGGTGCACAATGTCCACACTTTGGTCTTCATTCTTCTTGAGTTTCATGCGTTTATCAAATTGTATCTTATATCTTGGGTATCCTAAGTTTTGGGCTAATATCCACTTATCAATGAATACATATTGTGTGAGATCTTTTGTGATTGTGTTACTTCACTCAAGATGATGCCCTCCAGGTCCATCCATTTGGCTAGGAATTTCATAAATTCATTCTTTTTAATAGCTGAGTAGTACTCCATTGTGTAAATGTACCATAATTTCTGTATCCATTCCTCTGTTGAGGGACATCTGGGTTCTTTCCAGCTTCTGGCTATTATAAATAGGGCTGCTATGAACATAGTGGAGCATGTGTCCTTTTTACCGGTTGGGACATCTTCTGGATATATGCCCAGGAGAGGTATTGCTGGATCCTCCGGTAGTACTATGTCCAATTTTCTGAGGAACCGCCAGACTGATTTCCAGAGTGGTTGTACAAGCTTGCAATCCCACCAACAATGGAGGAGTGTTCCACTTTCTCCACATCCTCGCCAGCATCTGCTGTCACCTGAATTTTTGATCTTAGCCATTCTGACTGGTGTGAGGTGGAATCTCAGGGTTGTTTTGATTTGC
Organism: Mus caroli; assembly: GCF_978045245.1. NCBI lineage: Eukaryota > Metazoa > Chordata > Mammalia > Rodentia > Muridae > Mus > Mus caroli. Next base: position 65,241,779 of record NW_028227256.1, read on the forward strand.
ATTTCCCTGATGATTAAGGATGTTGAACATTTTTTCAGGTGCTTCTCTGCCATTCGGTATTCCTCAGGTGAGAATTCTTTGTTCAGTTCTGAGCCCCATTTTTTAATGGGGTTATTTGACTTTCTGGAGTCAACCTTCTTGAGTTCTTTATATATATTGGATATTAGTCCCTTATCTGATTTAGGATAGGTGAAGATCCTTTCCCAATCTGTTGGTGGTTTTTTTTGTCTTATTGATGGTGTCTTTAGCCTTGCAGAAGCTTTGTAGTTTCATGAGGTCCCACTTGTCAATTCTCGATCTTACAGCACAAGCCATTACTGTTCTATTCAGGAATTTTTCCCCTGTGCCCATATCTTCAAGGCTTTTCCCCACTTTCTCCTCTATAAGTTTCAGTGTCTCTGGTTTTATGTGAAGTTCCTTGATCCACTTAGACTTGACCTTAGTACAAGGAGATAGGAATGGATCGATTCGCATTCTTCTACATGTTAACAACCAGTTGTGCCAGCACCATTTGTTGAAAATGCTGTCTTTCTTCCACTGGATGTTTTTAGCTCCCTTGTCGAAGATCAAGTGACCATAGGTGTGTGGATTCATTTCTGGGTCTTCAATTCTATTCCATTGGTCTATTTGTCTGTCACTATACCAGTACCATGCAGTTTTTATCACAAATGCTCTGTAGTAGAGCTTTAGGTCCGGCATGGTGATTCCACCAGAGGTTCTTTTATCCTTGAGGAGAGTTTTTGCTATCCTAGGTTTTTTGTTATTCCAGATGAATTTGCAGATTGCACTTTCTAATTCGTTGAAGAATTGATTTGGAATTTTGATGGGGATTGCATTGAATCTGTAGATTGCTTTTGGTAAGATAGCCATTTTTACAATGTTGATCCTGCCAATCCATGAGCATGGGAGATCTTTCCATCTTCTGAGATCTTCTATAATTTCTTTCTTCAGAGACTTGAAGTTTTTATTATACAGATCTTTCACTTCCTTAGTTAGAGTCACGCCAAGATATTTTATATTATTTGTGACTATTGAGAAGGGTGTTGTTTCCCTAATTTCTTTCTCAGCCTGTTTATTCTTTGTGTAGAGAAAGGCCATTGATTTGTTTGAGTTAATTTTATATCCAGCTACTTCACCGAAGCTGTTTATCAGGCTTAGGAGTTCTCTGGTGGAATTTTTAGGGTCACTTATATATACTATCATATCATCTGCAAAAAGTGATATTTTGACTTCATCTTTTCCAATTTGTATCCCTTTGATCTCCTTTTGTTGTCGAATTCCTCTGGCTAGGACTTCAAGTACAATGTTGAATAGGTATGGAGAAAGTGGACAGCCTTGTCTAGTCCCTGATTTTAGAGGGATTGCTTCAAGCTTCTGACCATTTACTTTGATGTTGGCTACTGGTTTGCTGTAGATTGCTTTTATCATGTTTAGGTATGGGCCTTGAATTCCTGATCTTTCCAAGACTTTTATCATGAATGGGTGTTGGATCTTGTCAAATGCTTTTTCCGCATCTAAGGAGATGACCATGTGGTTTTTGTCTTTGAGTTTGTTTATATACTGGATTACGTTGATGGATTTCCGTATATTGAACCATCCCTGCATCCCTGGGATGAAACCTACTTGGTCAGGATGGATGATTGTTTTGATGTGTTCTTGGATTCGGTTAGCAAGAACTTTATTGAGGATTTTTGCATCAATATTCATAAGGGATATTGGTCTGAAGTTTTCTATCTTTGTTGGGTCTTTTTGTGGTTTAGGTATCAGAGTAATTGTGGCTTCATAGAATGAGTTGGGTAGAGTACCTTCTGTTTCTATTTTGTGGAATAGTTTGTGAAGAACTGGGATTAGATCTTCTTTGAAGGTCTGATAGAACTCTGCACTAAACCCATCTGGTCCTGGGCTTTTTTTAGTTGGGAGACTATTAATGACTGCTTCTATTTCTTTGGGGGATATAGGGCTGTTTAGATCATTAACCTGATCTTGATTCAGCTTTGGTACCTGGTATCTGTCTAGGAACTTGTCCATTTCATCCAGGTTCTCCAGTTTTGTTGAGTATAGCCTTTGGTAGAAGGATCTGATGGTGTTTTGGATGTCTTCAGGATCTGTTGTTATGTCTCCTTTTTCATTTCTGATTTTGTTAATTAGGATGCTTTCCCTGTGCCCTCTAGTGAGTCTGGCTAAGGGTTTATCTATCTTGTTGATTTTCTCAAAGAACCAGCTCCTTGATTGGTTGATTCTTTGAATAGTTTTTCTTGTTTCCACTTGGTTGATTTCACCCCTGAGTTTGATTATTTCCTGCCGTCTACTCCTCTTGGGTGAATTTGCTTCCTTTTGTTCTAGTGCTTTTAGGTGTGTTGTCAAGCTGCTAATGTGTGCTCTCTCTAGTTTCCTTTTGGAGGCACTCAGAGCTATGAGTTTTCCTCTTAAAAATGCTTTCATTGCGTCCCATAAGTTTGGGTACGTTGTGGCTTCATTTTCATTGAACTCTAAAAAGTCCTTAATTTCTTTCTTTATTCCTTCCTTGACCAAGGTATCATTGAGAAGAGTGTTGTTCAGTTTCCACGTGAAGGTTGGCTTTCTATTATTTATTTTGTTATTGAAGATCAGCCTTAGTCCATGGTGATCTGATAGGATGCATGGGACAATTTCAATATTTTTATATCTGTTGAGGCCTGTTTTGTGACCAATTATGTGGTCAATTTTGGAGAAGGTACCATGAGGTGCTGAGAAGAAGGTATATCCTTTTGTTTTAGGATAGAATGTTCTGTAGATATCTGCCAGATCCATTTGATTCATAATTTCTGTTAGTTTCACTGTGTCCCTGTTTAGTTTCTGTTTCCATGATCTGTCCATTGGTGAAAGTGGTGTGTTGAAGTCTCCCACTATTATTGTATGAGGTGCAATGTGTGCTTTGAGCTTTACTAAAGTTTCTTTAATGAATGTGGCTGCCTTTGTATTTGGAGCATAGATATTCAGGATTGATAGTTCCTCTTGGAGGATTTTACCTTTGATGAGTATGAAGTGTCCCTCCCTGTCTTTTTTAATGACTTTGGGTTGGAAGTCAATCTTATCAGATATTAGAATGGCTACTCCAGCTTGTTTCTTCATGCCATTTGCTTGGAAAATTGTTTTCCAGCCTTTCATTCTGAGGTAGTGTCTATCCTTTTCTCTGAGATGAGTTTCCTGTAAGCAGCAAAATGTTGGGTCTTGTTTGTGTAGCCAGTTTGTTAGTCTATGTCTTTTTATCGGGGAGTTGAGTCCATTGATATTAAGAGATATTAAGGAAAAGTAATTGTTGTTTCCTGTTATTTTTGATGTTAAAGTTGGCATTTTGTTCTTGTGGCTGTCTTCTTTTAGGTTTGTTGAGGGATTACCTTCCTGTTGTTTCTAGGGCGTGGTTCCTGTCCTTGTATTGGTTTTTTTCTGTTATTATCCTTTGAAGGGCTGGATTCGTGGAGAGATAATGTGTGAATTTGGTTTTGTCGTGGAATACTTTGGTTTCTCCATCTATGTTAATTGAGAGTTTGGCTGGGTATAGTAGCCTGGGCTGGAATTTGTGTTCTTTTAGTGTCTGTATAACATCCGTCCAGGATCTTCTGGCTTTCATAGTCTCTGGTGAAAAGTCTGGTGTAATTCTGATAGGCTTGCCTTTATATGTTACTTGGCCTTTTTCTCTTACTGCTTTTAGTATTCTATCTTTATTTAGAGCATTTGTTGCTCTGATTATTATGTGTCGGGAGGTATTTCTTTTCTGGTCCAGTCTATTTGGAGTTCTGTAGGCTTCTTGTATGTTCATGGGCATCTCTTTCTTTAGATTTGGGAAGTTTTCTTCTATAATTTTGTTGAAGATGTTTGCTGGTCCTTTGAGTTGAAAATCTTCATTCTCATCCACTCCTATTATCCGTAGGTTTGGTCTTCTCATTATGTCCTGTATTTCTTGGATGTTTTGAGTTAGGATCTTTTTGCATTTTACATTTTCCTTGATTGTTGTGCCGATGTTCTCTATGGAATCTTCTGCACCTGAGATTCTCTCTTCCATCTCTTGTATTCTGTTGCTGATGCTCGTATCTATGGTTCCAGATTTCTTTCCTAGGGTTTCTATCTCCAGTGTTGCCTCATTTTGGGTTTTCTTTATTGTGTCTACTTCCCTTTTTAGGTCTAGTATGGTTTTGTTCATTTCCATCATCTGTTTGGATGTGTTTTCCTGTTTTTCTGTAAGGACTTCTACCTGTTTGATTATGTTATCATGTTTTTCTTTAAGGATTTGTAACTCTTTAGCAGTGTTCTCCTGCAATTCTTTAAGGGATTTTTGTGCTTCCTCTTTATTGTCTTCTGCCTTTTTATCAGTGTTCTCCTGCATTTCTTTAAGTGTGTTATTAAAGTCCTTCTTGAAGTCCTCTATCATCATCAGGAGATATGCTTTTAAATCCGTGTCTAGCTTTTCCGGTGTGTTGGGGTGCCCTGGACTGGGCGAAGTGGGGGTGCTGGGTTCTGATGATGGTGAGTGGTCTTGGTTCCTGTTAGTAAGATTATTACGTTTACCTTTCGCCATCTGGTAATCTCTGGGGTTAGTTGTTATCGTTGTCACTATTTAAAGATTGGAGCAGAAGCTGTGTTCCACTCACCAGCAGTCTCTAAATCCTGCGGCGGGGGTCGTGGGTAGCTGACGGTACCCCGGTGCTGGTCCAGCCGGAAGAGGCCTGTGGTCCTACTCAGGCCGTTTTTCTGCTTCCCTAACTAATGCAGTCTCTGGTCCTGCGTGCAATTGGCTTGGAGCAGAAGCTGTGTTCCACTCTCCAGAAGTCTTAAGATCCTGTGGTGGGTGTTGTGGGTAGCTGGTGAGTGTCAGCTGACCCTGCGCCCCAGCTGCCCCTCCCTTTTTGTTTCATTTGAACATATAAAGTCTTAATAAGCAATGGAATTACAAAGCATAAGTTATATATTCTGTTGCTTAAATTAACATTAAATCTACATTTGTATTTTATTAATACTTAAAATTGGGACATAATTCATTAAGTTTCCTTAGGTGTTTTCATACATATATGCTACTATGCTTTTTTCAAAGGCAAAAGTGTTATGTATGGTTTCAAAGTATAAAGCATCAGTAAGTCATTATCTGTATAGAACCTAAACAATTAGCCACATGGTTTTAGTACTTATACAGTAAGATATTAATTTGTTTTAAATCAAACCTTTCACAAATTTGCTTATTTCAAAAATCACAGTTACAAAACAAACTTGAATGAAGAGGTCTTTAGAATGCAAAGTAAGATGACTTTTTATTCTAAAAGGTAGGGTATTTAAAGTCTACAAACAATTACAAAAAAAAGTCTAATGAAATTTTATGAGAGACTAGTAAGCTTATGAACTTCAGATAGTTACTAGTTTTGAATATAAGAATTTGGCAATGAAGGGTGATGGTGTCAAATGAAGAACATAATCTGTATGCTTCTAAAACTTAGGCTGTGCTTTCCCTATTCCTCTAACCCAGCACCCACCCCTCTACACACACAATGAAAGAGAAAATGCCTGTCATAAGAACAGTAGGGAGACCATTGCCTTTTCTTGTTAGCTTCCAATTCCAGGGCTCCTGTTCTCATGAGAGATCTTGCTTGTGGTCTTTAAAAGTCACTAAGCCTTTGATTACCCTGTATACATCATTGCTCTTCCTATTCCACTCTCCTGGTGACTTAACTGTGGTTTTACAGAGTTTTTTCCTTCAAAAAAAATCTTCATTTTCTTTTCCTTATGTGTATACATATTTCAAAATATTAGTCTTATTTTTAGTCTTATGTTAGTCTTATGTTACTTTTTAATTTAAACATCAACTTTCAACTTTGTTACCTAATTTCTTAAAGTAAATCTGCCTTGGCCATTTATAAGAAGAAATATATGTTGTTATTAAAATAATGAACATATTTTTATTCTCCAAACATGATGTCAAAAACCAGTGTTATCAGTAATCATGGTACCAGTTGTCACAATGAAGAAATGGATGAATGGGGAAAGAAATAGACAGAACACATTCCAATATTTAGTTTCCAAAATTGTTTAAAGTACTTTCAGTTGAGCCATATGAGAGAAATTGAGCTAGGGACAGCCATGGGTAATATCTTATCACACTAATGAATGGAAACCAAGATGCATGAAGTTCTGCTATGATAAAGGGATTTGACAGGGTATTAAATGCCACAGTAAAGGGTGGAGAATAGGTTTTCTTGCAGTTATGGTGCCCAGGGAATTTAAATGCTGGTTTAAAACCTTGCTTTTTAGGAAAAGGCAGACCACATGGAAAACCCTCTTCAATTCAAATCATTGATAAAGTTTTCCTGTGGTCCTCCCAAGTTATCAAAGACACGAAGACATATGATGGGTTTGGGTAGAAAAAGGGTACACAACCAGGATGGAGGAAAAGCAGGAGCTTCCCTGTCACTCAAGGTGAAAGCAGAAGAAAGGCATGAGAAGAAAACCTGCAGCAGAGTAGAAGGTATTGGGCAGGGGTTCTCAACCTATGGGTCATGACCCTTGAGAAACCCTCCATTTTCATAAATATTTTTCAATATAATTCAAGACAGTAGCAGAATGACAGTTGTGAAATAATAATGAAAATAATTTATGATTGGGGGTCACCACAAATAAGGGATTGTATTAAAGGGTCACAGCATTAAGAAGGCTGAGAATCATGGTTGTAGGGGAATAAAGATTGTAGCAATCTACCTCATAATAAAGGTGAAAGTTAAACTGTTTTGCTAAAATTTAAGTTGGCAAAATTCAGTAAATTTATTTATCTTGGTAAACATCTTTAAAATGTGCATGCTAGCCAGTGCTAGTCTTATTATTTCAAGCAAAATTAATTTTTTTAATTACAACTTCATGGTTTTTTTTTTTTTTTTTTTTTTTTTGTATCACAGGTTATTTTTAAAAAGTCTCAGTAGACATACATTCTAAATTCTCACTGTTTTTCTAAAGGTCAGATTTCTGCTTTAATCAGTAGCTTATAGCTTTTGAGATAAACATGGCCTGGTGGTCTCTTACCCATCATAGAGGTTGCAAGACTCTATGCAGATCTTTCCCCTGCTGAAGCGCCGACATGAAAGGCACTGGTCCGGCCCAGGTCCCCAACAACCATCATTTGAACACAGGTGGTTGCATACCATGCCTTCAGCAGCTGTAATGCACACCAAAATCAGCAGGAAATGAGACAATGGATAGAATAATGTTTATCATTTTTTGCAAAAAGAAAGCTGAATATCTTTTTATAAAGCATATTTAACTAAAATATAATTATATTATTTTCCCCTTTTGTTATTCTCCCTTACACCCTTACCAAGTTCCTACTTTCATCATCTCAAATTGATGGCCTCTTTATGATTATTACTATGCATAAAACATAATTACAATGTGCTGGTGCCCCATAGTTTTAAAGGAATTTGTTTGAAAGAGTTTGTTGTCAAACTACTTTGGGTGCTTACCCATTTGCCCATCTCCTTTCTCCCTCCAACTTATTCCATACTGCACAGTTGGTATAGTTGCATAGCAAAATAGCCTTGTCCATAAGTCAAAAGAAAATCTCTTTAACTAACTGAACACAAAGGGAGGACAGGTGGGACACAAACAATACAAATTAAAGAGCAATGTGGGGTGGTGGGCTGTGCACAGACAGCCTGGTCCCAGTCGAGCAAAGGTGTGGAACCCTAGATCCCTGGTAGGCAGTGATTTCCACCTACATGGGATGGAAGGAGTTCGGGCACCTGGGCACCTGGCTACAGCCTCTCACAGCTCCCCTGCAGAGAGATATCCCACATCACTCACATAGTAGCTGCACCAAGCCCTCCCACATACAAATAAGGTTTCCCCAAACTCACAGTCCAAGCCAATGAGAAGTACCTGCTGTCGAATCCTGAATTGTCCCCTAAACTGTATATAAATCCTATCCAAGGAATAAAAGGTGTGCAGAACTACTCCATTGCCCAAGACTTTTGTCTTAAGAGCTGTAACACTTTGGAAGAGATCTGCTCTCCCGAAGTGCTGCCTGAAGCTCTGCTGCACTCCTCACAGGAGAGTCAGCTTCTAGCCAGCCAAGCCAGACCCAACTCTGCAGGATGGCCAGGAATTACAGCACAGTAGAGACTGAGGTGGAGCTGTCAGCAGAAGTGGGGAAGCAACTTCCTCTCCCTGCCACTATTAGCTTCCCTTCACGGAACCCTTGCAACAGGCCTGGCCATAGATTTCCGGGGAAATCCTCGGGTACTCAGGCCCAAAGAGCAGAATATGCCTTCCCCAAGCCAACATTTTGTTACACTAACATCTTCCAAAATAAATGAGGGTTTTAAAGAAGAAACAGAAGAAAGAATGATATGATTAGCAAAATTATTTTTAAAGTAAAGGGAAGTGAGAAACATAACAGAATATATGAAGAGGGAGGAAGTTTAGAAATCTGGCAGGCACGATGGATCAGTGGGAAAGGGAGCTTGCTGCCACCTGTGAGGACACGCATTTCATCTCCAAGGAATACGGTAGAATAAGAGATATGACTTCCCAAGCTATCCTCTGATTGCTCTAGGTATATTGGGATGTACACATATGCATGCACAAACATATAGAAAAATAAGTAAATTATATTTGAAAGTTAAGAATATAAATAAAATAATTTTACAGGCATCTTCTAATGTATAACTTGGGAATTTATAAAGATGGGGCATCTATAGAAATGTGTACAGAGTATTTGGTAAACTGAAGTAAATGTTTGTAAGGAGATATGCAGATTAAAGTACGAACAATGGCTTCTCTTCTTCAGAGTTAATCTTAACTGACCATATTACCTTGCACAAACTAAGCAAACACTCTGCCACTGGGCTATATCGCCAGTCTTTTGACACATTAATTTACCTAGGCTAATTTTCAGCTTTCTCTACAGTTCAAACTGGCCATGATCATTAGATGTTCTGCTTAGAATTCTGGAGTTTTAGTGCTAGACCACAGTGTAGAATCTTTTGCTGTTGTTTAGATTTTGTTTTCAAATATACCAAAGACTTTGATGACCTTGTTTTAAGTTTTCTACTTAAAGTTCACCATTTGTGTTCTCAATTGCAGTGAACACTCATTCAAGACAGCATTAGTGCATAACGACTTTAATGACAGCATGCAATGCATTGAATAAAGACAAAAATCTTCAAACCCTTTCCTGCATATCTGAAAGCTTATCCAAGACACCTGAATAACCACATGCTTTCCATGATGAGTTAAGAATTCTCCAGATTGAACTGTGAAAACCTTCTCTATCTTCCTGTTAGTTACCAATCTCACTAATACAAAGTTCAAATTTTTAGCCAAGAGTATTTGAGAGCTGTGTTGATATAGAGGGAACACAAACAGAAAGCATGCTAGGCATTATGAATGTCAGCTTATTCAGCATGCCCTAGAGATCATGAAACTCAACTTACCCAGCATGCTCTAGAGATCATGAAACTCAACTTACCCAGCATGCCCTAGAGATCATGACACTCAACTTACCCAGCATGCCCTAGAGATCATGAAACTCAACTTGCCCAGCATGCCCTAGAGATCATGAAACTCAACTTACCCAGCATGCCCTAGAGATCATGAAACTCAACTTACCCAGCATGCCCTAGAGATCATGAAACTCAACTTACCCAGCATGCTCTAGAGATCATGAAACTCAATTTACCCAGCATGCACTAGGGATCATAAAGGTAAACTTATACAGTATGTACTTGAAAACTTAAGTTGCTCATATTTTCTTTTAAAATGATTTAAAAATAATATAAACTGTCTAGTACACATGTCCTTTATTCAGATCCTAAGACTAAGGGCTACTTACTTAAATCCATTTAACATATTAATGTTGACAGACTTATCAATCAAGACACTTTTTAAATTTATAACTGTGTAACTGAATAATCATTCCTACAATTATTAAAAAGAAGAACATCAAGTACAACCCCTACCAGAGTTAGTGACTACAGGCAGGATACCAAACTGGTAACTTGATTGATAAGATTATGACAGGACACACTTCATCAGTGGGTTACTTTTCCTTCATTAAACTACCCTAGCATATTTTAAAAAAATTAATTCTCCATGCATATGTAGGGTTTTTTTGTTTTTTGTTTTTGGTTTTTAATTTTTCAAGACAAGGTTTCTCTGTGTAGCCCTGGTTGTCCTGGAACTCACTTTGTAGACCAGGCTGGCCTAGAACTCAGAAATCCTCCTGCCTCTGCCTCCCAAGTGCTGGGATTAAAGGTGTGTGCCACCACTGCCCGGTTTCTATTTTTTATATATAGTTTGCTGTTATGTTCTGTTGCTGTATTTACTTTTGATGGTCAAATTTCAAGGTAATAGTATACATATGTATGTATTTCTATCTTTTCAATTTGTAATCATTTTATATTTGAATTGTATAAGTTGTATTGAGTAGATAATTAGGACCTATTTCTAAAATTTAGTCAGCTAACTTCTGCCTTTCAATTATGATATTAAACAATTCATGCTTAATTGATATAAGTTGGTTGAAGTAAGTATCACTTTTCTGTTTGTCTAATACATTCCCCATTTTGCTGCTATACTTTTGATTACATGATATGTTTTAATTTCCTTTGATGTATATGCTTCTAAAAGTTTTGTATATGTAGGCTACATAACCTTGAGATCTACTCTTGGATTATTGAGTTACTAATACATCATTTTAGTGAAACTTTTTCTTCTTAAATAATTGTATATACTTTTTTGAATAACATGGCAAATTCAAGGAATATATTTAGCTTTTTCCATAAGTTCGGCACTAAATATTATATAAATATAATAGTATTTTGTATGAAGCTTCAGGATAAAAATATTATCATTAAATTCTCCAAGGATTCATCTAGATTGTAGGACAAATGATATTCTTTTCTTTATTGCTAGTAATCTATTTTTGGAATGGACTACCCTCTTAACCATTCATAGAAAGGAAAAATATTTACCTTGTTCCTGATTTGTGGATGTCTTAGTTATTTTGTCAAAAAACTAGGAGAGAAGCAAAATAATAGAAGAAAGGCTCTGGCCCTCGGTTTAAAGTTACAGTCTATCAGGGTGGAAAAATGTCATCACATTAAATCTATAGTCAGGAGGCAAAGAATAATTAAAGCCTGCTGCTGCTTAGTTCCCTTTCTCCATGTACAGAGTACAGGGTCCCAGTCAGAGACTGGTGCTTCTTACAGTGAGGCAGCATTCTCATGTCAAGGAATAAGCAAGATCATCTCCAGAGTCGTTTTCAGAAGCTTACTACATTAAGGCTTTTCTTCTACAAGATTCTATACTCTGTCAGGTTGACAATTAATGTAGCCATCACTAGGGTATTATAGTTATAGCTCCTATAAACATTTTGCATAGCTGTTTGTGTGGATGTAAACTTAACTTATTTTTTGCAAAAAAATATTTTTTCTTCTATTCAGGCCATTTTGGACATATGGTAGTATCATTGTCAATATGATTTTCTTTCTTAAGCTGTCAAGTGTTTTTATAAAGTGCACAGCTCTGCTCCCTCGCTGCTCTGAGTCATGTTGGGACCATGGTTCTTTTCTGCAGCGTTTAGCCAGATCCCAGATGTTATTATCTAAATGGTGTTTGCCATGTTAGACTATTCAGATTTCTGAGATTTAGAGCAGGAATAACTGACTTTGTGGTCGTACTTCTGGTCTTCACAAGGTGGTTCTTTGATTTGCCTTTTTCTGCTCATCCACGTCTGAGACTGAGCCACCTGGAGAAGGGAACCTACCTCTGTGTCCTCCCTTAGGTCCCATTTTCCAGAATCCACCTGATTCTTCCTTCTATTTTCAGATTATTGTGTAGGTTAACATATGGTGTCCATGATTTGATAACGTATCAAACTATAGAATGGCTTTCATGAATCAATGGCCTTTATGAATGAGAAGTTATAATAGTATGTTTATGAACACCCCTCTATTATATGCTTATTAGTTTCATATTTCAATTTCTCACCATGAAACACTTATATGTACTTGCTCTGGGATTAGTAATTTTATCTGAGGAATGAAGAAGAAAACCCCACATATTAAGAGAGCAGATTGTGAAGACAATGACAGTATTCAAACAATTCTAATTATTGTCATGAATCTGAATGTTTATACTTAGTCCTTATTTTGAGTCTTCCTGAAAATCACAATCAGGACTTCAAATCCATGATGTATCAAGTTCTTAGACCCTCAGGTGTTTCTTGATTTTGTTCTTCAGGAAGCTCCCACAGCCATCAGTATATACCTGAGACTGTATTTCACGGTAATGCGTCTCCATTTTGGTTTATCATACAAATTCGCATATTTTATTCTTCATACTTAATTCCATTTTAACCTTATACCCTGTCTCTCCTACTGTCAAAGGTGACAGAATTTAACTGTGAGTGAAATGGTAAATCTGTTGGGATTTTGACCAGGATGGTTTATCTTCCCCATGATCCCACCTCCCTTCTGTTTTCTGTTGCCTCTGATTCTCTAGTATTGTGCCTAATAGCATAGAATATTTGAATCAAGGCACTAGAATCACAAGAAAGAAAATCAATACTAAAAAGGAACCATAAGAACTGCTTGTGCCTCATACTTCCCAAACAACTAGGTGGATAGGAAGGCTGGGAGGTTATTTTTGCTAAAGTAAAATCAAGGCAATGCCTTCCAAAGCAGAAAACAAAAGGGCAAGGAAGCTACCTTTTTGACATTCTTAAGAGACAAAAAAGTTTCGATCATCTCCAAGATGTCAACACATATCTGACCTCCCAGAATGATCATCATGTCTGGAGCAGGCCTGTTCACAGCTTAGAGTTCGTAAGGCCATGTAATGCTCTCTAAAGAAACGTTAGCAATGTAGTTATTAGGAAACCTTTCCCTTCCTCTGTGTTTTCTCTAGAAGCTGTAAACAGATTTTTCTTTATCTTGCCTGAATTGTACCTGTCTATTAAAAATATGGAGAGATAATAATGTGCTTAGTATTTCGACCCTTATAGAGGATATTGGACCTGTTTCCATTAAAATAGAGATGAGCTTCAAATAATGAATTTCGCTAGAGTCCTGCATGTATGACAGTAAATGGATTCCCTCAAAAATATTGAAACAGAGTACCTGTCTATGGGCGCAAAGTCAGAAAAGTTTGTTTCATATAGAGAAGTTAAGCTTTTCTGATATGACAGATATAGGTTCAAATCTTTATTGCTTCATGAGCCATTTTGCCATGGGCCACTAGTTCCTTGTTACAGATTTGTAAAGTAAATATCTTCCTTTCAGGATCAAGATGAATACAGTCATAATATTAATATGGTATTTAATATACAGTTGGGTATTTTAAATAAACATGCAACAAATTTACTGACAAAAAAAATTAAAACCCCCCCAAACCTCCACACAAATACACTTAAAAGTATTTGCTTAGAAACTAATTTTATGTTGGATACTGTAAATGCATATGTGCTACCTCGTAGAAGGTCTAGCTACTTGTATGCATTGATAGTGTATCAATAATTATGTCTGTGTACTTATCATTTTGATTGGTGGCCTGAATATGGCCTGGGAACAAAATTCAGAATATAGGAGTTGAGAAGAATATGAAGCAGCAGTGGTCAGATTATTAAAAAATATGCAACTAGTACTTACAATACTGAACATGTTATAAAGTGTCTCTCCAAAGTTTGGAGCTGTGACAGAAGGACCATCCAGAGACTGCCCCACCCAGGGATCCATCCCATAATCAGCCACCAAATGCAGACACTATTGCATATGCCAGCAAGATTTTGCTGACAGGACCCTAATATGGCTGTCTCTTGTGAGGCTATGCCAGTGCCTGGCAAATAAGGAGTGGATGCTCACAGTCATGTATTGGATGAAACACAGGGCCCCTAATGAAGGAACTAGACAAAGTACCCAAGGAGTTGAAGGGGTCTGCAACCCTATATGAGGAACAACAATATGAACTAACCAGTACCCCCCAGAGCTCGTGTCTCTAGCTGCATATGTAGCAGAAGATGGACTAGTCCATCATTGGGAAGAGAAACCCCTTGGTCTTGCAAACTTTATATGCCTCAGTACAGGGGAATGCCAGGGCCAGGAAGTGGGAGTGGGTGGGTAGGGGAGCAGAGATGGGGGAGGGTATAGGGCACTTTCAGGATAGCATTTGAAATGTAAATGAAGAAAATATCTAACAAAAATTATTAAAAAATAAAGTGTCTCTCAGAAAAAAATAATATACTGCAGAAAATTAAATAAATATTTGACCTCACTCTTAAGTAAATAAAAGTAACAGATATATTATATATAATAGTATACATATAATAGTATACATATACATATATACATATTATAATTACTAAGTTAATAAGTAAACTATCATTAAATACCTGTTTGGTTTTTAGTAAATACAAAATAAACACAACATTTAGAGGATATGATTTAAAGTTTACTGGGTTTTGCTGTCTTCTAAACTTTTCCTAAAATATATTAAAGTTTCTAAGCTATAAAATTTGCTATTCTAAGTCCTTCTTGAGGGAGTAAGTAAATCTACACAAGAAGAAATCAATTGCTCAGTTCATTTTTATGTGCATTTCTTTTTAACTTTTTAAACTTTAGATTATTTTTAATTTTTAGTTTTAGAATTTATTCTTCCCCACCCCAACATAGTGTTTTCATTAATTATTTGGGAATTTCATACAATGTATCCATATCACATATGCTTTTCATTCATCCCAGGCCCAACCTCCCACACTTGTGTCTTCAAAAAAAATACTCCAAGTCCAATTTATCTTGTTCATACACTCATTGAACATTGTTAAGCTCAAAATGATTAGCATTTTAAAGATAATTGTATTCCTCTAGAATGTACTATTGACCTGGAAAGTGAGAGAATCTCAGGACTCAAAGGGAGGGTCCTTGGATGAAATGCCTGACAGTGGGTAGAGGGAACTTGTGAAGTCCAACTTCAGTAAAAAGATAGGGCATCAAGTGGAGGGATGGGATTGGCACTCCACTATCAAAAACATTCTAACCTAGAGTTGTTCCTGTCTAAAACAACTGTAGGGACAAAAATGGAGAAGAGACTGAGGAAAAGGAAGTCCAAATTGGAATCCTTCTCAAGGGGAGGCTCCAAGGCCTGACACTATTACTGATGCTTTGGTGTGCTTACAGACAGCAGCCTAGCATGGCTGTCCTCTGAGAGGCCCAAAAAGCATCTGACTGAAACAGAAGCATATACTTACACTCAACAAATGGGCCGAAGTTGAGAACCCCTGTGGTAGAGTTAGGGAAAAGTTATTAGAAGCTGAGGAGGAGAGCTACCCCATAGGAAGGCCAGCACTTTCAACTAACCTGGACCCCTGAGATCTATTAGACACTGAGCCACCAACAAGGCCACATATACCAGCTGGTCTGAGGCCCCTTATATATACCAGAGGACTGCCAGAAGCCATCAACTGTGAAAAGCTATACTTCCTGTCTAGACTCTTCTTTTATGTATCTGTGCATGGGGAACAAGGATAGGTTGCTACAGAAGCCTTCAGTGTCTCTCATTCTCAAGTATAAATCTGAAGTCATCGATGCCACTCCAAATGATATTTGCCTGTCCATAACAGCCAATGGCAGCACAGCTGATGCACATCCACATAGACTTGTTAGGATCATTGAACACAGTATCAACACGTTCCCCAATGGCAGCATGGATCATGGACATCCACATGACTCCCAGTGCCATTACAGACCACAGATATCAAATTTCATATAAGAATATTGTATTTACATAATTTCCATTCCCATTCCATCTACTCTTACTCCTCCAGTACTCTCTCGCTGTCTCCCAGTTCAGTGATTTAAGTAATTATTGTTATATGCTTGTGTACCTATACACATATACATTCATGCATGTAGGTAGATTGATGAGTCTCTTTAGTCTTACTCAACGTATATGGATTTAGAGATGACCACTTGAGATGGGTAACCTAACAGATGATCATACATACAAATAATAGATATTCCCCCTTTTCAGTAACCACTTATTGCCACAGCTTTTCAATCCTGGTTTGAGCTTTGGTGAAGTATCTTCCATTTTTGGGTTGATGCCAACTGGTATTATCACTTAGTTCTTCTTGAGGTAACCATACCATTAAAATGTGATGTCACACCTCACTTTTACATATACTTGTAACTGTAATTTGATATGGAGTGTAATAGGGGAAAAGACAAAGCAGAGTTTCCCAAAGACTACCATAGACACCTGTCTCATTAACGAGAGTATGTAAGTAAGGATAGGACATTAGGGGCCATTCAACATAAATGTTTCTTTTAGTCTCCAAGGGTTTTGCTGATTAAACTACACCACTTACATCGCTGAAAACAATAGAAAAATGTTGATTCATAAAATTCAAAGTCAGAAGCCTGCACTATCAAGGTATTGGGCAGTTCTCCCCCTACCCTTCTTGTGACATAGATCATGACGCTGACCTGACTTGCTGTGATGCCAGTTACGTTTTTGCTTTATTACCTTAGGAATGTATAACCTCAATTATGTCTATCTTCTCTCTAAATTGTCACATGGCATTTCCTCTATCTGTCTCTTTTCTTCTAGTCACTAGAAAATGTTTTATCCTCCATGTATATCTTCATTTTAACTTATATGTTTATCCTATCTATCTTCATTTCCATGAAGTCAGATTTTAGATGCAACTGGTCAGTGTCTTCCAATGTTTTTGTTTTTGTTTTGTTTTTAGGAGAAGGAACAATACAAAGCTGAGAAGGAGCTCTAGCAATTGAATCCCAGGCTCCTGAATTTTAGCATTCAACAGCTTTACCTTTCAAATTCTATAGCCACTCATGTAAGTGCTAGTCAGAATATAATTTTGTCTTTTGAAATGAAAACTGAACCCTGTAGTGAGGCTGGCTTTTATCACTGAGAAGCTCTTGATGCCTTTAGACATTTTAGGTTAAAAATTAGACGAGATCTCATTTTTGTAACTAATCAGCAACAGCAACTTTTAATTATTTTTTGAAAAGAACATAGAGAGAATTTGAGTCATTGTTAGTAATTAGACATTGTGCTGTTTCAAATAAAATATGGAAATTTTTACAAAGAACAGTGTAGTGATATTTACTTTGTTAATTTAGGAAGGGAGATCTAAGAAGTATAATTAAGAATTTCTATCATCTGATTACTTCAAAGGATATTATTTACATTGGATCCTGATTTTATGCACCTTATGTTTCATTTCAAGCCTGATTTAATGAAAGTTACAGTAGAGCTCATTAATTTCTAAGTGAGCATTGGGTATCTGGTCCCAAGAACTGTTCCTCTAACCTGTTAGGCAAAATCTAGCTTGTAAATGCATAGAATTGGTAGGATGTAGCAAGATAGAGGTTTTCAAAATAAGATGGGAATATAGGACTCTTAGCATAGAAAAAACCTTTCTTAGCAGTGGAGTCTTAGATTATAATTTTAAATTATAATAAATCATAAATGATATCCAAAGTTCATATTTTATAGCAAACAAAAAATGGAAATAAGAATGATCTTAATAAAAAGTGCATGAGATTTTTATAGGAAACTGAAATTCCTTATGATATTCTAGAAAGTAAAATATTTATTCTCTAGTTGCTATTGTCATGGTTACCAGTGAAAAACAAATAGCATAGTACATGAAGAAAATATTTCTTTTACCCCTGTCTCTATAATAGGCCTTCCTTGTTTCCTTATCAATGCTGTCTGGATTAAATACAGGATACACAGTAATCATTGTAAAATGAGGTCATGTGGTCATCCATGGAGTTTAGTGATTAGCAAGTAATTATTGTTGTGCAGTTTCTATTTGATTGAGGCATGCTCAGTGAGGTAGAGTTCCTATTACCAAATGTCAGGAATGTAAAGACATAGATAAATATAAAATTGCATACAGATGGTCCTTCATATCTATGTATCTGTGGTTAAAGTTATTGCAGATGTAATCAACCTTTGATCAAACTGCAAAATGCTACATTTATTTTAAACAGGACTGAGATGATGTATCTTTTTATTTTTTACTTATTCCTATCCCCTATATACAATACTGTAGCACCTATTTTCACAGAATTTAAATGGAATTAAATATTGCAAGTAACCTAGATATAATTTAAAGCATAATGAAAGATATGCATAGGTTTCATAAAAATTGTCTACCATTTTAGATAACAGAGAGTGCATGGTTACAGATTTTACAGTTGTTTTGGACTTCTTTAAATGACCCCCAAGGACATTAAGCAATGACTGCATTTTTGTAGTATTTTATGCACCCCCAAACACAACAAAAACATACAAACAAGCCAAAACAAAACAAAACAACAACAACAAAAACCAGAAACTACCAATTAACTAACCAATCAAAATTCTCAAAACCAAAATAAAACATTTATCATCACTACACATGTTTCTTCTGAAGTATTACCCAAGCTTTATATATTGTGGGTATTTTAAAGTACTTTGTCTGTCACTCATCACAATGCCACTCCACCCCCATGTCTCCATCTCGAATGTATAATACTTATCTCCCCTCCTAAACTTCCATCCCTCAATCCTCATTCATAGATTTATCTAGACCCTAACTCCAGCAGATATTCCCTGGGAACTCAGAGGCTACTACAACAAGGGAAGCAGATAGTCTTAACTATAGATCTTCATATCTCTCTCAGCAACTTTAAAAAGAAATTCTCAATCCCATCATCAACTCCAGAGTAGATTATCTGTCTCACTCTCCTCACTGATCCCTTTCTGATCCCTTTTCCAGGGCAGGATGAAGATTCTAATAGAGCATCTTGCTTCCCTTCTTTCTGTGGACCCCCTAATCCCCTCCTAGCCCATTTCCACTCCCAAGTGTCAACTCTCAATACCTAGAAACACATTTTACCTGGAAACCCCATTAAGAACACCTGTGAGGACGCCAGAATTTCCTACCAGGCATCATACAGCCACCATACTAGAAAAGACAGCAGAAAATAGGGAACAAAACATCCACTCAACAAACACAAGACCAAAAACCAGCACCAAGAATATATTGTTTTCCAATCACAGATGGCTACATATCAGGGTAAAATTATGATCAATTGTAGTCAGGACAAAATGTTCCTAGTAGAACTTAACTACCTTATTACAATAGACCTTGTGTATTTCAAAATAACTGAAGTATAAGACATAAACTTCAAAATACCTATTATTAATATGATAAAAGTTCTTCAAAGTAAATAAACCTGCTTTACTCAGAACAGTTGAGAACCCTCTACACTCAGAGTAGTTGAGGTCCTACTGCACTTAGAGCAGTTGGACCCAGTGCACTCCGAGCAGTTGAGGATCTGTTGCTCTCAGAGAAGTTGAGGATTGGCTGCACTCAGCGCAGTTGGTCAATAGCTTGACTGCTCCACAGAAGACCGAACAGTCTGAAGGCCTACCAGGAGATCTACTGCAGCCAGGGCAACAGACCAGCCATTTCTCTAACCCTGTGAAGAGCCCCCAGTAGGAAGGCCCCACAGTTCTTCTGATACAGCCAGGGCTGCAAGCCTACCTGGAGACCTGAAGCAACCCAGGGACAAAAGAGGCAGACTCCATATAGTCACCCAGATCAACCAACACCAGGGATATCCATATGGCAAAAGGCAAGCACAAGACCATAAGCAACAGATGCCAAAATACGTGGGCATCATCAAAACCCAGTTCTCCCACCACAGAAAGCCCCAAATACACCAACACACCTGAAAATTAGGAATCTGTCCTAAAATCCTACCTCATGTAGATAGCAGAATCCTTTAAGGAGGATGTCAATAACTCACTGAAAGAAATACAGGAAAACACAGGTAAAAGGAATTGAATAAAGCAATCTAAGACCTAAAAGTGTAAGTAGAAACAACAGAGAAAACACAAATGGAGGCTAACTTGGAAATGGAAAACCTAGGAAAGAGGTCAGGAATCACAGATGTAAGTATCACCAACAGAATACAAGAGATAGAAGAGAGAATTTCAGGTGTAGAGATACAGTAGAAGAGATTGACACAACTGTCAACAAAAATTCAAAACATAAAAATCCAACACAAAGAAGAAATCTGCACCAAAGAAAGGACAAGATATTAAGCATTTTACAACAAAGTCAAAAACAGAGAGCACAAGCACAAAAAACCACCCACAAAAACAAACATGTCAAGAACCAACAATCATCTCTCTTTAATATCTCTCAATATTAATGGACTCAACTCACCTATAAAAAGACATTAACTAACAGACTGGATATGCAAACAAGATCCAGCATTTTGTTGTAGTCAAGAAACACACCTCAACAACAAAGGCAGGCACTATCTCAGAGTAAAAGACTGGAAAAAAGTCTTCCAAGCAAATGGTCCAAGGAAAAAAAGCAGGAGTAGCTATCCTAATATCCAGTAAAATAGACTTTCAAGCAAAAGTTATCAAGGGTAATGAAGAAGGACACTTCATATTTATCAAGGGGAAAATCCAACAAGAGAAAGTCCCAATTCTGAACATCTATGCCCCAAATGCAAGATCACTCAAATTCATAAAAAGAAACTTTACTAAAACTCAAAACACACATTGAACCCCACACAATAATAGTGGGATTTCAAAACCTCACTCTCACCAATAAACAGGACATTGAAACAGGAACTAAACAGAGACATATTGAAATTAAGAGAGGTTATGAACCAAATAAAAACTACAGAAAGCCCACATACACGTGCAAACTGGACAACTCTTTACTCGTGATAACTTGGTCAAGGAAGAAATAAACAAATAAATTAAAGACTTCCTGGAGTTTAATGAAAGTGTTGACACATCATACCCAAATCTATGGGATACAACAAAAGCAGTGCTAAGAGGAAAGTTCATAGCCCTAAGTGCCCTGGAAAAGAAACTGGAGAGATCTTACACTGACAACCTAGCAGCACACATGAGAGCCATAGAACAAAAGAACCAGACTCACCAATAAGGAGTAGAAGGCAGGAAACAGTCAAACTCAGGACTGAAATTAACCAAATAAAACCAAAGAAAACAATACAAAGAATCACCAAAACTGAAATCTGGTTTTTGAAAGAATCAACAAGATAGATAAACCCCTAGCCAAACTAACTAAAGGGTCAAGGGGCAGATCCAAATTAGTAAAATCAGAAACGAAAAGGGAGACAAACTACAGAAATGGATGAAATTTAAAAAATCATCATATCCTAATATAAAAAGGCTATACTCAACGAAACTGGAAAATCTAGATGAAATGAATGGTATTCTAGACAGATGCCACATACCAAAGTTAAATCAAGAGCAGGTAAACTATCTAAACAGGCCCATCTTACACAAGGAAATAGAATAAGTCATTAAAAATCCTCCAACCAATAAAGGCTCAGGACCAGATAGATTTAGTACAGAATTCTACCAGACCTTCAAAGAAGATCTGATAACAATTTTCCTCAAAATATTCCATAAAATAGAAACAGAAGGAATACTTTCTAACTCATTCTATGAAGCTACAATTACTCTGATACCTAAACCATACAAGGACCCAACCAAAATGGAGAACTTCAGGCCAATCTCACTTATAAATATTGATGCAAAAATACTCAATAAAATTCTTGCAAACAGAATCAAAGAACACATCAAAAGCCTCATTCACCACGATCAAGTAGGCTTCATCCCAGGATGCAAGGTTGGTTTACTATAAAAAAATCCATTAACATAATCCACTATATAAACAAACTCAAAGAAAAAAATTCACATAATCATCTCCTTAGATGCTGAAAAACATTTGACAAAATACAACACACCTTCATGTTAAAAGTATTGGAGAGATCAGGAATTCAAGGCCCATACCTAAACATAATAAAAGCAATTTACTGCAAACCAATAACCAATATCAAATTAAATGGAGACATAATTGAAGCAATCCCACTGAAATCAGGGACAAGAAAAGAATGCCCCCTCTCCCCATATTTATTCAATATAGTACTCAAAATGGTAGCTAGAATGATAAGAAAAGAAAAAGAGATCAAGGGGATACAAATTGGTAACGAAGAAATAAAGGTATCACTATTTGCACATGATATAATAGTATACATAAGTGACCCCACAAATTCTACTAGAAAACTTCTCCAGCTGATAAACAATGTCAGCAAAGTGTCTGGATATAAATTAACTCAAATAAATCAGTAGCTTTCCTTTATACAAAGGATAAAAAGGCTGAGAAAGAAATTAGGGAAAGAATTCCCTTTACAATAGCCACAAATAGTAAAAAATATTTTGGGGTAACTATAAAAAAACAAGTGAAACACCTGTATGACAATAACTTCAAGTCTCTCAAGAAAGAAATCAAAGACGAGCTCAGAAAAGGGAGAGATCTCCCATGCTCATGGATTGGCAGAATTAACATAGTAAAAATGGCCATACAGAATACACAAGATTCACTCCACAGAATTCAAAAGGCTCAACACACTGAAGTGCCTGAGGATGTCTCAGTTCCACTTGGGAAAGAGAAGAAAGCAATCACAAGTAGAGAGAGAGGGATGGAGGGACTTGGGAGGGAGTGTGGACTGAGTGGCAGGCCATGGGGTGGGTAGAGGGGAAACTGATCTGGTATTGGGTGAGGGAAAAGGACAGAAGTCCCACAGGCCAGCAGAAAGAATGGAAACAGGCCACATCAGGAAATAGTAGGTTGGGGGGACCTCCCAGAATTAACCACATGCCTGGGAGGTGAAAGACTCCCAGGACTCATAGGGAGGGACTTTTGATGAGGTGCCAGACAGTGGAGAGGGGGAACTTAGGGAACTTCTCCAGTGAGAAGACATTTGTGAGGTTGCCATCCCACAGTCACACCTCTGACACATAATTGTTTCTGTCTGAAAGAATTACAGGGATGGAAATGGAGAAGAGCCTTGGGAGAAGAAGATCCAGTGACAGGCCCAAAGTGGGATCCAGCTCAAGGGGAGGTCCCAGGGCCTGACACTATTACTGAGGCTATGGAATGCTCACAAAAGGGGACCTATCATGACTTCCCTCCGAGGGACCTAACAAGCAGCTGAAAGAGTCAGAATCAGATATTTGCACCCAACCAATGGACAGAAGCAGCTGACCCCTGTTGTTGAATTGGGGAAGGCTGAAAGAAGCTGAAGAGAAGGGCAATTCTGTAGATTAACCAGTGGTCTTGGTTAATCTAGACCCCCAAGATCTTTCAAACACTGGACTACCAAACAGAAAGCATATACCAGCTCATATGAAGCCCTTACCACACATACAGTAGAGGACTTCCAGGTCTGTGTTCATTCAGAGATGAAGCACCTAACCCTCAAGAGACCAGAAGCCCAAGGAAGTTTAGAGGTCATGTGGGGTGGGGAGTGGGGGCATCCACGTGGAGATGGGGTAGGGTGGGGAGGAGGTGTGAGATTTGGAGTAAGTGGGTGGGGAATGGAATATGGAAAGGGAAAATGAATTACAAATAAAATTAAATTTTTAAAAAAGTAAATAAACCTAGGAAAACACAAAATGTGGAAGTACATGAATAAAAGAGTTTTAAACCTATAGATGGAAATAGAATCAATAAAGAAAACAACAGAAGTAAAGGGAATATATATATATATATATATATATATACACACACACACACACACACACACACACACATATATATATGTGTATACACACACACACACACACACACACACACACATATATATATATGTATATATGTATATACACACACACACACACACACACCTGGACTTGAACAGAAACTGCAGAATAAAAGAGATGGAAGATAGATCCTCATATAAGATATAAGAGAAGAAATGGATACCTCAGTCAAAGAAAATGATAAATATAAATAATCCCTGGCCCAAGACAACTGGAATAGGGAAGAACACCCCCTCTGTTTTATTCCTATACAAGGAGTTATTGTTGATGGCTATTGAGGGTAGGAGTTACTGCCCAGTCAGGACATGGGCATGGATCCTTTGCTCATACCCCAGTGAATGGCCATAAAACTGCGTGCAAATGGTCAGCACTAATTTTACTCAGGTGTTTATTATTTTAAAGTTCGATCGATTTATTATTTATATATGTGTTTCTTTAATTATCTTACAAATAACAAGTTTCTTTGTGGCATTTTTGTGACATATTCGGTTGCCTCTCCCTTCCTCCCTATCTCCCTACTCACTTCTCCATCCCTGGTGTTTCCTTCTGCCTCCTGTGACTTGAGATGCCAGTGTGAGTTCATACCCAGGGAGTGTCCTCCCTTTTCAGATGAGGAGAGGAGAATGGGGGATGAACTTTGGGAGGGTGACACTGGGTGGGAGTAGGAGCCTTTGTGATGGTTTGAACATTCTTGACCCAAGGAGTGACACTATTAGAAGGTGTGGCCTTGTTGGAGTAGGTGTGTCACTGAGGTCGTGGGCTTTAAGACCCTTGTCCTAGCTATCTGGAAGCAAGTCTTCTAACAGCCCTCAGCTGAATTTGTAGAACTCTCAATCTTCCTGTACTATGCCTGCCTTGATGCTACCATGTTCCCACCTAGATGACAATGATCTGAACCTCTGAACCTGTAAGCCAGCCTCAATTACATGTTGTCTTTATAAGAATTGCCTTGGTTTTGGTGTCAACATGACCAACAGTAAAACCCTAAGACAGCCTTCATTCACAGGTACCAGATCCCACTTATTCAGGACTCCAGTGTATACTGAAAATCATGTGAGACATTCAGTCTGATCAACTGCACAAATACAGGATTCCTACCTTCTCCAATGGAGCCAGTCATTATTGGACTCACCGGACCATAGGTATAGTACATGGAAACAAATCCCCTTCAATATATGTAGATGCATTCTATCAGTTATGTTGCTCTGGAGAAACCTGACTAATGCATGTGTTCTATGGCTTTTATTGCCAACAATGTAAACCAGACAAATCTCACGTTATAAGGTACCCAGCTTTAGTTAGATTTATTTATGTATTTACTGCTGTAATAACATAAAAGAAGTACTAAGACAAGGGTGATCCCTACTAAAATATGCAGAATGTATTATAGGAAGCTGGTAGACTGCCTATGATAGTAATAATTTCTTTGAATAGTTTCATGGTGAAATGAACATACAAGTCTTTGAAATGTGATGACATTAGTTTGAACAATGGATAAAATTAGTAGCCCAAAATACTGGGAACATTATTTATATTTCTTGATATTGCTATACTAATTTTCACATGGATATTGCTACAATTTACAGGGTGGTTGTAAACAAATTAAACCACATATATCAAATAAGAAACACAATCTGACATGTTCTTAGCTGATCTTTTT
This sequence comes from Mus caroli, assembly GCF_978045245.1. Classification (NCBI taxonomy): domain Eukaryota; kingdom Metazoa; phylum Chordata; class Mammalia; order Rodentia; family Muridae; genus Mus; species Mus caroli. The sequence goes on from NW_028227256.1 coordinate 65,267,127, forward strand.
ATATAACATATTGCAACCAACTCCTGTTATTAAAGAGAAATTGATTAGTCAATAAATTAAATTGGCTCAATGGAGTATTTAATTGGAAATAAAAAGCATTATAAAAACTTCCATATGTCAAAAAATTACAGTAAATTAGAACATACAGAAATAAGAAAAATAAGACAGAAAACAGAAAACCTAATCTCTTAAATCAATAAAAACATAAAATGTTCGATTAATAAATAAGAAAGTTAAAAATCATCTGAAAGAAATTTATTCACAATACAGAAAACTAATGTATTAAAACTTAAGAGTGCTTTGCAAATCTAGAATCAAAAAAGACCAACAATTACCAATCTCAATATAGGGAAAAAAAGGCATGAATAAAATGAAGTATTATATGAGAAAATATATAAATTTTCAGTGATCACAAAATATGACTCAGTCTCAACCACAATCATGTAAATTGTAAAGATTTCCTCTTCCTCTTAATGATCACTGACATATAAAACCATGGCTATTCATTGCATACTTAATAATGAAAAGGGTAGAGCTGTAATTTTGAAAATGTGTTTTTATATTGAAAAATAAGTAATGAACTTTTGTTTCATTATAGTCAAATATATATGCACAGTAGTTTCTAAGCTATTGAATGAGTTAGCTTAGAAAATTAAACTAAGTTGCATTTTAAGAGTTGGTAATATTTATCTCTGTACTGTTTATATGTATGAATTTCTTCATTTTCTTTTAGAAAACTTCAAAAGACTTATGAAGAATCCACTAGAACTTCTCCCACACAGAACTGTCATCCTGTGAGTACCAGCACCACATGGGAGAAAGAGGCAGGAAGTGATGCATTCTTTCATGTCCCACAGTTGTTCCTCAATGCCAGTCTCTTTAAATCCTTAGGCCTGCTTTGAAGGCTTTGACTTAAAAGGGTAAGATTCCTCAAGCCACTGTCTCCCTTTATGGATGAAGTGAGGATTTTCTTTTCTTGTATTTTAAAAATCATTTTGAACTCCCAACCATCTGTTTAAAGTATTGCATTTTTGTATTACACTCATCCTAGATTTATCTAAGAGTGTTCATTGCTAGTGTGGAATGGTTGCATGGAGCGGGGATGGGGGGGGTGTCCCTCTTAGTATCTTCCCACCATCGATGGCATCTAAATCTCCAGATGAGGTTTCCCAACATTGGCTAGTATGTGAAGACCGACCATATTCTATAAGCATCATGATCTCTGGTTATTTATGCCACATTTTTGATAATTATACTACCTCTCTATTATCCAACTTTTGGGCTAATGGGCCAAAAATCTGATGCTATTTTCAAGTATTTAATGCAATATAAAAAATAACAGAAGGTCCTGTTTTGAGTTATGGGGCGTGTACTTACTACAGTTCTCAGCTCTTCTGTTATCTCGGATCACTATTCTCTGGTTAATGGTGCTGAAGAGTGTTGTCCAGTTAATCGTATGGTAATAACACAGGTTGCTGTTGTCAGTGATGTAGATATTACCCGCACTGATTTCCTTCAGAGACTGGAACTGTAGGGAAGTGATACCTTGTTGTTTGAGGATAAGCAATGAGAGACCACTAAAAAGGAGAGAGAAGGAAATGGAAAATGAATAATTCGGGACATATACTCTAATGTTCAATAAAGACATAGCATCTCACAGCAAAATTAAATATAATGGAAAATAAACAGGGGATGAACAGAAAAAAATCTGTTCTTCTGATTAACATTTTCATCTTTGAAAATATATAAATTTAAATTTTCATTTCCCAAATGGCAATATCTATTATTTATATCAATTAACACTGTGTATAAAGACATATATATATGTATATATATATAATGTGCGTATGTGTGTGTTTTGCTGAAAGAATTAGATACATTCTGCCTTCTCTTCTCAGCCTAAATGCTGTATTTCTCAAGAGTAAAGTCATTAGGGTGGGTATGGGATGTGGGGACATCCTCTTGGAGACAGGGGTATGGGGAGGAGGTATGGGATGGGGAACAGAGGGTGGACCAGGAGGTAGATAAAATCTGGAGTATAGAAAAAAAGATTAAATAATTTTTTTGAAAAGTTGGGTGCTGGAGAGATGGCTCAGCAGTTAAGAGCACTAAATGCTCTTCCAGAGGCCATGAGTTCAATTCCCAGCAACCACATTGTAGCTCACAACCATCTAGAATGGAATCTGATGCCCTCTTCTTTTGTGTCTGAAGACAGCTATAGTGTATTCACATACATAAAATAAATAAATCTTTAAAAAAAGATTAAAAAAAGAAAGAAAAGCATCAAAAAGTAAAGTCCTAACTAAGAGTAAATACTCCTAGATTAAATATAAATATCAATATGTAATTACAATACCCACTTTAGCACATTTATTCCATGATGATTATGTAAAATTTAGCCTTTTTTCCCCCTTAGATGTGAAGGTAGATCTGCTTCATGCTAACTTTGGGTATATACTTAAGAAATGTATAGTCTCATTCTACAGTGGTATTGTTTTGTAGATGAACCCCACAATAATTTCTCTGGTTGATATCCTAGTTTATACTTTCATTATTTGTGTGTAATGTCTGTTCTCCTGCATCCTTGTTAGCATTTATTATCCTTGTTTTCTCATTGACTGGGGTCATAGCACGACTTTCTTTCTTTCTTTTTTTTTTCATTAGATGAGGATATTAAACATTTTTTCTAGTATTTATTGACCATTTGTACTGCTTTCCAAAACTTAAACCTTTTAAAAAGCGGTAACTCATAAAAATGCTCATTGTATCATGATTTTTAAAAATATTGACATTGATATTTTCTAACAATATCTGAGTTCTCCTTTTATATTTAATTTAATAATTTAATTAAAATTTTTGCCTATTCACTTTACATCCTGCTCACTGCTTCCTTCCTGGCCACTGCCTTCCACAATTCTTCCCTCGTTCCCCCTTCCCTCCTCCACTGAGTGAGTTGGCTCCCTGGGTATGCCCGTACCCTGGCACTTCAACTCTCTGTGAGGTAGGCACTTCCTCTCCCACTAATAACCTCTCCATTTATTATTCAACACTAAAGATAGGGAATCTTCCCCAGTAACATTCAACATAGGATGTGTGGCACAAACAACGGCATTGGAGATGAAATGCAAGCCTCCAGCTGTAGCAGCATTGATTTTCCATACACTCCAGTCATTACTGAGTCACTTACATTTACGTTTTAGTATAACATAAGTTACATACAAATTTCAGTTTTACAGATATTACATGCCTTATACTTGAAACAAATTAATATTAGCCCAGGCAATAAGCTCTTAAAAACTAAAATATGAATTCTATGTGTTTCATAACCCACCAGGGATTATTTCAGGAGGCTCATCTTCAGAATTAATCAGTTGATGAGTAAGACTGATTTTTATAACATTAAAGAAATTGTGATATTCCTCCATATGTCCAGGCAGCTGACAGCATTGAACATATTCACCTACCTGTAGAGGACTCTTCCTCCAATTGTGACGAGGTTGGAGAAAACACTGAAATCTGTCATATTTGGGGGCCAAGACTGTATGTTCAGGAAACCTACAGGGAGTAAGAATTCATGATATTACTTTTCAATGACAGTGTTAATTATAGTTTAAACATAATTAAAATATATTGAAAGGTAGAAAGTAAGTAAGATAGACAATGAAAACTAATTTTGAAGTATCTACCACTTACTTATCCTTTTACAATTAACTAAAATACTATGAAATTCTGGACTAAACATTAAATTAATAATTATTATTAAAGAGCGGCACCAAGAATCCATGTTTTTAAGACTCAGGGGACTCATGGACTTAGATATGTCAAATACTGAAATAGTATAATTTACTTCATTGTGATAGATACATATACATAATTTATTATCAAGTTAAGGATAAAAAATAAAGTTCTATTTCTGTTAATTCCTTCACCATTTATCTGTATGTTATGACATCTATATCTACTTAGAAATCTAAGATAATTTGTTCAGCCTTAACTCATCACGTTTTGTTTTCTATGATGTTAACTCCAATGTTGATTCATATTTATGAACCCATAATAATTAGTATAAGAGATTTAAAAAATAAACACTCAAAAATATCATATTAAGGGAGTGATGTTTATTATTCACACAAAACTGTAATTCCTATGTGGGAGTCAACTGCAAAACAAGTGCCCAAGCATCATTTAACTTTGGTATTTGAAATCACAATTATAAGGATGTATCAAAGTTTGTGCCTGGGTCATATTGGCTCCAGAATATAAAGGCTAAGGAATTATGTGAGTTTTAAAGACTAGAACTTCTTTTAAAAATGTATTGCTATTGTAAATATGTAACTATTTCAAGAAAATACCAGGTCACATCGCTTAGGGCAGTCTCTCTCTCTCTCTCTCTCTCTCTCTCTCTCTCTCTCTCTCTCTCTCTCTCTCTCTTTCTCTCTCTCTCTCTCTCTCTCCGTCTCTCTCTCTCTCTCTCTCTCTCTCTCTCTCTCTCTCTCTCTCACACACACACACACACACCCACACACACACACACACAATCATTAAAAGTACCTGTTATTTCTCTGACAGTCCGAAAGACATTCAGTTTCTCTGGATCTATGGCATCAATAGCATTGTAAGGGTCTCTACAAAATCAAGAAGAGATGCAGCCAAATTGAAACCCATTATTTTATAACAGAAAATATTTGCTTCCATCTAAAAAGATATATATTATTTAAGATGTAGAAAATTTCTTAATACAAAGTGTATTTTATTAGATATTTTCTTTATTTTCATTTCAAATGTTATCCCCTTTCTTGGATTCCCCTCCGAAAACGCCCTATCCACCCCACCTCCTCCTGTTCACCAACCCACCCACTACCACTTCCTGGCCCTGTCATTCCCCTATACTGGGGCATAGAAACTTCACAGGACCAAAGGCCTCTCCTCCCATTGATGACCTACTAGGGCATCCTCTGCTACATATGCAGCTGGAGATATGAGTCCTACCATGTGTTTTCTTTGGTTGGTGGTTTAGTCCCCGGGAGTTCTGGTGTACTGGTTAGTTTATATTGTTGTTCCTCCTATGGGGCTGCAAACCCCTTCAGCTCCTTGGGTCCTTTCTCTAGCTCCTTCATCACAGACCCTATGCACTATTCAATAAATGACTGTGAGCATCCATTTCTGTATTTGTCAGGCACTGGCAGAGCCTCTCAGGAGACAGCTATGTCAGGCTCTGTCAGCAAGCTTTTGTTGGCATCTGCAACAGTTTCTGGGTTTTGTGTTTGTATATGGGATGGATCCCGAGGTGGGGCAGTCTCTGGCTGACCACTCCTTCAGTCTCTGCTCCACACTTGTCACTGTAACTCCTTCCATGGGTAATTTGTTTCTCCTTCTAAGAAGGATCGAATTATCCACAATTTGGTCTTCCTTCTTCTTGAGTTTCATGTGTTTTGACAATTGTATCTTCGATATTTTGAGCTTCTGGGCTAATATTCGCTTATCGGTGAATTCATATCATGTTTGTTCTTTTGTGATTGGGTTACCCTAATTCAGGATGATATCCTCCAGATCCATCCATTTGCCTAAGAATTTCATAAATTCATTGTCTTTAATAGCTGAGTAGCATTCCATTGTGTAAATGTACCACATTTTCTGTATCCCTTCCTCTGTTGAGGGACATCTGTTATGAACATAGTGGAACATGTGTCCTTATTACATGTTGGAGTATCTTCTAACATATATGGATATGGTCTTGAGCATATGCCTAGGAGTGGTATTGTTGGATCCTCCAGTAGTATTATTCCCACTTTTGTGAGGAACTGCAAAACTGATTTCCAAAGTGGTTGTTCCAGCTTGCATTCCCATCAGCAAACCCCTTTCTTGTGAAATTTCTTTAAAAATTCACATCATATTTTTAAACCTATCACTAAAAAACTAATAGTTTTCTTTTTTAGGAAATATTTTAGGTAAATAATGGCCATGAAAAATTATTGCGCACTTGAGTATTAAACCCATCATTATAATAGAGTAATTAAAATAATACTTTGCATAATTCAAGGAATATACTTCATTTGTCTTATTACTTTAAAAGGAACAATAATATTTGTTGAGACTTTGTATCTTCATAGGATGATAAATTATGCACAATGATCACCTTTCTATGAGATACTGAACTTTCTAAGAGGAATGAATTTAGAATTTTCTAGAATTACATAGCAATTAAAAGATTTTCATTTTACCTATGACCACTTATCCTTTGCATCATCTGTGAAACTTTCTAATTTGTGTGTGGGAAATCATCCAAAATACAGTAATTTCTTTGAATGTAATCTTAATTGGGTTGTCCACCAAGGTACTTTATAATACCCCAACAACCCAATAGGTATATGACATGGCTGCTGGGAATGATGACTGCTTCCACTGAAAGTAGTCTTCGAAAGACCATTATTTTCAGCAACTATGAATTCCATGTTGATCTCTTGAACCACCTGACACTGGCTTTCTAAACTCATTTCATCAGCACATTACCCCACACTATGGGCCATCTCATCACTTTAAAAAAGGCTTTGCTTGATTAAATTATATTTCAAACTAAAATGCAATCAATGCAATGTACTAGTAGTTTAAAGTGCAATGCTGTAGAAAGCTCTGATGCTGTGTATTGCTGAGACTGAAAAACTACAAGCACACTTTTCTAGGACTCAAAATAAACTATTGATCCAGATTATTCTCAGTGTCACATGAATGAATATCTCCTAAAAGCTTAAAGCTTAAATGTAAAGTTCTTGAAAAGTTGAACTTTTTATTCTTGCTATCACATACACTCTCTCATACATATATGCATAAGTGCATATTTATATATATGCACATACATGCATATATTTGTATGTTATGTAATATATTACCATTATTCTAAGGTACATACATGCAAAATAAATTATAACACATGGTAAAATATTTGTTTTCATTTTTTCAAAATAATATTTATTTATTCTTTGAAAATCTCATACGTGTGTACAGTGTATCTTGACTCTATTCACTCCTAAAACCTCATTCCAATTTCATCCCCAGCCCATCCAAAGCATTCTCCTACCTATCAACTTCACGCCCTCTTTTTATATTAAATATTTGCATACACTGACTCCACTTAACACTGCCTGTAAACCCCCAAGCCTGAAGCAGGCTAATCCAGACCTTGACCTTGTTGCCACTAAGGAGATTAGCTAGGGTGGAGCCTTCCTGACTAGATGACTCTATTGTTCACCCACTGCCCATGTTCTCCTTCAAGACACTGCTACCTGCCTAGAGGCCCCTGAGCTATTCCATAGACTACACCCTATCCTGCAGCTGGTAGCAGGGGATGCCCCCCCCCCTTTATAATCACAGTTTTCTATTAAACATTCGAGCTTTGATCAGGAATCTTGACTTAGCCCCATTTTTCTCTCAGTTCCCCTCTCTTTTCAGCCCCAGCTTGCCTCCCAGGTGAAACCTGGTCCATGTGAGCCGCCGGATGGCTTCCAACAGCTGCCCATATGCACATGGTTGTGGGATCATCTACTGGAATGTGTGGCAAGATACCAAAGGTCATCCATCCAAAGAAAGTAACATTTTCCTCCATCAGCCATCAACTCTCTCCATATTCTCAGCTAAGCAACCTGTCAGATGTCCATGATGGATGTTTTAACTAGCTTGATGTTGGGCAGGTCTTGGGCAGGTGACCAAGGTGTTATAAGTTCACGTGTGAAGCAGCCATGCCATACACAGAATACAACATTTCACATCACTCCTAATTACCTTTCTACTACTGAATTTTATATCTATCTTTTAATATAAAATCTCTTTAAATCTGAGAAAATAGAAGCCCTTAATTTGGGGAACTGACTTTTAACACTGCTCTCCCTTGGAAAGTAAAATTCTGACTACAAAATCGTAAATCCTGGCTTCACTGAGAAAAGAATAAAAATTCAGGGCAAGCATACAATAATGGAGTTAGCCCAATTCATGACTGAAAACTTCTCAGTTGTTAGAAGTTAAAAAAAATTTTGGCCATTAACATGAAGTCAAATAAACTACAGATATTTTATATACTTAATATCAGACAGTCAAGAGTCCCTTAAAAATAAGTTCACAAAATTCTCCTTTTCAACTTCAAAATACCTCTAGGGATTGTCATCCTAAAGTCCTCAGAGGTCCACAGTAACTTAAAATTGCTTTCCTCCCTAATCACAGAGCCATTTAGAAGACGATTATGGCCCCTTGTTGTTCTGGTTGGTGATTCACAATAGCTTTCAGTATAGGAAAAACAAACTCACAATTCCCCTGAATGAAAGGCATTTTTGCCATGAAACCTAGGTGTGACTTGCACTATCCTGTCACTATTGGGACACATCATGAAACCTCCTCATGTCAGTCTGTTTATGCAACACAGTGCCAACTTGATTGTGAGCAGCTTTTTTACTGTAAAAACATGCACATGAACAATGCTAAGACAGGATGACAGGAATATTGCTCTGATAACTCTAGACCTCTTGCAAGACTGTAATTTTCATTCTAATTAAGGATATGAGTTGGATTTGCATTCATGGCCAAGACACTATAAAGCCAGGGCGTGAACATGCCAATTACCTTTCTTTACATCTTTTAAAATAAAAACGTTTAACTGAGGAATTTTTCAAGCCTATACTTTCTTATAGAAATGGCTGTCTGAATAAAATATCATTTAATTATGTCTTTTAACCTCATTATTTAATAACTAAGTCAATGAATAACATTATTCTATTAGGAGGCCCTATTAATATTGAGAGTAATGCCAATGAAAGTATGTAAAACATTGTATTTACCAGAAGTTTACTGTTTATAATAGTCATATTAAAATTCTACTCCATCTGCTTTCTTTCTCTCCCCACACACATACACACAGACTGAATAAACTATTACCCTGATATGTGTGTGTGTGTGTGTATGTGTGTGATGTCTTCAATCTATTGATTAGAAATTATTGTCATAGTTTCATGAAATGAATGGGAAAGGCTTCAGAATATATGGGTCATCCTGTTATGAGACTGAGAACGGAAGATATATCATATTTCACTCATATTTGTCTTGTAAAATGTCATCTATACTTTTCTTGAGACACAATAGTATTACATTTTAACTTCAAGTATTCCAGGTTTCAGTGTTATGATTAAGAGCTGATACTCATCCAAACTAACAAACATGATGCATGTGAAATTAAAATTTGCCTTTATTTCTTTTTGAAGATAATCTGTAAAAGACTAACATTGAGCCATAAAGTACTCTTAATTGAACCCCTTTCTGAGCTCTAAACTAGACATGGTCACTGAGGTTCTCCCGTTGCTCTCTGCTCCCCAGCTTTAGTACTCTTTGTTCCCTGTGTCCTACTCGCCACTCCACTTTCCCTACCATGTGTACCATTCATTAAGATTTTACTGGCACGGGGCTGGACAAATCAAAACACATTTTGATTTATTTACCTAAACAATCAGAGAAGCTATTTATTAGCAATCCATTTCCCAGCTTTCACTCGAGAAAAGCAAATGATTGTCAAGAAAGAGACTCCATGGAGCTCCATTCATGCCATTCATCATGTTGCTGTGATTCAAACTCTATGCTGGTCTGAATCAGGTCACCTACATAAGGTGTCTCATTTGTCTTTTGTGGGGTTCATTTTCAAGACACGCTTTTACCTTCAGACTTCTAGTCGCCATTAGTTTTTCTAAGCAGTTCATTTTTACTTGAATGGATTATTGATATTATAGTCCTTACAGAATGAGGAATTTTAAGTTTTATGAACTGTGCGTGGTCTCTATTGTCTGTGACATTTATTTCTATTTGTTTTGTTTTTAAATGTTGACTAGTACCTTACTCTAAAGAGATGAATATGCAAAATCCTCATTAATAGCATAACTCCATAATAATCTTCTATAATGAAACAAGACTAAAATAATATTTTTAGAATAATTAAATCACCCATTTTCCAAGTTTCCTCTCACAGACATTATTTAGAAGACTTTTGACCATAGAGAGGTCACTGTTCATAATTTTTCTACTATAATAACTTTTTACAGAAGTTATCTATGAAGGTAGTATCACTTCATTCATTTGAAATTGGGGCACTTACAGGAATGTTTTAATTTTAACAATAATTAGGCTTTTAATAATAACCCAAGGGCAATGCTTTTAAAATCATCTTACAGCAAAGGATTTCCTTTTGTCCCCTACAATCTTAGAAATGCACTACCAAAGACAACCGCAGATGTGCTAACTCTAGAGTGAGTCATTATTCGTGTGTAATTCCCTAGCCATTTTGTCCCAGTTTCAAAGAATCTTCATCACCCTTGCAGAGTGTGTGTGTGTGTGTGTGTGTGTGTGAGATAAATCTACTTTGTGATTTTCTACATCATTCTTCAAGTACTCATATGACATTTATCTTATTGTATTTTTTTATACAGAATGATTTCTAGCTCTATCTCTTGTTAATCTCATTTTTGATTCTAAAAGAAGTTGAGGATTTTTCTTTCAATATCTTTTTTAATCACACTGGGCAGTTTTCTTATATTTGTTTTAATAATATCTAGAAATTGAAATGATTTTAAAAATTCATGTATCTAAGAAAGAACATTATCTCTAGATTTTATTTTGAACTTTAAAAATGCCAAATGTTTGATAAACACAGACACACATGCGCGCACACACACACATGAATATATGATTTAGACCAGATAATGCCAAAACTACTTCTGTAAATCAATTCACTTCATGAGCATATATTTTCAAATTGTACCAAATATTGTAGGCTTGAAGCTTACATTTATCATATCTGTGATGTTTAATATCATCAGTGGTAGAAGATACAGAGCTACCTAGGAGATCTCTGAGTATACCTGTGAGAGATAATGTAGATTATGTTAGCCTCTCCATATGCTTGTGAGAAATAATCTCCGTCCAGTTGGTTTGGTGGGAAGACCAACCTGAAAAGTGGCTGGCAGTGCTTTACAGGCTGGAGTTACAGGCTGAATTAAAAAGGAGAGTGAGCCATATATATGTATATGTATATGTATATGTATATGTATATGTATATGTATATGTATATGTATATGTATATGTATATGTATATGTATATGTATATGAAATATATGTGTATGTATGTGTATGTGTAAGTGAATATGTATGTGTAAGTGTATGTATATGTATTGTAACCTGCTGGCTCACAGTCTTGCTGCCTTGAACCTTTTGCCATATTAGATGTAACTTGAAACCGAAGCAATGTAAACCTCTCCTTTCTTAAATTGCTTCTGTGAGAGTATCTTATACCAGTAATAGGAAAAATAACTAAAACAGCCTCTACATAGAAGGAAGCAATGGGTGTCAAGTGGCTCCATCTAATTTCTCGAATTAGTAACAGATAATCTTTTTGTTACAGGAATATTTGATTTTAAATATAATTGATATATATCCCTTTTGGGATATTATGAACTCATTCAATTATTTAACAACAACGAAAATATTGACCCAAATCTCCTACCCAAAGAGCTAAATATGCCATGTCAACCATACAGATGATTTCAGAGGAGCTGCATGGACTTTAGTAAAGTTAACTGAGTGGATCGCATTCCAAAATGGCGAGGGTCACTCAACGTATCATTGTCATTCATGATGGGGATGAGAGTTTCCAACTTTTAAGATGGAAGTTAGTATCTTAATTTTTTTAAAAAAGTATTGGTTTGTCTAAACATAACACAGTAGACAGAAGATACATGTATACTTTTACAGGTTATGACATGGGGCCATATTAAAAACTGCCTTTTTAATAGAGATATTTTATGCAAGAGCATAAATAACAATTTGTTTGAATGAAGATAAATACTCTGCCCCATTGTTTATGCTGTTCTTATTTAGAAATATTTATTCATAATGTGTTCTGTTATTTTGCTTCCAGAAATGATGTGATATATGTTCAGTGTAAGAGTTGAATTAAAAGATGCGAGAGATAGTCTTTATTTGTAGCCTGTAGCACTAATGTTTAGAGATTAAATAGTAATATAGACAAATAGATAAAATACAAAGTATAGCTATTGACATTTTTATTACACAAAGCATACAAACTCAGTTATTTCCCAAGTTAAAGCCAGCAGGCGGTTCTGTAATGAAGGACCCCAGATAATGTAACAATTTTTATTACCAAAATAAAATCCATTTTATAGTAGCACTAATTTCCCCATATAAGAGAAAAAATAGAGATAAGAATACATCAGAAAAAGGGAATTTTTAAAAGCAGATCAGGAGAATTTCAAGTTAATTTTAACTCAGGTTCTTTAAGTTTTTCCATGTTAAGGTTTTGTTTGCTTGCTTGTTTATTTGTTTGTTTGTTTTAATATATGTTGTTTTGAACCAATTCCTTGCAAACTCAAGGGTACTTCCTTTCTTTCTGTTTCCTTTTAGGATGCTAAGACCTGGGTTTCCTAAGACTACGGATTTTAGATTTCCCTGAAAGTATATTCAAGCTGAATTAGAGATCGGCATCCTATTCCTAAATACTAACCGGTCTCCAAATGCAGTTGTGTCTCCAGAACGACTGGCTGGCTGGCTACTGCTTCAGTTGGAAAGAGTTTAAGAAAAAGTAGCACTGTTCTAGGTCCAGATGAATCAACAAGGCAAGCATGCAGAGATAAGTTGCCCCCTCACTTCACAGAACAATATTGTACAGCATTGAATACCGACCCATGAATCCCAGTGACAAGAAAGATGAGATTCCCATTGATCTTTGTGCAGTTTATGAATTTGTCAATGTTACTCGAATCCACAGTCTGAGCAGACATCAGTGATCCCGTGCCGATTCCATCACATGCTAGAGAAGTAAGATTCAGAGTAAAATCACTACATTTCCTTTTATTATACAATAAAAACATTTATTTCTGAATATAAAATTACTTATTGTTTTTCTAAAAACAAAGTTGTTTGTTGTTTTCTTTTGGTTTTCAAGACAAGTTTGCTTTGTGTTGCACTGGATGTCCTAGAACTCGCTTTGTAGACCAAGATGGCCTTGAACTCAGAGCTCTTCCAGCCACTGCCTCCAGAGTGCTAAGATTAAATCAAGTGCTAGAATTAAAAATAAAATGTGTCACCATGCCCAGCTATTGTATTTCCAACACTTTTATTTATTTTTCCACTTTGGTACTACATGACATTATATATGGTAAGCAAATTTAATAGTTCTGACCCTACTCCTTATCAGTTTACTATAATTCTATCTTCTTTCTCAATTAACCACTCCCCCATATACTTTGAACTCAATAAAATACAATTGAACTCAAGATAAAATCCACTAATACATAAAAATATCCCAAGTACACACACACCCTCACACACTCCATACAAAAAATAATAAAACATGGAGACTATTTATGATGGTTACCTACTCCTGAGCATCAGTCCTGCCTTGGCATATGGCTAATCTACCTAGTTTCACTTCCATGGAGAAAACTGATTTTATCTTTTCCAAAAAGTATCAAATAGCTTTCTGTTTAGATGTGGGATTTTTTTCCTTTGTTTTTTTTTTATATTTTTATTAGGTATTTTCCTCATTTACATTTCCAATGCTATCCCAAAAGTCCCCCATACCCTCCCCCCCCACTCCCCTACCCACCCACTCCCACTTTTTGGCCCTGGCATATAAAGTTTTTGGCCCTGTACTGGGGCATATAAAGTTTGCATGACCATTGGCCTCTTTTTCCAGTGATGGCCGACTAGGCCATCTTTTGATACATATGCAGCTAGAGACAAGAGCTAGAGGTGGGATTTTTGCATCCACTTCCCCTTCTCTGGACTGGTATTTTGTCTGTCTTGATTTTGTTTAACTCTTGTAAATGGCCTCAGAACTCCTATGCATCCATATGTACATTAGCCCATGAAGTTGTGTGGGTAAGGAGAAAGAGAGGATCTGGGAAGCTGTGGGGAGGAGAAAGAATAAAATCAAAATGCATTGTATGACCATGCATGGTGCAATGCATCTTTTATTCCAGCACTTGAGAGACAGATTCCATTTGTTTTTTAAATATATTTTCCCTTATTAGTTCATTATTACATATATTTCATTGCTTTACCTTAAGCCCTCTTCTGTTTTAGTGTACACACACCCACATACACAATTAAAACGGATTCAGAGACTGACTTATTTTGTTTAACATAATGATTTTTTGTTTCATTTGGTTTCCAAACTTTGTCACAATCTTTGTCTAAAATTTCATTATATAATACTTTTATTATCTATTAATTTGCTGATAGACAACTAGGCTGGTTCTATTTTGTGATTATTATGAATAGGATTCCTATTCACGTGGCAGTGTGAGTATCTACGCTGCGCTGATTTCAATGCCCTTGGTTATATATAAAAGCTGAATCATATGATAGCTCTATTTTTGAGGGTATACTTTGTCAGGGGAGGGATCAACCCTAAAACTGATTTCCTTAGTGGCTGCACCAGTTCACATTCTCATCAGCAGGGTATGGGTTTCCTTTTTTGACTAGCATTGGTCATTAGATTTGATAATAGCATTCAGACTATCTGGGAGACAGGACATTCAAGCAGTTTTACTATGTATTTCCCGACTGCGTTGTAGGGGAATTTTAATCCTATAACATGTCTGCTCTGGCGAGGGATTACATACAAAGATCTTCTGGGGAGCTGTGTGATCTACCTTTAATACAGACATGCCTTTCATCTGAGGAGACAGAACAAGCAGATCTTTGACTCCAAAGCCAACCTGGAATAGATCAGGTTTCAGGTTAAGAAATGCTCAGGTCAAGTCATTGCACAGGCAATCCCAGCACTCAGGAGATAGAGACATGCAGATCTCTGGGTGCTAGACAGTGAATTTGAGTCAGTGAAGGGAGATGCAGTACAGTGGAGTTGAGTTCATGCCAGTTCAGTATGTGGCAGCTCATTTTGCAGAATCCTGAGGAAGTTTTTAATGGGACAATTTTACAGACAGGTTGCAGAGAGAACAAGCTAGACATAGGCTAAACAGAACAAGAATAAGGAGCCAGAAGATGAGAACAGATTTCTAGAGTTTGAGGCCAAGCAGAGCAATTCAATCAAAAGAGAAGCCAGTTTAAATCACTCGGCTTGGAGAGGAGTTTGGGCCAGAATTCACAAAGAGCTACAAAGGGTAAGCTTTTTCAGTAGTAAGTCTCACAGTCTGTAAACATTCTAGGCCTAGATTAGATTTACAGAGGCTAGAAGCTTCCAAGAATAGGCCTAGGTGAGCAGACTGAGGTAGCATGCTTCGAAGAAGACAATTACTACAGAAGAAGAAAAGTTACATAGGCATGCCTCAAGATCCTGAACATTTTGTCAACTATTTGCTCTCTGTGTGTATTCTTTCATTTGAAAACTATTTACTCAGTTCATTAGCTCATTATTTTTCATTAATTCTTTATTCAGCATTTACTACTGAGACTGAATAGAAATATTTTCTCTATATCACAAACTAATGAAGGGGGAAGAGAATAATCTCTGGGAATGAAGGGGAGAAAAGGATCTGGGAGGGAGAAAAGAGGGGGAAGAAAATGGAGAGCCAGTTCAGATATGGGAGGAGATGGAAAAGAAGTACAGTGGGTCAGGAATTTGAAAGTAGGTTTGTAGCAATGGGAGAGGGGGAACAAGGGGTAGACACTAGAAAGTCCTAGATGCCAGAGACCCAAGAGGCTACCAGGACCCAACAGGGAGGACATTAGCTAAAATACCCAACAAAGGGGAGATAGAATGGGTAGAGACTATATCCAGTAGATAGGCACAGCTCCAAGTTAAGGGATGGGGCCACCCACCCACTTCAAAAATATTAATCCAGAATTTCTCCTGTCAAAAAGAGGGACAGGGACAATGACTGGAGCAGAAACTGAAGGAAAAACCATCCAGAGACTGTCCCACCTAGGGATTCATCCCATCTGCTGACACCAAACCCAGACACTTTTGCTGATGCCAAGAAACACTTGCTGACAAGAGCCTGGTATGATTGTTCTCTGAAAGGCTCTGCCAGAGCTCGATCAATACAGATGCGAATGTACACAGCCAAACATTGGACTGAGCATAGAGACCCCCAATTGTGAAGTTCAAGCAAGAATTGTAGGAGTTGAAGAGGTTTGCAACCATATAGGAAGAACAATAATATCAACCAACCAGAACCTCCAGGGCTCCCAAGGACTAAACCACCAAACAAAGAGTACACATGGGTTACCCATGGTTACATCTGGATATGTAGCAGAGAATTGCCTCATCTTGCATCACTGGAAGGGGAGCCCCTTGTTTCTGTGGAGGCTTAATGACTCAGGATAGGAGAACTCTAGGGCACTAAGGCAAGAGTGGGTAGACAGATGGGGAGTACACTAATAGAAGCATGGGTGAGGGAGGAGGGGAAAGGGGGCTTGTGAAGGGGAAACTGGGAAGGGGGATAACATTTGAAATGTAAATAAATAAAATAATGATAAATGAAAAAAGAATCATTTTAAGATTTCCATTTAAATTTAAGAGTCAGCATATGGTCATCATCTAGGTATGATTGAAATAAAGACTTATCAATTAATACATTATATTATCAAGTAAAGTTTCTTATATCATGTTCATTTTAAAACAATTTAATTTTTAAATGCTGGTATTTTAGTAAAATGATTTCTTGGTCTACTAATCATTTACAATTTAAAAGTTGAATAACAATAGTGTATTAAAATATATATTAAATAGAAAACATTGTGATATTAGTACTGTAGTACTAGGGATAATCATATATATATATATATATATATATATATATATATATATATATATACACACACACACATATTTACACAACCTATGGTTTCCTAAGGATCTACTTTGAAAAACAGTTTGAATTTGAGTTAGAAAGACATATAGAAAGAAAGAGATAAAAAGAGAAAGAGGTAGAGACAGAGGCATTCACACTAAGAGCAAGTAGTCTAAAATCCTGAGGTTTCCCTTCACCTAGCCTCATTTCAAAGCTTAAAATTTCAGAGATCTGAATTCTGTCCTTATCCAGCTTAAAGATATTCTTCTATGGAGGAATGCGCGCGCACACACACACACACACACACACACACACACACACACACACACAAATGAACACTATTTAACTTTTCTGAGAAGCTAATCCCACTGGTCTATTAAAAGGTATATGAAGCCAGAGCTCTAATTTTAATATCAGCCCTCTAGAGGCAAATATAGGCAGATCTCTGTGAGTTCTAGACCAGACTGTTCTACAGTTCGAGTTCTAGGGCAGCAGAGCTCTAGGAGAGCTACACAAGGAAACCCCATTTCCAAACACCAAAACCTAAACCAACAACAACAACAATAAAGAGGTGCAGAGAAGCTTTTGGTAAATACCTGTTGCAACCCAATGCACGGAAGAATCACTCACCTTTGGGGCAAATATCGGTGCAAGGCTTACACATTTTAATCCCATTTTCTTCTACTTCCATCTTAGAACTAGGGCAGGCTCGTACACAAGAACTGGAATCTACCACGAAGTTATCTGATGTTTAAAAAGAAATCAAATAAGCAGTAATGGTTTATGATCATGTTACAAAGGAGATAGATTATGCTTAAAAATTGTTAGCATGATTGATAATGTTTATGACCCTTCCTCTGAACCACATGCATCCCTAAACACTGGAACCTGAAACAACATCTTCAATGCACGCACTCCGATCCAAGGGTGGTGTGTTTTATGCATGAGTGTCTGATGGCCTACTGATCCACATTCTGAATTGCCCCAAGAAAGAATTATTTCTTTTATAGACTTAGGAAACCACATTACATTTAGTTCCTGTTCCTTAATGATTCTTCATTTCATGACATTATGCAAGTTGGAAGTCTAAAATACTTCAGGTTCATGAAGCAAAAGTGACACTTGAGTTAAACCTCCTTGGATCAAGAGAGTGTACTTCAAATCCAAGAGCTAATGTTCAAAATGAGTCCAATGTTTTATAGGAGTGCCACCAAAACTTTCTGATCCGCAGTGAAAATTTGACAGATAGCATGTTAGCAAAGGTGTACAGTTAGGCAAGCAGCATAGTATTACTTAGACATGGTAACATGCTTAGGGGATCAGTAACCTCTGAAATGCTAAGAATTTCTCTTTCAATAAAAATTAAATCACTGCATCTACAGAAATGGAGGGACAACATAATGCTTGCAAGAGTAGTCTGGCTTGAAATGTAGCAACCTTCCCTAAATACTACCCTTGACATATATACAATAACATGAAAGATTCCAAACATGCTGCAAGCCCAAAGCAGAAAAGACATGTGGTTCTAGTAATTCTGCTTGATGGGCCTTATGATCTAATTTCCTGTTTAATATTTCATCTATTGTTTGGGGAAATGCCCCAGAGATTTATGAAGCCTCATCTAGTTAAATCTATCCAAGACCTCTAGGCTTTCAGAGTCAAGACATACTGTCTATGGCATGGGATTATATACCAATTAACAAATAGCTTCTGAAATGAATTTCAGACGTGATAGAGATAGAGAATCTAGTCATGGGTCTGGGCTGTTGTTTTTTGTTTGTTTGTTTGTTTGTTGTTTGTTGTTTGTTTTTGTTGTTGTTGTTGGTTTTTGTTTTTGTTTTGTCAGTGTGATCAACATACTGTCTTTATTTGGAGTGATAAATTTATACTTTTATGAAGAGTCAACACAACATGGAGATGAAAGGAGAGTACTCAGCCAAGGTAGTGGAAGAAGTCAAGTGAGATACAAGGTACACATTTTCTATGTAGTTACTAGCAGTCCGGTGACTTTATATGAAGAAAAGGGAGGCTCAAGAGTACTAGCTTGCATTATGAGAAAATGCAGAAGATGCATGGGACTTAAGGTAGAAGAAGGGTATGGATAGTAATCAACAATGGGCCCTACAATATCGTACTTTAAACACTTGGCCTTAAGGTTCTGCCTGTGCTTGTGGATGCTTTCAAAGGTAGGCATTGTGAGTTGGAAGTAGATTATTATACAAGGCTTTGGAGGGTCACACCCACCTGATTTTTTCCAGTCTCAATACAAGAGTCTTTGCCATAAGCTCCTCCACCATGAGCTCAATCCCTTTCCTGCTTTCTGAGGAATCTGAGGAATCTGCTCTCTGAAATCTCTGACACCAGGAGAAACATTTTTCCTTTTTCCCTCTTAGGTTCTTTCTGTCGGGCAGTTTTATCATGGCAACACAAAGTAACTAATACAAGGAATGCATACAATTCTGTCTGTATACAATATTTGGGATTTCAAGTTATTTGCCATCAACCCCCTACTCAAATAGTATAAGATGCACTGAAGCCTGGCCTTTCTTCCATTTTTTCAACAAGTTAAGAGTTTTTAGATTTCAGAATGCTGAGGTGGGCAGTGTAGACCCATGTTTAGACAGTAAATGACCAAACAATCCAAAGATAGTTATAGTTTGGCAATCTAGGTCCATAGAGCAGTGTACAGGTCTTAATGTTACATTAGAAAAACAGTGAAGTGTTTTAAAGTGGCCAGAAAGAAGGACATTCTAACTACCTCATTTAAAGTCTATAGCTTCTAAAGCTCCACTTTTAGGGGTGTTTAAACAAATGTTATTTATTTATATGATCACATATACTATTTAACATGTCGTCAAAGTAACGATGGTCTTCTTGAATCTCTAACGTGTTATCAGTTTCTTAGATATCCCATATTAAATTGTTATGGCATATATTCTAGTATAAGTAAATAATCAGCAATAAATGTATGCATAAAGCCAATATTATCAGAATCTGACCTTATTTATAAGACAGCCTACTGTCAAAATTGACCTTTTCTGAGAAACAACACCATGTGTTGAAAACCCAAGGTATAAAGAAAATGATCAGGGTTTAGGAATCTGTTCCCCTCCACTGTAACTTCAAGCCTGGCACCGCCTTGTTATGACTTCAGGGGAGTAACTTAAACATGTTTATCACTCTTTTTCTCTCTTTTTTTTTTTTTGAGATATATGAATGATAGGATCCATAGCCAATGTAAAATAATTTACCGTGTTTAATTTCAAGCTTCAAATTAAATGATCATATATGAAGCCTCTCATTTTTCAGGTAGAGCTCTAATCATTTGACATGTCTTAATGTATCACTTACGTGGACATTTCTTAACACAGAATGCTCCATACGTGTACTTTGCATTGAAGTTGTGTTCCAGTTGAAAGGTGGTTGGATTGTAGACAAATGTTTGGGGACACTGAGTAACACAGGCTCCACTGTCATTGAAGTTCATGCAGGCCTGCAACACAGCAGATACATTTGTAAACAGCTTTCCTACATACTTGTCAATCAAACACTACCATCATGGTTTTGTGACATGTACTCTTTTATCTATAATATTTCAATTTTAAAAATTCTGCCCAAACTGATAAATTGAAGTCACTGTGACTTTAACTGTGCATCAGCCTCTCATCCTCTTTTGTGTCTATATATATATTACCAGCTGTATTACTGCTCTTCACATAGAGTAACATTCATGTGTATATATGTATACATATATGTATAAATATGTGTATATGACATATACACACAAACACAAAACACATATTTATAATAAACAGTTTTATATTGAGAATTGGTTTATAATATTGAACATAGACAGTTGTGACAGATTATTTGAATTTGCACTGACTTAGAACATGTAAGTTCAGTCTTTACAATCAGCTTGAGTTTCCAGTTCTGTAGGTAAGGATTTTATTTTGGAGAATGTGGTTGGTGAGTTTGTGCATGGTATGATATGTAATATACACCTATCTTCATTCTACAATAGGAAACATAGTGATAGTCATTTATTTACCTGTATATCAGGAGTCACCAGGGAAACTGAAGTGATTATAAAGGTAAAATGTGAAGAGGTAAGGTTTAAATCAAATGATGCCACTTTTTATGATGGTACATCTTTTCCTGTACCCAACACGTTCAAAAGGCATCTCTGTTTTGCTAACATACATTTGCCTTCAAATGTCTTTTCATCATTGATATTTTCAAATTCACTTGAGAAAATTTTCCTACCTGAGATATCAAAACAATGTACACATAATCATTTGACTAACAAATATAGGGACAACCTAACTCTTTTAATTAAGAAATAAAACTCTCTTATGAATAATTGAGAGCTTGAAAAAGAGCTACCATGAGTCAAAGCTGTGTTTTACACTTCATTATAAATTGTGAAATGGTTATTAATAAGAATTAATTTATTCACTTTCCTCACAACATTTGCTTCATCAATTGTTGTTTCAGCAAACACTTTATCACAAGACGAAAATTCTCTGATGATGGTCTACAAGGTGCATAATCAAAGCAAGATCCACCAATGATACATTATTTACTAAGATGACATTTCATAGGAAGGCTCTATTAAAAAGCAATCTAGAAAACTTAGGAAGTTTTAATTTATAACCACAAAACATCATGTGTTCATATATCTGAATAGCTAAAACAGTTTCTGCATTGATATGCACTGTACATAGACTGCTTTGAAACAAGGGGATACAAGCCCGAGGAATTTACCTTCCAGATAACACACAAGCACGATATAAACTTACACCAAAGCCTCAGGCTGGCATTCATGAACATTCTGTATTAAATGCCAAAGTATAATCACTGGACCATTCCAATATAGTAATGAAACGAGAGCTCTCAAGAGCACCTGGTACTGCTTATCACAATAATACAAGTGAAAAGGCACAGTGCCACATCCTACAGGGAAAGGCTTTTCTACTGTTTACCACCACTCTGGCTCTGGAATCATTAATGCAACACCTGCAGTGTGCAATGTCTTTAAAATCAAGCTTTGTTCTCCCCTCTCTATGCTGATGACAGACAAGAAAGGGCCCTCAGTTTGGCTGCCAAGGCTCTTCCTTGGATACTTAACATGTGTCCCCTCTCTATTCTTTGTTTGATCCCCTTTAACCATATATAGTTTTGTTTCACTATAGAATCATATCAGACATGTTAAGCCTCTTAGAATTCTTATGACTCAAGCAACAACTAGCTATAGCATTAGTGTTCTATTTTTTATTCTGCTTATTAGACAAAGTCTCAGTAATTAAAATTTTCAATTTTAATATGTATTTGGTGGAACAAAATAAATTTCTGACCTGTATTTTTAGAATATTTTAGAGATAGATTAAAGTGTGCTCATTCTCAAAGATAAAAGTGCATTGTTTCTCATTTTAGATAAAATTAAATAGAATTATGATTTATGAATGAGTGTATTATCACTCATAAAATTACCTATCAAAAGAACAAAAAATTATATCAAGGATGTAATATAAAATATAATTTAAAAATGTCAATGAAGCTATGAATGTTGCTTTTTTAAATAAAAATAACCTCTTCAAAAACATAAAACATTCATACTATCACATAAAGAGATTTTAATGTGCTTTTCTTAATTTTAAATACAGAATAATATAAGTTTTTTAGCACAGCAAAATGAAAAATATTTAAATGCATAGATTCTTCTGATATAACCTTGAAATTGATATATTCAAGAACAAGCTTTCTTCACTCATTGAACTCAATACTAAAGCAGTAAGCCTAGAAGGTAGGGAAACAATATTCAATTTCTTAAAGCATGTTCTTATTCATGCTTTCCAAAACAGTCACTTCACTTATAAATTATATCAGAAATGCAGGACTGATTAAACTGGCACAAACTAATTCTGTTTAATCAATAGACAACCTCATTGGTAGAATGCCTGGTAGAATGGCACAGCACTTTTTCAACTAATAAAGAACAAGACATAATAAAATCTAGTGTTAAATATTCAATGTGAGTGAGTCTGATTCAGACATTAAGAAGAAAGAGAGAACCTAGACATACAAAGCAGTCAGTGTCCTTTGGTCCTGAGCAGCCTCCAGCACATTCTCGATGACAGCAGTCACTAACGTAGGGTCCATAGCACCTGCCATCACACTGTTCAGCACACACAGTTCTGGTCACTGTAGAAGACAGAGATGAGGCCTTAACCAAAGCCATCCACTGACAGAATTAAATTTTTAATAACAATACATGTTCTTGGATAACATTTTATTTCAAATAGTAATGACTAAATCAGAAAAAAATTTAATTAATTAAGTCTATAATTAGGAGTACAAAGTTTTATATGTGTGTATAACTATATATAACTATATATGTATATATATAATATGCATATTATATATAATTATTTGGGGTTCAGCAATAATTTAATGAGCAGTGAAGTGACTAAAGCAAAGCAAAATACTTTCTTAGGAAGACAGTGCTCTCAAATTTAACACTCATTCATGATAAAAGTCTTGGAAAGATCAGGAATTTGCGGCCCATACCTAAACATGATAAAAGCAATATTCTATATACAGACAGTCAGTTAGACCAGCACCATTTACTGAAAATGCTTTCTTTTTTCCATTGTATATTTTTGGCGTCTTTGTCAAAGATCAAGTGACGTAAGTGTGTGGTTTTATTTCTGGGTCTTCAGTTCTATCCCATTGATCAACATGTCTGTCTCTTTATCAATACCATGCAGTTTTTATCACTATTGCTCTGTAGTAAAGCTTGAGGTTGAAGATGGTTATTCCCCCAGCTGTTCTCTTATCATTAAAAATTGTTTTCACTATTCTGGGGTTTTTGCTTTTCCAGATGAATTTGAGAATTCCTTTTTCCATGTCTTTGAAGAATTGTGTTGGGATTATGATGGGGATCAGATCTGATGGGCAAAGAAAAATGGAAGATCCATGTGCAATTTCTTGGAGGGGGCTGTTAGGCAACATTTCATTAATTGAAATGTTCTATGTTCATTGGTCTATGTTCAATCATAGATGATGCACTTAACCCTCAAGAGACTGAAGGCCCTAGGGAGTTTAGAGGTCAGATGGAGTGGAGGATGGGGGTCATCTGTGTGGAGACAGGGTGTGGTGGGGTGTAGGTGTGGGATGTGGAGCAGTTGGAGGGTAGGAAGGAAAGAACAGGAAATGGAATATGGAGTGTAAAAAATTAATTACAACGAAAATTTTATATATATATATATATATATATATAAAGTTTTCTCTGATGAGAAAATCCTCCTTTTCTCACCAGGCATGTCTCCAAACTGAACTGCTCTACTTTTTTTTTCTTATGAAGAAGATAAAGTTCATACAGAACTCCAAGTATCAGAAGCCTAGTCTCATTTCTAAGCTCCACTATGCTGTATTTCATGTTCTGAATTCAAAGATAGGACTAGAATGACTACTTGCCTAACAGGATTGGAGACAAACCAGAGACATGGGATAAGGTGCCTAACAGAGTGAGTGTTAGGAATGCTGTGCAACTACTTTTCCTGATGCTATTGTGTTCAACACAATATTTGTGCTGTCCATGTTAACTTATTATTCCTGAGCAAATGGAGAGTGTGCTGACTTTCCTAAAGCTCTGAATTACTTATCTTCAGTCAACAGTACACTGCATTTAGCACGTAGTACACAATAGCACACAGCAACACCCTAGTTGAGTGAGGTATCAGGATTTGCCAAGCTAAAGAAAGCATCTTCTACATGCAAACACAGTTCTTGAAAAGATAAAGTGATGTAGAAGTCTAACAACATATCTCTTTTAGAAGAGTAAACAGGCAATTATCAAATAACCACAGTTTACAATTAGTACTTATATTTAGATTGCTTAAATTTAGAAATTCCATTGCTGATTTTTACTGATGCTGTCAGTTTACTTGGATCTGTTTCCATGTGATATGACAATTACCATTAGATTAAGTATAATGCTGAAATATGAAGCCTATCACATCACTCTGTGTATAGTAAAATAAATGCAAGTTTCAAATACAAGGTAAAGTAGGTAGGCTTCATAATCTGTAATAAGTTTATTTTAGAAAATATAGCCATATAATATTTTTATCATAAATATATAGAAGATTTTGATTTCTTGGCAGTGGTAGGGATTGACAGAGGTTCAACAAATAAGATGTTCAACAAATGTTCTGCACTCTACACCACTCCTAATCCAGAGACTTTAAAAAAATTCTAAAATTTAAATAGCATTGTGAATTTTCAATTTGAGTTACATTCCAAAATTATTAAGTTCTTATATTAGCATTCTGACATGCATCCTAGTGTCTGTGTACCTTGAAATGTTTTCTTGAAGCTCATTTCTCAGTGATGCCTACATCTAGTTAATACCTATATTTAATCTTTTCCAAACACCTGATTCCTAAAAATTTACCTATATTTTTCCTATTCCTTGTCCCTATCCTTGGCATTTTTGCTTTCCTTCTTACTTAGGCTAACATTTTCACATGCTTTCCATATTACAGTTGTGTCATATAACACCATTTAACAAGCTTTGCACTTATCTCTTACATTTCTTGGTGTGTGGTCAAGTCCAAATTTTAGAACTATAATTGGCACTCACACACACACACACACACACACACACACACACACACACACACACACATATATATACACATACATACATATACATACACACACATATATATGTATATTGCATACCATAAATATATGCTGCCTAATTCATTATAGCTTCTAAATCTGTATTATTGTGTACTATGCTAATGCTATTCCTTATAAAATTTAACTAAATCCTACATTTACTTATATGTACAAATTTGTACATATTTCAGGGTACATAGTGCAAAATATTTTCATACATAGTTTTATAAAGATTGTATCCAAATATATATTTGTGCTCACAGATATAAGAAAGCTATTCCAGTAGACTGAAAATAACTAATTAAAATAGCAGACATATGTTACATATGCTAAATAAACAAATTACTACATTTCAAATAAGCATAGTGAAAGGGCATCCCATTACTTTGTTTCTAGGTAACAAGCATTGCTCAGCTTGAAATCAGCAGCACAGAGCTCAGAACAAACATATTTTATAAGCTACACCATATTTAACTTATGTTATAAGCAACACAATAATTAATTCTAGACATATACATCTATAGGTTAATTTTTTATTTATAACTGTCTTGATTTATGATATTACACAAAATGCTTCAGTTTCTTTTTATTTACTTTCACCTTCCCTGCCATTTGGGAATAACTGTAGAAAACATTAAACCTATAAGATTACTAACTCATAATCTATTTAAATATTATTTATTATTTACATTAAAATTTTATACTCAGAAGGCAGTGTTTATATATGAAAAGAACATTCTAAAATTTGTAAACTTTATAACAATTATTATTCTATGAAACTCTTAAGCATATGTCTTAAACTATTACCTTACCTACAATACATAAATTTTAAATTTTTTGAAGTCACAATATCTGACATATAATGGTCAAGTATAGCATATTTCTAGGGCATTTGGGATTTCTAGTGGTCCATTCCATCTTAGCAGAATGTAGAGAAGTCTCAATCTTTATCCAAACATGTATCTTTTAACAAAATCTGCTTCTGCCTAGGGAAATCCTCCAGGAGCTGCTGGACCTGCACAGGACCCTTGGGAACAAACTATCACACTCTACATTAAAAATTCATTCAGAGACACTGAACAAGTGTTAAGAAATGGAATTAGGGACCAATTTAGAACCAAAGCAAAAGGAATTCTACAACGTACAGGCATCCTCAGATCCCTGCTTATCTCTGCTTCAGGGTATCTTCAATCTACTAGAAGAAGATGCAAAAAAGGAAATTTATTCTAAACAGGAGGATATGCTCATTTTATCTAGACAATGGAGGAGTTGAAGGAAACATTGCAGTCCAAGGAAGATGTAACTGATGCAACTGTACAGACAGATCAGGAAAGGAAAAGGGCATTGAAGTGAAATGTTTGGGAGCTACAGCAAAAATGCTGGAGGAAATGCAAAAGAAATGAGCAGTTGATAAAAGAGGAAGGCAAGACTTACCAGAAGCAAGTGAAACAGATGACTGAGAAGATGGAGAAGGAACAGGCCCAGATAAAAGAGGAGCAAGAGAAGAGCATTGAATACCAGCATCAGAATCAGCCTTACTCAATGAAGGATTCCAAAAGGAGAGCAAAAGGCTTCAAGACGAGGCAAATGACTCCACAAACAAAAACAAAACATGAGTTCTTTAGAAGTTAAGAGTTGAAAATAAAAGTACTATCTTCTATTCTTAGTCAAATCACTTAAAGTCACTTAAGTCATCCTGACTTTTGCAGGCAAATGGATGGAACTAAAAAAATATCCTGAGTGAGGTAACTCAGACCCAAAAGATTTGCATGTATTCACTAATTAGTGGATATTAGCCAAAGAAAATGTACAAAATACCCAAGATACAGTCCACAGAATTCACAAAGGTCAACAGGCTAAAGGGCCTAAGTGATGATGCCTCAGTCACAGTTGGGAGGGAGAAGAAAGCAACCCCAACGGGGGTGGGGGTGGGGGCAGGGAGGAACCTGGGAGGGAAAGGGGACACAATCTGGCATTGAGTGGGGGCAAAATAACTGAAGCCCCGAGGGCCAGCAAAAAAGAATGGAAATAGGCAACCTCGGGAGGTAGGAGGTTCAGGGGACTCTCAAGAAGGTTCCAGAGACTTGGGAGGAGAGAAACTCGCAGGACTCATGAAACACCTTACAGTGGGAAGAGGAAGCTTGTAGAGCCCGTCTCCAGCAGAAAGACAGGGCATCATAAGGAGTGATAGGCAACCCTATCTTGAGGGATCTCTGACATCTCTGACACATAATTTTTCCTGTCTGAAAGAATTACAGGGATGGAAATGGAGAAGAGCTTGAGGGAAAGAAGGTCCAGTGACAGGCTCAAAGTGGGATCCAGCTCAAGGGGAGGTCCGAAGACCTGACACTATTACTGAAGCTATGAAGCACTCACAAAATGGGATCTATCATGACTTCCCTCTGAAAGACCCAACAAGAAGCTGAAAGAGTCAGATAAAGTTATTTGCACCCAACCAATGGACAGAAGCTGCTCACCCCTGTTATTGAATTAGGGAAAAGCTGGAAGAAGTTGAGGAGGAGGGTGACCCTATAGGAGGACCAGCAGTCTCAATTAACTTGGACCCCTGAGATCTCTCAGACACTGAATCACCAACCAGGCAGCATACACCAGCCGATATGATGCCCCTAACACATATACAGCAGAGAATTGCCAGGTCTGGGTTCAGTCAGAGAAGATGCACCTCAAGAGACTGGAGGCCCCAGGGAGTTTAGAGGTCTGGTGGGGTGGGGGATGGGGTGGAGACATCCTTGTGGAGACCAGTGTTGTGAAGGAGATATGGGATGTGGAACAGTCATAGAGTGGACCAGGAGGGGAATTAAATCTGGAGTATAGAATAAATATATATATGAAATAATAATAAAAAAGTAATAAAGAAATCAAAAGTACTTTAATGATTTATCTATAACTTCAAAGTTATTCTACTCTTTTCCAATTATTAGTGGCTGAACTTGAAATCCTGTTGATTTTATCCAATCAGAATAAAAAAATAATAATGTAATAATGAATTAATGCATTTTAAAAGAATAAAAACTTATTCTACAACTGATATTTATGAAAGTTATCTTCAATATGAAAAATAACACTTTTTGTTACCAAGAATTTTATATTCCTTAAATATCAATGAAAATCTAGCGAACACACACTATATTTTACTAGCTTCTGTGTTTGTCTGATAAATAAGAAACCACAAAGAATGAATGTAACAAGTAAATTTTCTAAACAGACAGCTTTCAGAGACTATTCTTCCTATTGTTTCCTGGGGCTTGTTTTTCGGGAGAAAGCATCCCCTTGGATGTGTCAAAGCTGATACAGGATGGGGTGAAGACCAGCATATAATTAATATATTTATTTAATGATTTTTGTTGATTATTCAGTATTAGTTACTTAATATTGGTAATGTCAAAACTTACTGATAATTTTTATTTATTTATTTATTTATTTATTTATTTATTTATTTATTATTGGTTTTTCGAAACAGGGTTTCTCTGTATAGCTCTGGCTGTCCTGGTTACTGATAATTGTAATGATGTAGACACACAAAATAATCAGTGCCTGAAATCAATAACTCAACTTTTAACTTTGTTCATTTCCACCTTTATTTATTTATTCATATAATACATTAGATTGGCCCCTATAAGTAGGTTCTCTGAGTTGCTTCACCAAGTCCACTAAAATACTTGAGAGGAGATGTAACTAGCTCTTGAAGTGTTGGCATGCCATTAAATGTAATTAAATTAAATAGTAAAATATTGGAAGTTAAATTACTTTTCATATGAATCATAGTAACTAGAACCTTAGAATGGGGAGTCATTCAAGAACACAGGCAATGGAATCAGATATGCAAATTTGATTGACAGGGAAGCTATTGAGAAAAAAGCACTCCTAACAGTTACCATATCTGTTAGAAGATGTATTTTATCAGTATCTCCCCAATAAAAACAAAAATTGAATTACTATTCTAAATACATTGCTAACCATTATTATGACCAAATTGTTACCGTGGAATAAGTTTACTTTATTTCAAAGTGACAGGCAGGTTACAGATCAAATATTTACTGTTGAGTTCTCTCAGGAGTAGCAAAAATCATTACACTGGTAAGAAAAAAATCTGTTTATAAAATAAGAAAATTAAGGATACATTTGTGGAGCATTTTTTTTAAATCCCACTATAATTCATATGACACTATCCTGGTTTTCTTTATTTATATCTTCCCCTCTTCCCTTTTTCACTGCCTTCTAATTGCATTTAATTTTTATATGTAATCTCTGTTAATGGAATAAAGATAGTCTACCAGAAATTTGAAATTGAACATAGCAATTATTGTGTGACTGAAAATTTTGATTCAGTTACTTTCAGCATGTCACAATGTTCATTTTTCACAGTCTTGCAACTAGTGTCTCTATCTAATGGTCCATAAACCTTATTTTTATAGGTGGATATACAGTAAGGAAAGTGTGTATATAATGTCTGTTAATCATCTAATTCATTTAATCACATATATGAGATTATATGACTGGTAATGCTTTAGGAATCTTAGAGGTAAAATAGGTTCACTTTGAAGGAAGTTCTAGAGGATGACTTAAAAGTACAAACAACTATGTGTCACAAAATAGAATTGTGAAAATTTGTCTAGGCTTTTCAAATGGATATGATTCTCCTTCCAACAAAATTTGTTAATAGCTTCTCTAAATGAACAATCTGGATGTATCATAAGGTATATACACCTAAAGTGTAAGAAGCATGGTCTATTGCTCTATAGGTTTTGCTGAAATTGACATTCTGAGTCAGTTAATAAAAGCATGTTCAGATTTCTACAGGTACTAATCAGGGTTGACCTTTGTCCCAGTCTAGTCTCTGGTGACCTATGAACTGTGGCATGATAATATTGTTAGATGTATCTCAGAGGAAAGGAATCTTGTTGAGTCTATTCTTCATAATCCCCTGTTTTATTCATTTACTTAATGCGGACTGCTTCACCTATTTTTTAAAGACATACTCAGTGATTCATTGAGAGAATTTAATGTTGATTTTACACTGCACTCTTAGCCCTAAGGTATATTCTCTATCATTAGGAGACTATTAACATTTACAAAGTTTGTGAGTCAAGAATCAAAGAAAAACATTATTATATTATAATAATTATAAAAGAAGACTAGCAATGATTATGAATTATTTTACATACCAACCACAGAGCTGTTGACAGAGTTTTCAGGACATAAAGAAGAATATGAAAATGAATAAAAATGGTAGCTAAGTTTCATGTGTTCATATGTATGTATGTGTCTGTTTTATGTGTGTATAAGCTCATATGTGTGCACAAGTGTGTCTGTGTGTGTATGCAAATGTATGTGTGTGTGTGTGTGCCAGTGTGCTTGTGTCTATGTGTATGTGTGTGTGCTGGTGTCAGGGTATTCATATCTGTATGAACTCCAGAGATCAATGCCCAGGTGTCTTCCTCAGCTACCATTTATCTTTTTGGGGGGTATAGACACTTTGTTAGATCCTGATTCTGAAACTCACCAATTTATCTAGATTGTCAAACTAGGAACACCATACCCCTTGCCAGATCATCCTGTCCCCACATGGCCAGAATTAGAACACTAGGTGTCTATTGTAGTACTTGGGTCTTAATGTACTTTCTGGGGATCAAGTCTTTATGATTGATTGCAAGGCATGCATTCTATCAACCAAGCCATCTCTGGAGCCTGTGCTTTTGTTAAAATTATCATTTCAATTTATTAAAGGCTGCAACCTCAAGAATTCGTCACAAAGCAGAATATGGTGCTGAGCGTGTTGATGCATACCATTATGTTCAGCACTCAAAATGCAGAAGCAGCAGCACCTGGTTTACTGACAGCCCAAGTTGCATAACAATATTCTCTTTAAAAACTTAAAGAAAAAACAAAGGTGTACGCAGCCGTTTGATGTAATTTGACTTATGGAATGTCACATACATGTATATACTGCCTTGATGTAAAGACAAACAAATTTGACACACCCTTTCAAAATTATCAGGAGAGAATGAAGACGAGCTTTCTCCTAATTAATACACATCTGCATTACTCCTTAGTTTAGGATGCAAGATTTCAAAGAAATTCTCCATGTGAAAGACAGAAGTTCACAGCAGATCAGGTATGAAGAAACCATGCATCCTTTATCACTTATTGATGGGGAAAATGAATCAAATAGATATAAATGCTTATGAACAAATGAGGGCAAATAGTCAGACATCACTGGGGAAGCCAGTACCTTTTGCTGGTATGCAAAAGCTTCTGTTTTGATAAGGATAAAACCCTCAACACTGAATGAACTGTGAGTTCATAAATTGATACATAAATCACAAACAGCCATTCATCAAACCCTACACATTTATAGGTATATGACTATGCAGTTCTTTGTAGAGAAATATGACTTATAGAGTGAGGTAAATTTTTAGATAGTTACATATTTTGAACTGTCTATTGATTATAATTGCCCCTAATGTAATTTCAATATCCACTAAGGTAAAACTACTAAATAAATGGTAAAACATGACTCACAAAACTGTGACAGAATAAGAGAGTGAGAGGTTGTTCTTCTTGTGGTGAAATAAGATGTAATCATAAATTATAAGTTAAACAAAATCAAATGACAGAAAAATAGAAATGATTAGGCCAATTCTAATAAATTAAGAAAGAGTATAACAATATTTGTATATAAGTATATGTACAAATATACACACATAGATGTCATACTGTTTGCTATTAATTATTTTAATAAAAATAAAGGAGGGAAATTTCCCTCACAGATAGTGAGATTGTTACAATTTACTACGGATCCTTGGGTATTATTTAAATAGTTTGTACAGAAATATAAAATCTGTAAAGATATAACCTATGTATTTCAGAGAGCAAATTAATTATCCCAGTGTCACAGATGAAGACATTAACATTTAAAACTATTTAACTAGGTTGTCTCAGGTCACATAGTGAGTTATTATCAAACTAGGTCTTTAAATTATTTTCTAAATTCTTATACATTCTTGGATTGGTAGACATTAAGTTTGAAGCCACAAACAATATGTGTCTAAAGGGAAGGAAGTGTCAAGGGGACTTAGAAGAGTGAGGAAGATGGCTCCAGAAACTATTTTATTTATTAGATATTTTCTTCATTTACATTTCAAATGCTATCCCAAAAGTTCCCTATACCCTCTCCTTGCCTTACTCCCCTACCCACTGAGTCCCACTTCTTGGCCCTGGTGTTCCCCTGTGCTGGGGCATATAAAGTTTGCAAGACCAAGGGGCCTCTTTTCCCAATAATGACCAACTAGGCCATCTTCTGCTACATATGCAGCTAGAGACATGAGCTCTAAGGGTACTGGTTAGTTCATATTGTTGTTCCACCTATAGGGTTGCAGACCCCTTCAGTTCCTTGGGTATTTTCTCTAGCTCCTCCATTGGGCGCCCTGTGTTCCATCCAATAGATGACTGTGAGCATCCACTTCTGTATTTGCCAGGCACTGGAATAGCCTCACACGAGACAGCTATATCAGGGTCCTTTCAGCAAAATCTTGCTGGCATATGCAATAGTGTCTGGGTTTGGTAGCTGATTATGGGATGGATCCCCAGGTGGTGTAGTCTCTGGATGGTCCATCCTTTCATCTTAACTACAAACTTTTTCTCTGTAACTCCTTCCATGGGTATTTTTTTAAAATGCAATACCGTGTACCTAAAATAATCTCAGATATTTCTGTTTTCACTCCTGAAAACCAGCCCATTCCTATACCACATGAATTAACAATATTGAGAGTGATCATAATGAAAACTAAGATATCACTTCAATTCTCTCCACATCTGTTGCTAAAGCTTTTATCTAGCAGGCACAGACATGCATGCACATACATATAAACATATATGACCTCATACCATCTAACATAGAAGCAGTTTCAAATTGAAACTTTTATAGAGGAGGCAAGGGAACCTATTTGGAGCTAATATATAAATTTACATTTCAGTAATAGCAACAATGGATAGTGAGTATAAGACTCACATTACACATGTATGGCTTAAGTATTTAATAAAGAATGCTTTTAAAATATAGCATGTTTTTTCTAATATAATCTACTTCATACATTTTTACTGCTATCCAGGGTTCACTGGAGTAACTAGACAGTCTGTTAACAAGCCCCAACAGGGATGCCATCTCTGGTCTCAGTGAGAGAGGATTCACCTAAGATGGCAGAGACTTGATGTGCCTAGGTTGGACGATACCTGGATGTGAGGGTCATGTCCTCTTTCTCAGTTGAAGAGGAGGGAATCAGTATGGAGGAGGACATGGAGGGGACAGCACTAGGGATGTAAATAAATAAACTAGCTAATTAATTAATTAAAAAAAAGAAAAACAATTCTCAGCTCAGTGCACATAAATCAGATCAGGAAAATGTAAAACACAGCCTGAGTTCTCCTTGTATGCCTATTCTACAGCAAAGTGCGCTTCTAATTACTTCACAATCATAAATCCACTGGTGATAACTTGTCCAAATTAGGATCACTGGGACCAGAAAATCTATTGGACCACAGTGTCTGTTACTATTTTTCTCACCATAAACATCATTTTATCATGTCATTTATTTGCTGTACTTTTTTGTTAGAACACTAGGACATCAGGCAAATGGACAGAAGATACAAAACCAAAAGTAGCTCAACGGAACTCATGACTTCAAAAACAATTGTCAAATTCCATGGCATGATCTCATCTCCCGTTTCATTTCAGAATATCCACAGGAAAAGCAAAATTTCATATATGGTACTTCTGCCTCACAATCCCTTAGCATGACACCCAGCAAGATCTCCCAACAAGACTGCGTTTTCATCTGTACCATAGTTCAGATAAAGGTTCATGCTCCTCCTTCAATCTGTGAAGAATGTCATGATAATATAACTAGTAGCAATTTGTTGCCATGTTCGTCAAGTAAATTATTGACTCACTGTTTAACATGTTAAATGTGTGTAAGTAATTACTACACTGTAATGTCTTCCATAATTTTACAATGTCTCCAGAAACTATACATTCAAAAAGGGGAAAATAGAAAATAATTGAAATCAATAAGAGGGCTTATAGGTGTACAAAGTTATTAGTAAATACAAGAGTTTTAATTAAAGATGCTGGCTCCTAACAAAGGTTTGCTGTTCCCTTGATTGATCAGGAGTGCTGGCTCAGCTCTTTTCCTCTCCACATTAACTCCCACATGCTTTTCTCAGTTCTAATTAGAAGTTTAGCATATTGGCTCCTTCCTTTAAAATAATATTGTTCTACAAAGACTTTAACACCACCATACTATGATAAATTCTATGTTTATGCATGTATACAAGTATAATTAGTTTATTATCCTCACAATTTGACATTTGAGTCTCACAATTTACAATGTGATGTTCATGGAGAAAGAGATACAACTTAATTTTGAGTGGTTACTTTTTCTTGACTATATTTTGGGGAAAACCTTTGAGTAATCAATATTTAATAAAATTAAATACTTCATTTGATTCTGTCATGGGTATATTTAAAAACAAATATGAGAAGTCATACTTCCAACACTTTCCTTCCTTATGAAAGAATGGAACAAACGGGCTATTTTCTTTTCCTGTTTTAAACAATGTTTCAATACGTTGCAACTGTAAAAGTGATTTTCACATTTCTAAACATAATAAAATATGCAGAGACTTGTTAACTTTCAATTTACTTAAGATAAACTATAAGGTCTTCATAGAAGCAATAAATAATATAAAATGTTGTTTGAAAAAAGTGTTTATAAATGTATTAAATATCACATTAAGAATTTTCTATAGCATATTGACTTTTTATCTAAAAGATGAAATGGAAGTGGAAGTTTTCAGTCTTAAAATAATGTCTTAGCTTAAATTAATTTAATGACAAATGAGCAAAAGTACCCTGTCTGTTTAGTCCAGCAGCTAAAATACATTTTCTCTTCCCTTTTTATATTGTAATACTTTAATTCAGGAGAGAAACACATTTTTCTTTCTATTGCTAAATACACATATTTTCTATTTTGTTTCTAGGTAAGAAACGACATTTGAAAAACAACTTAGAAGATGTAAAATTGAGTATCAGAGGTTATCTCCTTAAAAATATTCTAATTATCCAATCTGCAACTGAAGACAATTATGACTACTTTCATGCAAAATGGATGCGTAGGTTGAGAAAATCAAATGGTAATATTTTAATGTGTGCATTTTTCTCTTTCCTAACACAAAATTCAGTGTCTAAGTGAGCTGAAGTTGGGTCTGGTAGGACAAAAGGCAAGTGTAAAATGAAGTCGCCACACTTCCTGATAGTAAGAGCCCAGAGAGAGCTGGCCTGAATCTGAGACTAGAGATAACAACGGACATGCAGTATCTATTTAAAATGTGGTAAGTGCACTCCATATATCTTGCAGGGACAGAGATAGTGTTGTTCCTTTTATCATTATTATATATTTCTTAAAGCTTAGTCTCCTTCACACCTACACCTATACAACTCAGACCTCAGAACTCAGTTCTTGTGAATAGACAGAGCTGTCATTCTTCCTGGCAAGCTTACTAAATAATACTTCTATAAGCTTCAGACTTCACATAGAAGATAAGTTTGTCTCCCCTGACACGACTACATTAATCCACTGAATCAATTTACTTAAGCTGTGCTGTGGAGCAAGGCAGGCGCGATTTAACTGAGCTTAAAAAGTACTTTCAAGTTGGAGTTACTCTTCCACATGTAAGGCATCTCTCAGTATCCCAGCCTAAGATCTGTTTGACCCTTTGCAGTGATGCGAGAAATGTTCTTGTTAGGTTTCTAGGGTCAGCGTGCTCTAGCATTAAAAAAGGATTTAAGGAGCATGAATTCAAGTTGTTCAGAAAATCAGGCTCTTGGGTAAACCAGAGCAAAGCACTTAGTAAGACTGTACAAGCATCATTTACTTACATTAATATTTATAAAATCCCTTAGCAGAGCTAAGATTTCTTAAAATATTTTGTTTAGAAACAAGTCTTCTATTCTAATAGAGAATGTTTATAAGATACCTACTGGTTCTGGTTTATAATCTGAACATCAGGAAATGCTACTGAGGACATACTTAAATTACTCAATGTGCCTTCAAAGCAACTCTGACTCATAAGCCAGTGCATACAATAACTAGTATAGTGGAACTGAAAACACATATAATTCTAAACTCTTGGAAATATAAATAATAATTCCTGAAAACTGAACAAATAATACTTTGTGTATAATCAGATGCCAATAAATTTTCCCTGGACTTCCATTTTGTGAACTCTAAGTTGAACACAGCAGAAGTTTCCCACTGTTTTGGAAACCCCGAAGCTTTACTCTCAAGGAAGCCATGATATGCTGACATCTTTTCTCCCCCTGTGGCTCCATATATAGACATTGTCAGCTCTCATCACTCCCCTGCTTCATCTCAACCAACAACTTGATCATCACTGTGAATGTCTCCCAGAGCTGAGCCATTTGTCTTACTGTGACTTCTCACCATTTAGCTACACAGGGCAACCTCTAGACATACCAACCAGGAGGCACAACCAAAGGAGTAAGTTAGTGGAAAGGAGAAGGAATGAAATATTATCCTAACTCCAATTTCCTGAATTGAGATGAAGGAAACTGGAATGGTTGTCTTTCCTTTCCTAATACTTTGAAAATCTGGAAAAAAAATCCAGAATAGATATAAAGGAATGTTTGATTAAAAAGAAAGAAAAGAAAATAGAAAAAAAATACCTCTAGGAAAGCTCTCCCCAAAAGTAATGTACTTCAGCCATAAGTAAAGAAGTAATTTGTAAACTAAGACTACATCTTACACATATTATGGTCAAACAGTTAAGTAGACTATTATCAAAAGCATCAACAAATATTGTGAATTCTGTGAAATTCATTGTAAGTCGTATTAGTTCACAGAGGAAACACAGAGGAAAATCTAAGGGGAGACAAGAATTCTGGGTTGTCTGTAATTCACCTCTGTGAAAGCTCAGAGGGATTTCTCATCCCCACAGAATCTTCCACGAAGCCTAATTATCACTGAAATGTGAAATTATTATTTTGGTTTAATTTTTAATTACATATTTTCCTCAATTACATTTCCAATGCTATCCCAAAAGTCCCCCATAGCGCCCCCCACTTCCCTACCCACCCATTCCCATTCTTTTGGCCCTGGCATTCCCCTATATTGGGGCATATAAAGTTTGCAAGTCCAATGGGCCTCTCTTTCCAGTGATGGCCAACTAGGCCATCTTTCGATACATATGCAGCTAGAGACAAGAGCTCCGGGATACTGGTTAGTTCATCATGTTGTTCCAACTATAGGGTTGCAGATCCCTTTAGCTCCTTGGGTACTTTCTCTAGCTTCTCCATTGGGAGCCCTGTGATACATCCAATAGCTGACTGTGAGCATCCACTCCTGTGTTTGCTAGGCCCCTGCATAGTCTCACAAGAGACAGTTATCTTTGGGTCCTTTCAGCAAAATCTTGCTAGTGTATGCAATGGTGTCCGTGTTTAGAAGCTGATTATGGGATGGATCCCTGGATATGGCAGTCTCTAGATGGTCCATCCTTTCATCACAGCTCCAAGCTTTGTCTCTGTAACTCCTTCCATGGGTGTTTTGTTCCCAATTCTAAGAAGGGGCACAGTGTCCACATTTTGGTCTTCATTCTTCTTGAGTTTCATGCGTTTAGCAAATTGTATCTTATATCTTGGATATCCTAAGTTTTGGGCTAATATCCACTTATCAGTGAATACATATTGTGTGAGTTCTTTGTGATTGTGTTACCTCACTCAAGATGATGCCCTCCAGGTCCATCCATTTGGCTAGGAATTTCATAAATTCATTCTTTTTAATAGCTGAGTAGTACTCCATTGTGTAAATGTACCATAATTTCTGTATCCATTCCTCTGTTGAGGGACATCTGGGTTCTTTCCAGCTTCTGGCTATTATAAATAGGGCTGCTATGAACATAGTGGAGCATGTGTCCTTCTTACCGGTTGGGACATCTTCTGGATATATGCCTAGAAGAGGTATTGCTGGATCCTCTGGTAGTACTATGTCCAATTTTCTAAGGAACCGCCAGACTGATTTCCAGAGTGGTTGTACAAGCTTGCAATCCCACCAACAATGGAGAAGTGTTCCTCTTTTTCCACATCCTCGCCAGCATCTGCTGTCACCTGAATTTTTGATCTTAGCCATTCTGACTGGTGTGAGGTGGAATCTCAGGGTTGCTTTGATTTGCATTTCCCTGATGATTAAGGATGTTGAACATTTTTTCAGGTGCTTCTCTGCCATTTGATATTCTTCAGGTGAGAATTCTTTGTTCAGTTCTGAGCCCCATTTTTTAATGGGGTTATTTGACTTTCTGGAGTCCACCTTCTTGAGTTCCTTATATATATTGGATATTAGACCCTTATCTGATTTAGGATAGGTAAAGATCCTTTCCCAATCTGTTGGTGGTTTTTTTGTCTTATTGATGGTGTCTTTTGCATTGCAGAAGCTTTGCAGTTTCATGAGGTCCCACTTGCCAATTCTTGATCTTACAGCACAAGCCATTGCTCTTCAATTCAAGAATTTTTCCCCTGTGCCCATATCTTCAAGGCTTTTCCCCACTTTCTCCTCTATAAGTTTCAGTGTTTCTGGTTTTATGTGAAGTTCCTTGATCCACTTAGACTTGACCTTAGTACAAGGAGATAGGAATGGATCGATTCGCATTCTTCTACATGATAACAACCAGTTGTGCCAGGACCATTTGTTGAAAATGCTGTCTTTCTTCCACTGGATGGTTTTAACTCCCTTGTCGAAGATCAAGTGACCGTAGGTGTGTGGGTTCATTTCTGGGTCTTCAATTCTATTCCATTGGTCTATTTGTCTGTCACTATACCAGTACCACACAGTTTTTATCACAATTGTTCTGTAGTAAAGCTTTAGGTCTGGCATGGTGATTCCACCAGAGGTTCTTTTATCCTTGAGAAGAGTTTTTGCTATCCTAGGTTTTTTGTTATTCCAGATGAATTTGCAGATTGCCCTTTCTAATTCGTTGAAGAATTGAGTTGGAATTTTGATGGGGATTGCATTGAATCTGTAGATTGCTTTTGGCAAGATAGCCATTTTTACAATGTTGATCCTGCCAATCCATGAGCATGGGAGATCTTTCCATCTTCTGAGATCTTCTATAATTTCTTTCTTCAGGGACTTGAAGTTTTTATTATACAGATCTTTCACTTCCTTAGTTAGAGTCACACCAAGATATTTTATATTATTTGTGACTATTGAGAAGGGTGTTGTTTCCCTAATTTCTTTCTCAGCCTGTTTATTCTTTGTGTAGAGAAAGGCCATTGATTTGTTTGAGTTAATTTTATATCCAGCTACTTCACCGAAGCTGTTTATCAGGTTTAGGAGTTCTCTGGTGGAATTTTTAGGGTCACTTATATATACTATCATATCATCTGCAAAAAGTGATATTTTCACTTCATCTTTTCCAATTTGTATCCCTTTGATCTTCTTTTGTTGTCGAATTGCTCTGGCTAGGACTTCAAGTACTATGTTGAATAGGTATGGAGAAAGTGGACAGCCTTGTCTAGTCCCTG
The DNA here is from genome assembly GCF_978045245.1 of Mus caroli. Classification (NCBI taxonomy): domain Eukaryota; kingdom Metazoa; phylum Chordata; class Mammalia; order Rodentia; family Muridae; genus Mus; species Mus caroli. The sequence goes on from NW_028227256.1 coordinate 65,307,231, forward strand.
ATTTTAGAGGGATTGCTTTAAGCTTCTAACCATTTACTTTGATGTTGGCTACTGGTTTGCTGTAGATTGCTTTTATCATGTTTAGGTATGGGCCTTGAATTCCTGATCTTTCCAAGACTTTTATCATGAATGGGTGTTGGATCTTGTCAAATGCTTTTTCCGCATCTAATGAGATGACCATGTGGTTTTTGTCTTTGAGTTTGTTTATATACTGGATTACGTTGATGGATTTCCGTATATTGAACCATCCCTGCATCCCTGGGATGAAACCTACTTGGTCAGGATGGATGATTGTTTTGATGTGTTCTTGGATTCGGTTAGCAAGAACTTTATTGAGGATTTTTGCATCAATATTCATAAGGGATATTGGTCTGAAGTTTTCTATCTTTGTTGGGTCTTTTTGTGGTTTAGGTATCAGAGTAATTGTGGCTTCATAGAATGAGTTGGGTAGAGTACCTTCTGTTTCTATTTTGTGGAATAGTTTGTGAAGAACTGGGATTAGATCTTCTTTGAAGGTCTGATAGAACTCTGCACTAAACCCATCTGGTCCTGGGCTTTTTTTAGTTGGGAGACTATTAATGACTGCTTCTATTTCTTTGGGGGATATAGGGCTGTTTAGATCATTAACCTGATCTTGGTTCAACTTTGGTACCTGGTATCTGTCTAGGAACTTCTCCATTTCATCCAGGTTCTCCAGTTTTGTTGAGTATAGCCTTTGGTAGAAGGATCTGATGGTGTTTTGGATGTCTTCAGGATCTGTTGTTATGTCTCCTTTTTCATTTCTTTTTTTTTTTTTTTTTTTTTTTTTTTTTCCTTGGACTTTTTTTTTTTTTTTTTAAATATTTTTATTACATATTTTCCTCAATTACATTTCCAATACTATCCCAAAAGTCCCCCATAGCGCCCCCCACTTCCCTACCCACCCATTCCCATTCTTTTGGCCCTGGCATTCCCCTATATTGGGGCATATAAAGTTTGCAAGTCCAATGGGCCTCTCTTTCCAGTGATGGCCGACTAGGCCATCTTTCGATACATATGCAGCTAGAGACAAGAGCTCCAGGGTTCTGGTTAGTACATCATGTTGTTCCAACAATAGGGTTGCAGATCCCTTTAGCTCCTTGGGTACTTTCTCTAGCTTCTCCATTGGGAGCCCTGTGATACATCCAATAGCTGACTGTGAACATCCACTCCTGTGTTTGCTAGGCCCCGGCATCGTCTCACAAGAGACAGCTATATTTGGGTCCTTTCAGCAAGATCTTACTAGTGTATGCAATGGTGCCAGCGTTTAGAAGCTGATTATGGGACGGATCCCTGGATACAGCAGTCTCTAAATGGTCCATCCTTTCATCACAGCTACGAACTTTGTCTCTGTAACTCCTTCCCTGGGTGTTTTGTTCCCAATTCTAAGAAGGTGCACAATGTCCACACTTTGGTCTTCATTCTTCTTGAGTTTCATGCGTTTATCAAATTGTATCTTATATCTTGGGTATCCTAAGTTTTGGGCTAATATCCACTTATCAATGAATACATATTGTGTGAGATCTTTTGTGATTGTGTTACTTCACTCAAGATGATGCCCTCCAGGTCCATCCATTTGGCTAGGAATTTCATAAATTCATTCTTTTTAATAGCTGAGTAGTACTCCATTGTGTAAATGTACCATAATTTCTGTATCCATTCCTCTGTTGAGGGACATCTGGGTTCTTTCCAGCTTCTGGCTATTATAAATAGGGCTGCTATGAACATAGTGGAGCATGTGTCCTTTTTACCGGTTGGGACATCTTCTGGATATATGCCCAGGAGAGGTATTGCTGGATCCTCCGGTAGTACTATGTCCAATTTTCTGAGGAACCGCCAGACTGATTTCCAGAGTGGTTGTACAAGCTTGCAATCCCACCAACAATGGAGGAGTGTTCCACTTTCTCCACATCCTCGCCAGCATCTGCTGTCACCTGAATTTTTGATCTTAGCCATTCTGACTGGTGTGAGGTGGAATCTCAGGGTTGTTTTGATTTGCATTTTCCTGATGATTAAGGATGTTGAACATTTTTTCAGGTGCTTCTCTGCCATTCGGTATTCCTCAGGTGAGAATTCTTTGTTCAGTTCTGAGCCCCATTTTTTAATGGGGTTATTTGACTTTCTGGAGTCCACCTTCTTGAGTTCTTTATATATATTGGATATTAGTCCCTTATCTGATTTAGGATAGGTGAAGATCCTTTCCCAATCTGTTGGTGGTTTTTTTGTCTTATTGATGGTGTCTTTAGCCTTGCAGAAGCTTTGTAGTTTCATGAGGTCCCACTTGTCAATTCTCGATCTTACAGCACAAGCCATCACTGTTCTATTCAGGAATTTTTCCCCTGTGCCCATATCTTCAAGGCTTTTCCCCACTTTCTCCTCTATAAGTTTCAGTGTCTCTGGTTTTATGTGAAGTTCCTTGATCCACTTAGACTTGACCTTAGTACAAGGAGATAGGAATGGATCGATTCGCATTCTTCTACATGTTAACAACCAGTTGTGCCAGCACCATTTGTTGAAAATGCTGTCTTTCTTCCACTGGATGTTTTTAGCTCCCTTGTCGAAGATCAAGTGACCATAGGTGTGTGGATTCATTTCTGGGTCTTCAATTCTATTCCATTGGTCTATTTGTCTGTCACTATACCAGTACCATGCAGTTTTTATCACAATTGCTCTGTAGTAGAGCTTTAGGTCCGGCATGGTGATTCCACCAGAGGTTCTTTTATCCTTGAGGAGAGTTTTTGCTATCCTAGGTTTTTTGTTATTCCAGATGAATTTGCAGATTGCACTTTCTAATTCGTTGAAGAATTGATTTGGAATTTTGATGGGGATTGCATTGAATCTGTAGATTGCTTTTGGCAAGATAGCCATTTTTACAATGTTGATCCTGCCAATCCATGAGCATGGGAGATCTTTCCATCTTCTGAGATCTTCTATAATTTCTTTCTTCAGAGACTTGAAGTTTTTATTATACAGATCTTTCACTTCCTTAGTTAGAGTCACGCCAAGATATTTTATATTATTTGTGACTATTGAGAAGGGTGTTGTTTCCCTAATTTCTTTCTCAGCCTGTTTATTCTTTGTGTAGAGAAAGGCCATTGATTTGTTTGAGTTAATTTTATATCCAGCTACTTCACCGAAGCTGTTTATCAGGCTTAGGAGTTCTCTGGTGGAATTTTTAGGGTCACTTATATATACTATCATATCATCTGCAAAAAGTGATATTTTGACTTCATCTTTTCCAATTTGTATCCCTTTGATCTCCTTTTGTTGTCGAATTGCTCTGGCTAGGACTTCAAGTACAATGTTGAATAGGTATGGAGAAAGTGGACAGCCTTGTCTAGTCCCTGATTTTAGAGGGATTGCTTCAAGCTTCTCACCATTTACTTTGATGTTGGCTACTGGTTTGCTGTAGATTGCTTTTATCATGTTTAGGTATGGGCCTTGAATTCCTGATCTTTCCAAGACTTTTATCATGAATGGGTGTTGGATCTTGTCAAATGCTTTTTCCGCATCTAACGAGATGACCATGTGGTTTTTGTCTTTGAGTTTGTTTATATAGTGGATTACGTTGATGGATTTCCGTGTATTGAACCATCCCTGCATCCCTGGGATGAAACCTACTTGGTCAGGATGGATGATTGTTTTGATGTGTTCTTGGATTCGGTTAGCAAGAACTTTATTGAGGATTTTTGCATCAATATTCATAAGGGATATTGGTCTGAAGTTTTCTATCTTTGTTGGGTCTTTTTGTGGTTTAGGTATCAGAGTAATTGTGGCTTCATAGAATGAGTTGGGTAGAGTACCTTCTGTTTCTATTTTGTGGAATAGTTTGTGAAGAACTGGGATTAGATCTTCTTTGAAGGTCTGATAGAACTCTGCACTAAACCCATCTGGTCCTGGGCTTTTTTTAGTTGGGAGACTATTAATGACTGCTTCTATTTCTTTGGGGGATATAGGGCTGTTTAGATCATTAACCTGATCTTGGTTCAACTTTGGTACCTGGTATCTGTCTAGGAACTTCTCCATTTCATCCAGGTTCTCCAGTTTTGTTGAGTATAGCCTTTGGTAGAAGGATCTGATGGTGTTTTGGATGTCTTCAGGATCTGTTGTTATGTCTCCTTTTTCATTTCTGATTTTGTTAATTAGAATGCTTTCCCTGTGCCCTCTAGTGAGTCTGGCTAAGGGTTTATCTATCTTGTTGATTTTCTCAAAGAACCAGCTCCTTGATTGGTTGATTCTTTGAATAGTTCTTCTTGTTTCCACTTGGTTAATTTCGCCCCTGAGTTTGATTATTTCCTGCCGTCTACTCCTCTTGGGTGAATTTGCTTCCTTTTGTTCTAGTGCTTTTAGGTGTGTTGTCAAGCTGCTAATGTGTGCTCTTTCTAGTTTCTTTTTGGAGGCACTCAGAGCTATGAGTTTTCCTCTTAGAAATGCTTTCATTGCATCCCATAAGTTTGGGTATGTTGTGGCTTCATTTTCATTGAACTCTAAAAAGTCCTTAATTTCTTTCTTTATTCCTTCCTTGACCCAGGTATCATTGAGAAGAGTGTTGTTCAGTTTCCACGTGAATGTTGGCTTTCTATTATTTATTTTGTTATTGAAGATCAGCCTTAGTCCATGGTGATCTGATAGGATGCATGGGACAATTTCAATATTTTTGTATCTGTTGAGTCCTGTTTTGTGCCCAATTATGTGGTCCATTTTGGAGAAGGTACCATGAGGTGCTGAGAAGAAGGTATATCCTTTTGTTTTAGGGTAAAATGTTCTGTAGATATCTGCCAGATCCATTTGATCCATAACTTCTGTTAGTTTCACTGTGTCCCTGTTTAGTTTCTGTTTCCATGATCTGTCCATTGGTGAAAGTGGTGTGTTGAAGTCTCCCACTATTATTGTATGAGGTGCAATGTGTGCTTTGAGATTTACTAAAGTTTCTTTAATGAATGAGGCTGCCTTTGTATTTAGAGCATAGATATTCAGGATTGATAGTTCCTCTTGGAGGATTTTACCTTTGATGAGTACGAAGTGCCCCTCCCTGTCTTGAAATTAATTTTATAATTATAAAATTTGGGCCTTATTATACTTATGTGTCTGCGTAGTTCCAAAATATAATTTGCTCTGTTCTATAAATATTTATAAGTAGTTTATCTGGTAAGTAACTCAAGGGAAGAGGAGAAGGATCTGCATGAAAGGCAAGGGCAAACAGCCTTCACTTTCCTCAGTCCTGTTTCTCATTCTTTGCTCTGGACAGCAGATGTTTTGTGGACATCTCCAGGTTAGACTGAGCTGTAGAGTTGTCTCCCATATCATTTCTTTCACTTATCATGAAAAACTGCTTCCAACACACTTCCTTCAATTATTATACTATTGTTAATCATTGGGTCTTTATATATAAATTTATAGAATGTGGAGAATATATGGTCACCGTTAAGTGGAATTTGTATTATAATGTTATTGTGAGGTTAATTTCTAAAATTGCTCTTAGCCAAAAGGCTGAAAAGTGATAGTGACCTTAATTTCTATGCAGAAATAATAGTTAAATCAAATCATCTTGTATTTTGTGATTTTTCTGTATAAACAGTAGAGTAGTGGGTTTCTTAGTAAGGTCTCTCTTTTCCACTACACTAGAATATAGCAAACCCTTTGAAAAGGTAATGTGGGGCTGTGACTGTTTCATTATGGGTAAATATATGTGCTGTACAAACAGGAAAACCTGAGCTTTGACCCTTACCACTTACATTCAAAAAGCTGGGTGTGACCATCCATGTCTGCAGTCCTCAGCATTCAGAAGCTATTTGTTGTGAAAAGCCCATGAGTACCTATGCGTTTTTATCGACTTCCATGTCTCTCTATTGCATCATAATAAGGTCTGGCATCAATTCTTGATAATCTTAGATATCAGGTCAGCACCAACCCAGCACCATGTGATTAGCTTTGGAATTCTTTTATACTGTCACCAAATACTGTATTTCCCATAGGAACACAGTTTTAGTTTCGAATCTGGTTTAAAATTCTTGTTAAAAAATCCCTGCTATAGAATATTGTTTCTATTAAGTGAGTTCATTGACATCTACAACCACTTGTGGGTTTGTTTTTCTATACTAATTATTTAGTAAGAGCTAAAAACTGTTGTGAATGTGCTGTTTAGTCAAGGAATAGAAAAGTGTGCACTGGCACATATTTACCCTGGCAGTAGTAATTGTTGCCAAAAATGTGATTCTGTGTTGGTGATCTCTACCAATGTGCAAACATATAAGCCAGTGACCACATAGAAATGCCACTTCTAAGAAGTAATACTATGGAAATTCATGCTTATATGAATGGACAAAACAGGTCAGGTTGAAAGAGCTCTAAAGAGTGGAGAATAAGTACACATGGTTAAAGAAAGCAGTAGGGAAATCAAGAGGAAATTTAATTGAGACAGAGGAAGACAGAGCATTATAGAGGGAGTCTGAGGAAGTGGACATAAATAATACTGACAAATTTTGAATAGACATAAGGAGATGTGTAGTGTGTGTGTGTGTGTGTGTGTGTGTGTGTGTGTGTATGTGTGTATGTGCATGTCTGTCTGTCTGTCATCTGTCTATGTGTATAGTTTTAATGAAATTATGCTTGTTTGGTTGATAATACGCCCCACAATAGCCTGTGTTACCTAACAAAATCCTTAGTGCCATGCATAAAAAAATCTCCCTCAGAATGGTTGGCTCAGAGTGCTTAAGAGCCTCCCCAAGTAATAAGGGATATTGAATAGCTCTTGGCTGTCTAACAGAACTTGAAAATGAAAATCTTATTGTTGAAGACATCACAAATTTCAACACAAGATCTGAAGGAATTGATCTCCCATTGTACATAAGGTATATGAATGACTGTCTCCCACATTATGTAGAGATGTTATGCAGGCTTCAAGAAAGAAAAGAAAAGAACTACACAACAGAAAAACCTCCAAACCAGGACAAGAACAAGCATGACAATAAATCCTTAAGGTACAATAGTGGCAGTTATATCTTAGGGGTAACCAACAGCTGTTTAGTTGAAGGTAAGTCATCATTAGGAAGGAATTCAAACCTGGTACTGGAATTCTAGCCAACAATTTCATCGACTGGTATGGTCGAGTGTACAAGAGACTCTACAGATGTCTTTTCCTAAAGTATAATTCCTGTGTTCTAAATTCTTATCATTTCACCAACATGTAATTGTAGCTCTCATTCATCAAAGATGCTTCTTTTTGCACCAGAGACCATTTTATATATCCACAACTGTAAAATGCAGACAATTGGCTGTGAATTTCACTTGATACTTTTACAATACAAGCACTGCTATGAAGACCCAGAGAATATTGTAAATGAGGGTGATTAACTTCTAAGAGTCAGAAGGTGAGGGCATAGTCTGTGAGGTAGTGTCATCTATGCATGATAGGAAAAGTGTACCCACAAAAATCTCAAAAATATGGTTGCCTATGTAAGACCCACATAATGTCAATGTCAGTAACACAAGTTGACATGCTATCATGGGTGGGGGAATTTTCATAGGACTCCAATCCTAGAGAGTTAAAGGTAATCTACAGATAGATTGACAGACTCTCCAAGGATAAACCCTCAAGGATTACCTATTTCCAAGTGATCAACCTCAAGGAAATTCATATATGAGCAACACTAAATGCATGCAAAGGCTATATAAATATGTTTTTGTGTGTGTTTATGTGTGTTTGTGTACATATAATGTATAAAACAATACTTAAAGAGAGGTCATGAATTCAAGGAGCTCTCAGGAACACACGGGCAGTAGGAGGAAAGTGAGTGCAGGGTAGAGATAATATAAGTGCAGGAATGATTTATGGAGTCCTGAAACCAGAACAAAACAATACACTCAAATCCCTACATCCAAGAAGCTGTAGATTCTTTAAAAAAGAAATTCATGTATTAGAAAGTGATAAATTCATAAAATTCATAGAGAATCAGAATATGAAGGACTTAACATATTATCCATTTTTAGATGATCTACCTTTGAATGTATAGATCAAACAGATGTTACAAGTGAAAAATAAAGTTAAATGTACACTATAGTTTGTATTGAATATGTTCTAAAACTTATAGTATTAATAACATGGTCCCGAACTCACAGTATCATTTGAAAACAGTGGACACTATAAAAAGTGAGGGCTGTGGGGACAGTTTCTAGTACTAGGAGGGTACTCCTCATGAGGATGATTTAACCATGACCTCTTTTTTTTTTATTAGATATTTTCTTCATTTACATTTCAAATGCTAGCCCTAAAATCGCCTATACCCTCCTCACCCTGCCCTGCTCCCCTACCCAACCACTCCTACTTCTTGGCCCTGCCATTCCCATGTACTGGGGCATATAAAGTTTGCTAGACCAAGGGGCCTCTCTTCCCAATGATGGCCGTCTAGACGATCTTCTGATACATATGCAGCTAGAGACACGAGCTCTCGGGTTACCGATTAGTTTATATTGTTGTTCCACCTATAGGGTTGCAGACCCCTTCAGCTCCTTGGGTATTTTCTCTAGCTCCTCCTTTGGGCGCCCTGTGTTCCATCCAATAGCTGACTGTGAGCATCCACTTCTGTGTTTGCCAGACACTGGCATAGTCTCACAAGAGACAGCTATATTAGGGTCTTTTCAGCAAAATCTTGCTGGCATATGGAATAGTGTCTGCATTTGGTGGCTGATTATGGGATGGACCCCCGCATGGAGCAGTCTCTGGATGGTCCATCCTTTTGTCTAGCTCCAAACTTTGTCTCTGCAACTCCTTCCATAGGCAATTTATTCCCTATTCTAGGGAGGAATGAAAGATCCACGGATTGGTCTTTCTTCTCGATTTTCTTGTGTTTTTGGAAATTGTATCTTGGGTATTCTAGGTTTCTGGGCTAATATTCACTTATGACCTCTTTCTGTATTTAACTACTCTTCAACATCTCATCAGATTTTCTCACCCAGATTCTCCATGCTGTGGATGCTAGCTGGCAACATGCCCATGGTTAACAGAACCAATCACTCCATGGCCAAAACATTCAAAGCTGCATGCCAGAATCAACTTTTATCCTTACAAATTTATCATTTTACAGATATGTCTTACAGTAAAAGAAAGCTAATGAACACATAGATAACATAATAAGCGGTTCTGAGTGAAAATGGGAAAGACATTTAGTCATGCATTTTTTATCTATAGAAATTATTTTCTGAATTTTATGGTGAATACCAATGGATGGCTGACAATTTTATGTGATTCTGTTTATATTTCTTCAATTTGAATATTAAAATATACATAATTTAATAAATTTAAAAATATTTTACCTTTGAGGGTTATTCTTTCTGTACACCTACCATTGCTGGCTTATGCTATCAAAATTGGCTTATGCTATAATAATTTATTTTATTATTTCTTTATTAAAACAATGTCATGAACTGAGATAAATGTGAACTCTTCAAAATTTTATCTAAAATGATGACATTGAACAATATTTGCCTGTTTTAAATTGTCAATATTTTTGTTTTCTATGATATCAAAATGTGCATTTCATGTTATCACCAACCTGTTCCTTATTTTTTTTAAATGTTGGCTTTTAATGCATGGCAGGAGTTTATCACTTGCATAGAGCTTTATTGTCAAATATAAGAGAAATTATTTATTCACAAGATTGATGAAATATCATGTATATTTTGAGTATAGTAAAAATTTAAGAATGCTAAAGGTATTGTATATGTGTTTAGGGCTGGGGATCTAGCCAAGGTTTCATGCATACACAGCAAAGACTCCAAGAACAATGCTCATTCCCAGCCCTTGACCTTTGCAGTGGCACTCTTTGTTTCCCATGTCTTGTCAATGATGACAGTTACTGCTCCTATTAGTTAAAGACTGAGTCAAGAACCTACTGTTTACAATAGTGTGCACATACTAACAAACACACACTGAAATTGAATGTTAAAAGGAAGCATAATCTAGGAGTAAGTTTGTTGGTAACCGTAGTGATAGTAAACACATTAGCCATGTAGCCTACAAGTGTGTGCCATATTCAGGGCTTTTAACAAACAGGTACAAGTTCCTTCTTGCAGTTTTATTTTTGTAATCCATGAATGACAATATAAATACTTGGAAAATTTAATTCAGTTCCACTGTATTTGAAATTGATTTAATATAAATTTTTATGCCTTTGAATCTCCTAATTTTACTGATACACAGACTTCAAAGTCAGAGAAAAATGTCATGACAAATGTGCAATGGAGGTCATTAAATGAGAAACCACAAAGAAATAAGAGAAGCAATTATGTACTGTTTCGTTTGAAAGCAATATATTAATAGCTTATTCTGATGGAAGCAAATGAAGCTCATTTCACACCGCAGGTGATCAGAATTGTGAGGAGATTCCATCATAAACTACTGATGTTTTCAAACCATATACTATTGCAAACTTACAGGTCTGGCAGTGATTTTCTGTGGGTCCCCAGCATCGGCCAGTGCAAGACTTATGGCATCTTCCACCTGCACAGAAGGAAGAAGAACGGGAAAGTTCAAGTTCACTATATCTTTTCACTCTTGTACCTTTTTAATGAAATACTCTTGTATAGGATGAGGCTTTTATGTTGTGATAGAATTGAAATATAAACCCCAAATATATTCATCTATGTGCCCAAATCTGAATGTCCTTTGTATCAGAAACTGAACCACAGTGTCCTGATACGTGAAATGGTCTTACATTTTACATGAAAAGGAAATAAATCAAGATGTCATCTTTTAAATAAGTAAATAGTAATATGCTTTCACTTTGATTATTGGGCATTGCTGTTTTATTAATCTATTCTACTTAAAATAGCTTCTAAAACTCACAACCACCACTAAAAATTAAGGAATAATAGTTTGAAGAAAGAAGCAGAGGTCTATGAGAACAAGAACATATAGTCAAGCGAATCATAAAGCATCAGGATTAGAGGCAAAATCAAGGTGATAAAAAGTGCAAAGTTTAAGGAAGCTTAATGTCAGCTGTTTAATATGTATGTCTAAGATGTTGTTGTCTCACTTTTCAGATGGAATTCTATAAGAATTAGGGTCAAAGTTTCATCTATATGTGTTTGCCTCAGTGGACATAGCTGTTCCACACAGAGATTTCCAGGAATACATAAAAGAGGCACATAAACTGAGGAAACCACGTGAAAGGACTTCCCTTGAAACTTATTTCTGAATTTCACTCCAAACCTCAGTGTAACACTGACTTCCCTTGAAAATTAAGCATCCATGAAAAGCTATTAAAGACTAAAGCCTTTATAAGATAGTTTTTTAAGAATCTTGTTAATTTTATATCATTAACTACAAATTTAACGTCTTTAACTAGGATAACTACATCTTAAAAATATTAGTTACACCAAATATGATAGTCCTCCCTTGAAGCACACTTCTAAAATCCTTAACAGAGAACTGTTACTACTTACCAGTTTTCCCTGTCTAATGAGAGTGGCCAGGAAATCTACAAAGATCAACAATTCTCACTGATAGACTACACCTGACAGATCCTTCCTTTGCCTGAAACTTAGACTACATGGGAGTCTATTTTTGGAAATGAAAAAGAACCATATCCAACCTCACATAATGTTTAGACTCTCAAGTCTAGTTATCTTTTGAAAAGTATGGGGATTCTTTTGGCAACAGAGTTTATTTAAAGCAAGCGTTGGTGAGATACAGCTACTGACATCATAAGTGTGTGGTAGTCTGTCATTCTGCCATCTGCCTGTTTGGGTCTAAACACATTACATTCTCACAATGCAAACTCATTCTTGCTTCCAGGAAAAGAATTCCATCTGGACCAAACAATATAATTTTAATCAGTGATAATGATTATTATTATTAAAAATTTACTGGAGTTCCTTTGTTGCAAATTAATAAACCTAAATAAATCTTATTTGGACCAGCAGAAATTAGAAAGGACTTTGAGTCAGAATAAGAAATGAAAAATTTTTTGAGGACAATTTTTTTATGAGAAAGTAGATGAAGCCTTTTAATGAATTCACTAAGGATTTTTTATATTGATTCATTAAGTGGATTGAAGATCCACTTTTAATTGAAGCTATCTAGAGTAGAGAATAATCTACCATTTAAACAATGACTTCTTTAATTGTGTTTGGAATAATAAAATATTTAACTTTTACTCTTCATAGATAGAATGTTACTCATTTAAAATATAAAAATTAAAGGGAAATAGAAAAAAATGACACCAAACATAATCAGAAACAGTCACTTTAGTATTCTATTTACTTCTGGTTGAGTTGAAAATTTTCTTTTGAAGTTTCAATTACTAACCTAAGATTTGTTTCCAAAATCAGTATGTTACATACATAAATATGGACATTGTTTATTTATATATTCAAAATACATTTAAACTTTTTTGGGGGGGTTGAGACAGGGTTTCTCTGTATAGCCCTGGCTGTCCTGGAACTCACTCTGTAGACCAGGCTGGCCTCGAACTCAGAAATCCACCTGCCTCTGCCTCCCAAGTGCTGGGATTAAAGGTGTGCACCACCACCGCCCCGCACATTTAAACGTTTAAGAGTGAAATGTCACTGAAAATAATGTCTGCAGTTTTTGTCATACAATCATTACATAGCTCTACTATTTTGAAACATGTTATATAGTATACACTCAAAGTGATGTTAATAATTTCATCTTGTTTACCTTCTCATTATGAAATGTCAATTGGTTGACTTCATGTATATATCAGTATTTATCAAAATCCTGTATAATTGTGGAAAGGATGCTACCACCAGCAGCTTCTCTGGGAATGCCTATCTTTAGCATCCTCAGTGCTCTTTGTAACAGCTAAGCTGCTGGTACCCACAGTTAAGACTGTGCCTGGACTGCATGTGCCAGCTACTATCACACTAGGGAGGTTTACTTACTTGAAGTCTGCTTTTACAGAGGGCCAGCCTCTCCTATCTTGAAGAGCTTTCCTATCATTGAAGAGCTTCTACTCTATCTGTCCAGAGAATACACTGCACTGTGGTTTTTAAAGGAAAGACCAACATTATTTTCACTACGTTATTGCAATGCAGTTAGTGTAATCATATGTGACCAGGATGCTGCAAGACTTCTTTTGGAAGTAACCATTTGCTATGTATTTATCCTCTATCTGATTTGATTCTTGTAGGTAACTCAAGTATATGAAGGTATATATAATTAAATGTTTTAAGTATGTGCAAAAGCCTCATATGGTGGTGCATATTTCCAGTTGATGTATAGGCAGTGGATTCTGGACACAAGTCTGGGCTACATGAAGCCTTGTATCAAAACACAACAATTACACCAGCACAAAACAAAAGCCCCAAATAAGAACAAAGCATCCGAATTGCATTTACTTCCACAATTTCTATTACATATAACCATCAAAGATATAATGTGGTAAAGGGTTTCTATAATAACCATGAGTTCAGCATGGTAAGAAATTAACCAATAAAACTGCTTTCCAGCTCCCCTTCTTTTCTCTATTCTTAAGAACTGCATATGAACCCTATTTTCTTATATATTAGGTACTGGATAAAGTATCAACTGTAAAAATATTGAATGAAAACAGACAGGACTATAATTTTATGAACTTCAAAATTAACTTAGGCGTGTTTTGAAATGGAAAGCTTTGATTCCCTGAGTTCAGAGGTTTCCCTCTGTATGTGTCAAAGAATAATTCAATACATTTTAATTTTTTATTACATATGCTTGTACTTTTCTTCCTAATAATTACATTATAAAGAGAAATAGGGTTATTTCAATATAGATTTTTTCAAACATGCTCTTTCATTTTTATTTCTATGTCTATTTTTATTGAAAATTGATTTTGTTCTCACATAATAAACACTAATTACTGTTTTGCTTCCCTCTAATTCTCTCAGTTCCTCTCCACCTCCCATTCCATATATATATATATATATATATATATATATATATATATATATAGAGAGAGAGAGAGAGAGAGAGAGAGAGAGAGTCCTGCAGAGCAAAAGGGATAAAATATATATAAATAAAATAAAATGAAAAATAACATAAAATTAAATAATAACAACAACAAACTCTGTCACAACTCCAGCTAAGAAACCTCCAAACTTGCTGCTGAGTTAACTTTCTGTTGACAGTATACTGATGGGCTTGTTAACTGTCTGTTGATGGTATACTGATGGGCTTGTTAACTGTCTGTTGATGGTATACTGATGGGCTTGTTAACTGTCTGTTGATGGTATACTGATGGGCTTGTTAACTGTCTGTTGATGGTATACTGATGGGTTTCCAGTTTACCCTTAGTTCTTTCCCCAGTGAGACTCCCTTCAAGAGGACTAAATTTCCATTTGCAAGTGGTTATCAATTGTAGATAACTCCTGAGTTTGCAATAAGGCCTTTTGTCCACGTCTCCTTTCAGATCTATGACACAAACTGCTACAAGCATTTGCAGCCCCTACATATTGTGCCCCAGTCTCTGTGAGTTTAGATGTATGTCAATCCTGTTGGTTTAGAGGGCCTTGTTTTCATGGTGTCTGCTATCTCCTCAGGCTCTTACTTTCTCTGTTTTCTCAGGGTTTTTTGTTTGTTTGATGGGTTAGCTGTTTTGGTTTGGTTTGGTTTAAGAGGAGAAATTTGATGGAGAAAACCAATTTAGGAACCAGTCCTCTGAGGTTTCTCTCTCTATGCCCAATGTCTGTCTGTGGGTCTCTTTATTTGTTCCTATGTGTACTGCAGGAACAAGCTTCTTTGTTGGTAGCTAAGGACGGTACTGATCTTTAGCTCATGAAAATGTTATTAGGAGGCATTTACTGCATTATTTTAGTAGAGCTGTAATACTAGGGTGTACACTAGATCTCTGAGCTATTAAGTCTCTGATCCATGGTCGCCTGAGCGAGGTACAGTTGTGTATGGTTTCCAACTTGTGGAGTGGGTCTTAAGGACTGTCAGATATTGGCTCATACAAGGTTTGTTTCACAATGCACTATCGTATCATGCTGTCAGGACACCATTGCTTTTTTTGTTTTGTTTCGTTTTGTTTTAATTTTTATTACATATTTCCTTCATTTACATTTCAAATGCTATCCCAAAAGTCCCCTATTGCCATTCCCCCTCCCCCCACCATGCTCCCTACCCACTCACTCCCACTTCTTGGCTCTGGAGTTCCCCTGTAGGGGGGCATATAAAGTTTTCTAGACCAAGGGGCCTCTCTTCCCAGTGGTGGCCGACTAGGCCATCTTCTGCTACATATGCAGCTAGAGACACGAGCTCTACGGGTACTGGTTAGTTCATATTGTTGTTCCACCTATAGGGTTGCAGACCCCTTCAACTCCTTGGGTAATTTCTCTAGCTCCTCCATTGTGGGCCTTGTGTTCCATCCTATAGATGATTGTGAGCACTGGCATAGCCTCCATGAGACAGCTACACCATTGTTAATGAAACCTTTTATAACAGTTCCACTAATGATGGTTTTAGAGCCTAGAAGAGGACCCAGACACACTGAGAAATCTTATGCAGTATCTGGTGAAATGAGAAAATGCTATGTGTACACCATGTTGATCCTTCATCACAACGTCTATAAGGAGACAGATCGCTAGGAATTTTTGGTGAGAAGAGGGGAAGCCTCTCTAAGTGATCCCTGTTTGTCTCTCAAAGAAACACCCAACTCCACTATCTTACTTGAAACACAATTCCTTCATTCTATTCCCGAGTACAAGAATTTTCCACAGTCCTGAAGTCTGATGCAATAAAGAGCCAAAAGTCATATTGATTCCTAGTACTTTATTAAGATCTAGTTTTACAAACTAGTCCAAGGAGTATAGTGTTTAAATGAGTTCTTTAAAGAGAAAACTATGTGAGATCCTAGAATGAATAAAGAGGAAAATTATATGAATTTACCACTGCTTTCAAAGCCTATCATTATCCATCTCAAGCATACATGGTTGTTCACCACAATTTAGTTTAATAATTTTATTTTTGTGATGAAGCAAAGTTTTATTTACTGCCTTTATCGAAAACAGATTTCCTTCTCACATAATGTATCTGATGACAGTTTCCCCTCCCTCTACTCATCTTCTCCACTTCTCTGACAGATCCACCTGCCTCTGTCTTATTAGAAAACAAAGTGGGTCATAACGGACAATAAAATAATATATATTAGATAAAACAAACATGACACATGAGAATAGGATAGAAAAATAAATTGAAGAAGAGCCCAAAAGAAGGCACATGAAATGAAAACCCAGTTGTTCTCAAACACAAGAATCCTATAAAAGTCCTAAACACTAAAGTGCAAGCAACAATAGGCACACAAAGGACAAAGGACCTCTGGTATAAGAAGAGAATATATATATATATATATATATATATATATATATATATATATATAATGCTGGTCCAGTGTGTACTGCCTCAAACTCTGTGAGTTCATGTGTGCATCAATCCTGTTGATTTATAGGGTATTGCTTCCTCGATGTCCTCCATCTCCTCTGGTACTTATATCCTTTTTGCCTCCTCTTTCATATATTCTCCAAGCTCTGAATGGTGGAACTGATGGAGAAATCTAATTTAAGTCTAAGATTTTACTCTCTGCATATTGTCTGCTTGTGGGTCATTGTATTTGTTACCATCTGATGCAGGATGAAGATTCTCTGCTGATAGCTGAGCAATCTATGAGTATAGAAGAATGTGAAAATTCTTCTAAAGTTGTATAATAAATATGCCATTATTATACACACACATACACAAACACAAATCTGATGTTTTTAAAATAGTTTAGTGATAGCAAATATTTAAATTAATATCTTCTGTCATTTTAGTCAGCCAAAGATATGAAATAATAAAAATTTCAAAACACTTTTATTTCATGTGTGTGTACATGCATGTGTGTGTATTAAAATAAACTATCCTACACCAGGATTATTTTAATTCACACATAATCTATTTGCTTTGATGATGCACGATTTATCATGGAAGATAGCAAAAGTGACTAAGGATTTTCATCTTTTATACTGGTCCAGCAGATGCTATTAGAAATGTAGCTTTCATGTGTTCTTTAGGTAACTAGAGCCCTTGAACATCTTTTATGCTTTAAGAGTCATAAATTCATGCTATGAGTTTTGCCTGTTGTGTGAGTGCCTGGCAGGAGAGATGGGATTCAATATCTACCCCATAATGTTCTCTGCAAGTAATACAGCTAGACACCTGACGAGTCACAAAATATGAAGCCACTGGCAGGCATAAAGGATTATGTCCTCAAACTGCCTTTAGCTAGCGGCAATGCAGGCACATCCTCAGATTGTTTCCTAGTCCTTTAGAAAACTAGAAACCTTGACCTCTTAAAAATACTTTTACTGTGGAAAGAACTAAAGAAAAATTATACGATTCAAAACATGAAAGAAGAAACTTCATTGAAAGTCTATGTTGAACCAGTCTCTATTATTGTTGTAGGAAAGATGAACAAGTCAACCCCCAGCTTAAAGGGGATCTCAGTATCCTAAAAGCAGCAGAGAAAATGGCATGGCTATTATAGCTTCAGTGCTTGTTATTAATAAAACATATATGATAGAGAGAATTTGGAAATTCAGAGAATGTGCTTCCTGAGTTTTGTTCCAATGCCTTGTTTCTCCAGTGCTGAAGGAAAAGGAATGAGATATTCATACTCACTAAGTTATTCAATTCATTTTCAGCATTCTGAACCAACTCTGCTTAGGGGAGCAAAAATGTAGGGTATATTGAGATTATTTTACATGAGGATTAGAACTGTGGTGTGAGGTTATATCATGTTAATATCTACCTCTAAACACCTGGGCTTGACTTAGCCAAAGAATTCATGGATTTGGATTTAGTCTTGGAGAGATTGAAATGATATAGTTCGTCCTCAATTGGTTTTTGATTATAGTTTCATAAAGTCAGGGCATAGCCTTAGCAACAACCTGTGTGAGATGTTTATTTCATTGAGGCTCAAGGCACTGAAAACCATGTTTACACAAAACAGTCTACAGATTCACATACTGCTGGTTCTGAAGCGACAGAGTGCAATATATGTTTGTGGCTGGGCATGTATCTCTATGCACTATTAGCATCGTGGCCACATTTTTTTTTTACTAATATTCTAGTTTTTAAGTGTGGTCAGATGCTGGATTTCTATTCCTTCAACTTTATACATGGTAAAATAAAAATCTAGCAGTCTGTCTTACATTCCTGTGTTGTCTTTCTGATTTATAGAATATTTCAATATTTTTCTTTACCCCTATAGAAGTAAAATCGACATATATTCTTCAAATTTAAATACACAGGAGATCCTAATGAGTGGTAAAATCACAATGTGTTCCAGAAACTTGTATGAATTAATTATGTTTCTATTATTTGAAGTTGCCTCATTTTATGATTTGAGTGTCTTCTATTCACTCATATGAGAACACTTTGATATATATTGATTATTTATTTCAACATTATGTGTTATGAAAATTGATTGTATTTTTTCTTTCTATTTTTATCTCATTTTATTGTATTTTATCAATCATTTAATAATTTCCTGCATGTATTTTGATTATAATAACTCACTACTCTGTTTCCTAATGTTTGTTGATTTTGTAGATCTTCCCATTTTAAGCCATAGCCTCTAATTTTTATATAATTCTTATATAATTTACAGTGTCCAATCTTGTCTCCCATATACCAACAGGTATAGGAATCCACACTCACTTTGGTTGGCTGGTCAGCAATCACAATCTAAAAGAAAACTCATTCTCCACTAAAAGCAGGCAACTGTCACTCAACAGTTCATCAGCTATGAGTGAGTCTTATGATTTACTCCACCTCAGTGTATTCGAAAATAACCACACTTGCTATGGCTTCATAAGTATAGAGTTTCTGGCATATTCAGAAGTTAGATGCATCCTGGTTTTCCCTGATCTTTGGCTCTTACAGTTTTTATGAACTTGATTTCAGGATGCTCCCTGAGCTTTGGAAGTGAAGAGGAAATTATACATATATAGGTACATACGTACATACATACATACGCATACACACACACACACACACTCACATGGCTGAACATTTCACAGATACTTATGCACTTATTATCATCTGCCTTATGATGGGTCATTGAATTATGTGAAATTGAATTTCTCCTTCCAATTCCTATCATGCCTCTTAAATTGAAAGTTAATTATTAAATAAAAATTTTATCTTTCATACATTCCTATAATCAAAATGTGTTAGGTGATTATACCTACTTGGTATAGAAAAAAATAAGAATTCAAAAAAAAAAAAAAACCAACCAAAAATCCCCACAAATGCTCAGAGTTCATTTCATGTCACAGTAAATTAAATAATGAGTTATTCAACTGAAATACTTTAAGTAAAACATTTCTAAAAGAGATATTCAATGTCAATGTTGTTAAACTAGACTTTTTTAAAGAAAAAACTAGATAAATTTATATTCTTTAGTCAATGAATTAGAATATCATTTATTCTCATATGATGAAGATAGATTTCAAATAGAAGTATAAAACCTATCATACTTAGTCTGCAGTTCTATGCATTCCTTCTTCAGGGATTCAATACCTGACTTCCAGTCAATGGCTACCACTGTACACCATTTCTCTTTAGAACAGCAGCAGGGAGGGGAATCTATTGGAAGAACTAATTTTCATCAAGTCAATGTGGCACAAACTTTGAAGGTGTTTGTGATTTTCCATTTTGCTTAAGTGCCTCCTGCAAATAGAAATATGTCTGGGAGAGGAATGGCAATGATAGGAATTCAAGGTACATATGGAAGTCAGGACAGAGTAACTTAGTAAGTTACCACAATGCTACCTTTCAGATCTTACACTTGGATTAAGATGGTAACTTAATTGTTGGCCTAACTTATACCCTGACCTACTTATGATCTGTAGTCAGTATAGACATTGTAATCTCCATCAGACCATGAATCACCAGCTGGCCTTCTACCTCTGAAAATAAAAGCAATGGTCCTTACTTGGGTATTCAATATCCTACAATACTCAGCACTCTCCTCCATGCCACCACGGTCCTACCTACTGCTTTTCTCCATGGCATGGTCCTTTCATGGGCATCTCCTACTAGTTTTATTCAAGTCTTTATGGTTGGATGTCTAAGTCTTCAATTATATGTAATGTAATTCAGTTATGTTACATATAATTCAGTTACCTATTTTACTTTATGTTTTTTTTCTGGTAATGTAGGAGATTAATATACATCACTAATTAAAATGAGCACTAAGAAAATAATACTAATTTATAGGCATATTTTCAGAAGATTTTGAGTTTGTAAAGCAATGCTTTGGACGTCAGAAAGAACTTGAGCATGTCTTTCAACATCTCCTCCTTGAAAGAACTAAATGGGATCTGGAACAGTTGTATAGATTTCTGGATGAGTGGCACATATATCAGAAAGCTTGATGAAAGGATTGATGCACTGGCTGGCTTGAACTGATGGGCTGGTGCCTGCAATGTGCCAAAGGTCTCTGAACACATCTATCATATTTGACCTTTTAATCACCAAGGAAGGTGGATTAAAAATTTGAAATATGCTTTCTTGTGTGCATAAATGGCACAGCCCTAGAAGAGTAACAAATCCCTAATGGTGGTAAACCATTCAGATTTCACAAGAATTTGGTAGATAAAACAATGAATCCAAATGAACAGTATCACACTGAATGGCAAATATAGTTCTAAACAAATATAGTTCTAAACCAGTATTCCACATAAGCACATATACAATCAAATACAAAATCCACTTGCAATGAGAAGTGCCAACATTTCGATTTTCACCTATCATTTGCTGTGTTATTTCACAGACAGGTTAATTAACCTCTCCTACTGTGCTTCACCCTTACTCTGCATATCACAGTTTGTTTTTTTTTAAATAAGCACAGATGTTTACATCAGGCTGATGCTATTGTTGATAGTATCAGCACCTCAAACTCCACCACTTCAAAAATGTTACCGTGCATGGAACACTCTCTGTATTCTACATCACAGACAGTTTAGCACATAATCCCCTCAGGTTTGTCCAAATTACAACGTAAATAATATTGTTTGATTTTCAACTTTACAGGGGAGAAACTAGAAAACAATCTTTGTGATGCCAGAAGTATTTCTTTTATTACAGATCAGCTTTTCGGACACTCAGCATGTGGTCAAAATTTAAGGGGAAGTTTGCCTGTTTTGAAATTTCTAATTGGCAATTGCTTTGATTCTATTATGTGTTATTCTATCACTTCCACAATTAGGGAAGTTAAAATATCGTTGAAGACATAACTAGTTTACAGAATTGTCATCTAGTCTTCTACATGTCATTCATTCTTCCAGTGTGAAACACTTAAAGAAGTAAGTGCTGATAAAACATAAGGAGAAAATAAAGACAGAAGAAAAGACACAAGCTTTAATTAAGTGGTGGTAAAAAGGGAAGATGTACGTATTGGAATCAGGTTTGTCTGCCTCTAACTCATACTATTTCCTATTGTTTGGATACTGAGCAAGGACCTGCTTAACAGTTTATTTAAAACAAAAACAAGAACAAAACAAAACAAACAAACAAACAAACAAAACCTGTGCAAGACAGGTGGTAATACCTGCTTCACAGATATGTTAGATATAATGAAGGGCAACAACATTTTTTAAATATTTGACATCAATGTTAGTTCCCCCAAATTATCACATTGTTAAAGAGTATTAAAGAAGATAGAGTGAAAAATTTGCATACAGATGAAATCCTTTATGATTGGCTGGAAGTGATGAGTTGTGTGACAAAGATCAAACTGTAAGGAAGGAGTGCTTTGTCAGAGCTGGCCTGTACATACAAGATTTCACTACATTTTGAATAAAGTGTGAAGTCCAGAGTCTAGGCAAGACTCTTTCTTAAATCATGAATCAAGAGAAATACTCCAGATCCTGGAACTCAACAGTCTTCTGTATTTCAGAACAATTACACTGAGAATGGAAAGGAGCCAGAGGCTATGCCTACTTCCAAAGAGGGAGACATAAACCCACACATTGGAGAAATGTTTGCGTGAGTGTGAAAGATATGGTATCACTGATAGTACAGTCAAGGCCCAAAGGATGCTCTATCTTTGTTAGGTTGCTAGTTAACAGTTTGAGATCCCTAAAGAACTAAAACTTCTCAGGAGCTTAGTACATAAATAGAGTTGCATTTGACAGACTTGTTATTAAACCCCATATTCCAGTACATCCCATGGGATCCAAAGCACTGCCTGTATGGACATTTGTTAAATCTTTCTCTGAAGTCTTTCTCATACCATTTCTCCATCCCTAGCTGTCTTTTCCTATAAGAAAGTCACCTTTTGTTCTTTCTCCCTACTGATTGGTGGAATCAGCAATTCCAAATTAGTTTTGACTAATTTGAAATTAACTAACTGAAAGAATCAACTCTCTGATCTAAGAATTCTCTTCCCACCGTTTTAGTAATTACTCATGAATATGTACTGTTATACCTTAGTAATTGTGTGTACATGCACATGCAGGTACATGTGTGTGTCCATGAGTGTGCACATATGTCTGTATGTGCACGAGACTACGTTTCGATTCAGTGAGAAAAGACATCAGTTATATATAAAATGTGTAAGGTAAGAATTTATGAGAATTTCTCTATTTATAATGACTTTCATGAAAAGTAGTCAGTTCTTAAAGATCAATGTAGACTGGTTCTCCTTCATCATGGACATGAGCAGGTACCTGTGGGACAGATGTGCGATATTGTGCATCAGTAGCCTCTGTTTTCACCTGGCTCCAAGAACAGCTCTTGCTTTTCTATGGATTAATATGATCTGGGTATTATCATAGGATAATGAAGATAGACAAAATTATTCTAAGTTCCATAAGGGAAGAAACCATTTCTTCACTATCATTTCTAACACTGCTAAAACCACAGTGGCATACCTACATTGAATAAACCAGCATCTCCTTTACTAAGAGAGTGATATTTTCACAGCACGGAACCACATGGCTTCTTCAACCCTGAAAGACTTCAATTCTAAAATGCCTTATAAGGCCTGTGGTTTGAGGCTTTATAATTATGATGTGGGTCATTAATCTTGTAGCCTCCCTTTTTTATTATCTCTGAGATTGAGACGGAGTTTTTGTTACAGATTGCTAGCCTGTAGCAGTCAGTTGGGGAGATGAGACATCCCTGAGACAGATAACAAAGAAAAATGAGTAGCAAATTGGAACAGATTAGGTAGTTCCATGGCACTATATTAAACAAGCCCTTCTGAGGACAGATGTCACACCCTTCATGATACATCCTTCTAGTTTTCTATCATCCCCAAGACTTAGATGTTAAGAGACTGTGTTGTATGTGTCGTGTGTGTGTGTGTGTGTGTGTGTGTCCGTCTCCCTCTCTCTGTTCCTGTCTTGCTCTCATTAACTCTTTATGCCCAAGTCCTCACACTTAAAGTACAAACAGCCCATAGTTAGTTAATGAACACATCTCATTTCTAAAAGGCTACTGCAAGCCTGAGGAATGAAAATGTGATTTTAAAATTGATGGAGGTTAAAAGAAAGTGAACCAGGGATAATTATAATAACTAATAAACCTAAAATGTCTTCATCTGGTATGTTTTTATTAAATCACCTTTGAAGTTCATATACGAAAAGTTCATATACATATGAAACCCAGGGATAATGTATTAATAATACATTACAAATCTGATTCCACCAACAAGTTATTTCAGTGGCATTTCTTCGTGCTGTAATGCTAGATAGACCTAGAAATTGAGTTATTGTTTATAGAAAAAAACAAGTGATTATTTCTCAAGCTGACTATATAACTATAGCATCCTATTACAGATTATTCAAACACAGAACAATATGAAACAAATTGCCTGAAATTAGGTTCAAATTTTTGTTTTACAAATGGGAACTTTAGCTCTGTGATTATTTGAAAGATAAATATCATAATCATCATCAGATAATTTGGGGAGGAATAAGTCGAAGCATGGATGGCTTTTCTTTTCAGTCTGTAATATAAAAGCATGACTCCAGGTATTGTAGTCCTCATGAAAACCTCCTAAGGAAAAAACTACTGCAGATTGCCATGATTAGGCCAGGGAAGTTTAATAACTTTTATCAAACAAGAAGAGATATGTGTAAGAGTCAACCCAAGGATATATGCTCCAAGACCAAACACTCAGCCAAGATAATCAAGTATTTAATTAGTGCTACAGCCAAGAAGAGAACCATACTTTACATAAAGGAGAAGTGAGTGTCCCAAAGACATTGAAATGTACATAGAAAAACAAGCTTTATCTAACATAATACCTGGTTTATGGTGGGATTTGTGTACTGACATTTAGTGGATTTTATTAGGCAGAGAAACTATCAGCTATGACCTAACAAAGACAATTATTCAGTCACTTAAAAGATAAACTAGAGCTAAAAAAAAAAAAAAAGTCTGGGAAGCTTTGTGAAAGTCTGTGATATTTGTGATGAATGAGAAAAAAAAAAAAAAACATAAACAACCAGAAACAAAGAAGCCCCATGTGAATGTCGAGAACATTAGAAATGTGTCCTTCCTCATATAGCTGTCTCTTGTGAGACTATGTTGGGGCCTAGCAAACACAGAAGTGGATGCTCACAGTCAGCTATTGGATGGATCACAGGGCCCCTAATGGAGGAGCTAGAGAAAGTACCCAGGAGCTAAAGGGATCTGCAACCCTATAGGTGGAACAACAATATGAACTAACCAGTACCCCGGAACTCTTGACTCTAGCTGCATATGTATCAAAAGATGGCCTAGTCGGCCATCACTGGAAAGAGAGGCCCATTGGACACACAAACTTTATATGCCCCAGTACAGGGGAATGCCAGGGCCAAAAAGTGGGAGTGGGTGGGTAGGGGAGTGGGGAGAGGGTATGGGGGACTTTTGGGATAGCGTTGGAAATGTAAATGAGGAAAATACCTAATAAAAATATATATTAAAAAAAAAGAAATGTGTCCTTGTTTTGAAACCATTCTCTGTCCCAAAATGTACATGTGTATTTCGTTATAGATTTATTTAACTGATTTTATTTCATAAAAATGAAATAAACTGAATGATTATCCATTAATATTAATATTTCCCACTGAACAGAAGTAGGCAGATCCCTGTTGTCCACTATAGAAATCTTTACACATTGTTTGAATGCTATTACAAATAAATGGCAATATTTCCAATGAGCTATTTGAGATTTAATGAAATTGAGAACTGCAAATGAGATGGTTGTTAGTGTTTATTGATGTAGTTTTCCTTATAAAGACATTTTTTTTAACCTCTGGAAAACACACACTGTCATGTATTTAGATGCCTACTTTATTGTTATATACTACTTCATTTACAGACTTCAAATTAATTCTAGAAACCACAAAGTAGATGGCAATGCCTTAAAAATATGTGTGTTCTTAGGACCAAGGGTCTCTTCCATCCTTGTCAAGGGGTGGAGGGTGGGGGTACTTTCTATCCTTTCACACAACACTCAAGTTGATTCTATAGGAAATGTTTTTGAACAAAATCCTAGATTAAAAATCTTTGTTTAATAAAGCATGAAGAAGCAGGAAAATAAGAATGGCTGACTGGAGGACCTACTTCTGAGGTAGTTTTTCTTTTGTGCTTTTTTATTCATTCCTGTTATTCCTTTTATATATTTCCTTTACTTGTATTCTAAATAGAACTTTAAGAGAAATGTCACTGCATAATTTCCTCTCCACTTTTTTCTTCACTACTTAAAAGAGCACCTTCAATTGGCAAGAGAATCACCCCTAAATAAAACATAATTTGTTCTTTCCAGGCAGGAGAATTAAATAAGTGCCTCACAGAGCTACCAACAACAATTTAGGTTCAAAAGCTCCTTTAGTGGGTTAGCAGCTTGCTCTCCTGATTCAGCTGCATCCACATCCCTGAAGAGATAGGACAGTCCCTGTCACTACTCTCTAAGGTAGCGAGGAGGCTCCCTTCCATCTCTGCTGAAAATACTGGGAAGGAAGTAGTTTAGAAAGAGGAGAGAGGGAGAGAGAGAGAGAGAGAGAGAGAGAGAGAGAGAGAGAGAGAGAGAGAGAGAGAGAGAGAGAGAGACAGACAGACAGACAGGCAGGCAGGCAGACAGACAGACAGACAGAGACAGAGAGAGACAGAGAGAGACAAGAGAGAGAAAGACAGAGAGAGACAGAGAGAGAGAGACAGAGAGAGACAGAGAGAGACAGAGAGAGACAGAGAGAGACAGAGAGACAGAGAGACAGAGACAGAGACAGAGAGAGAGAGAGATGGGAATGCACACAGTAACGAAACCTGTGCTGATCAGTTGCAGAGCAGGTAGACACAGTTCTTCCCACCTTCTAAACAAATCAGAAAGGACACAAGAGTGTACCACTGACTAGTTGGTGTAGCTGACATCCAATTCACACAGTTGCTTGAAAACATCAAATAGGTGTTATTGGCAATCTGTGCTTCTTTTTAAAAAATATCAACTCTATGTTGCTTGATAAATCTGTTTAGGAATAACTGATTTGAATCAAAATGTTTTCTTTGCCCACTCATGAGGAGTTTTTGCTTTATAGTAGTTTAACTTTTGTGTTTTGAAATTGCAAGTTAATTACAACAGTTATCCTTTCTGTTTCCTAATCAATCTCTACCGTAATTCCCTCACGTTTCTTCTTCTAAGTCATGGGTTCTCTTTTCATTAATTGTTATTGCGTGAATGTGTGCTTTTTATACACACATTCATTCACATGCACATGCATGCATGTGTACATATACACATATATATATATATATGTTTTTAATTTACCTTGAGCACATAACAAGTTATTTTTATGTATGTTTTCTTGTCTGGGTACTTGGCACTGGACAATGAATTGATGGGCCCTTCCCTGGGGAGGACAACCTCTCCTGTTGTGACCTTTATTCAGCTGACTGTAGTTATTTGTGTCAGAAATTTAACTGTTTTTCTTAATCTATCATTTTTCTTGTAATCTTAATATATTCAGTGTTAGAATTATTTGGATATTCACATATACAAGAACATATCACCTCTTTCTGTGAGGATATAAAGTACCAAATAGTGGAATATCACAGAATATATTTTACTTTTTAAAAATTTGGATATTTCATTTATTTACATTTCAAATGTTATCCCCTTTCCTGATTTTTTTTCACTCTGAAAACCTCCTATTCTATCCCCCTTACCCTGCTTCTGTGAGGGTGCTCCCCCACCTACCCACTTTTTTCTCAAGGGCTAGCATTCCTCTACACTGGGGCATCAAGCCTTCACAGGACCAAGAGCATCCCTTCCCATTGATGCCCCTTCCCTTCCCAGATAAGGCCCCTTCAAGACCTTCAGTCCTTCCCCGAACTCCTCCCTTGGGGATTCCTGTGCTCAATGGTTGGCTGTGAGCATTTTATATCTATATTTCTCAGGATCTGGTAGAGACTCTCAGGAGACAGCTGTGTCAGGCTCCTGTCAGCAAGCACTTCTTGGCATCCACAACAGTGTCTGGGTTTGGTGTCTGCATGTGGGATGGATCTCCAGGTGAGACAATCTCTGGATGACCTTTCCTTCAGTCTCTGCCTCACTCTTTGTCCCTGTATTTCCTTTAGACAGACGCAATTTGGGTTAAAATTTTGTAGATGGGTGGGTGGTCCCATTCCTCAACCGGGAGGCCATGCCTAACCTTTGGATATGGTTTCGACAGCTTCTCCCTCCACTTAGTGGGGTATTTCAGCTAATGTCGTCCCTGTGGGGTCCTTGGAGGCTCTACTTATAATCAATTCAAATAATATTACTTCTTTAATATTTTTTCATTATATGACATTTGAAAATTATTAAAATTTCAATAAAAATATTCTCCTAGGCACGAGAATCACAAGTTTCCGGTTACCCTGATCTATAAGACTTTGTTTCAAAACAAATAAACAACCTACAATATAATTAAGGAACCTAGGAGGGAGAGAGTAGGGGGAAGATAAAAGAAGGGCAGGATCAAGTATTGGAAGGGCCAGGAGAAAAGTACAGAGGATTAGACAATTGAATAGAAACACAGAGCACTGGTGGATGGGGAAATGAGGTTAGGCTCTAGCAAGTCCCAGACTCCAGGTAAGCAAGAGGCTTCTAGGACCCCACGGTGATGACTTTAGATAAAATACCCAATAAAAGGGAGATACAACCTGTGGAGACCACCTCCCATAGATAGGCATGACCCCCAGTTGAGGAATGGTACCTAACACCCATGCATCTCAAAAATTTTAACCCAGAAATGTTCCTGTCCAAAGGAAAGATAGAGACAAAAAATGGAACAGAGACTAAAGGAAAGACCAACCAGAGACTGCCCCACCCCATCTCATCTGCAGATACTACCCCCCCCTCCACACACACACACTATTGCTGACACCAAGAAGCACTTGCTGACAGGAGCCTGGTATTTCTGTTCCCTGAGTGGTTCTACCAGCACCTGACCAATAGAGATGCAGATACTCACACCCAACCAACGGAATAAGCCTGAGGACACCAATGGAAGAGCTAGGGGAAGAACTTCAGGAGCTGGAGGGGATTGCAACACCATAGAAAGAACAATATCAGCTAACTGGACCACCCAGAGCTCCCAGGGACTAAACTACCAACAAAAGAGTATACATAGAGGGAGCCATGGCTCACAGAGGATGGGCTTATCTGACATCAGAGGGAGAGGAGGCCCTGGGTCATGTGGAGGCTTGATGCCCCAGCATAGGGGGATGGATGCTAGAGCAGTGAGGCAGGAATGGGTTAGTTGGTGGAGGAGCAGCCTCATAGAGGCAAAGGGGATGGGGAGAAGGGGGCATAGGATTGGGGATTTGTGAAGGAGTATCATTTGAATAAAATGATTCATAAAAAATTTAAAATATAATTAAAAGATAACTAACTTGAATAAATAAATAATTAAATGGGTAAAAATAACTAATTATACTTAATATTTATTATCAAAATGAATATAAATACTGAGTTTAAATTTAATATATACCCTGTAGTGTATGCTCCAGAATAGGATTTTCTAATCAGGTTCCAGCGTAGGAATCTTATAGGAAACTCGTGCTACATAAATCTGCCTTTAAATCAACAAAGGAACGTTAAAAACACAATACCACAGTTATGTTCTCTTTTGAGGGAAAATCAAAATATTGAGTTTGTTAAGGAAACAGAGAGGGCAGGGAGAGTGGCTGTTACTAAGTCCTCTTTTAATCTTACACTCACTTCTACAGCTAAAGTTCCATAGAAATTCACACACTGATAGCAGTAGACTTTAATATCCAACCCTTCCCCATGGACAGGGCATCCAAACAAAAACTAAACAAACACTGGTGCTGACAGATGTTATAAACCAAATGAACGTAACAGATATTTACAGAACATTTGCACATAGATTCTCATTTCTGTAAGGAGAGTATTGGGAATCTACTTTGAATACAGAAGTTTGCTGATGTATGTATAGGAAGCACAATGTGAAAAATTATTTGTTGATTCCATTGTCCACTTGAGGACAGTCTCTATATTTTACCCAAACCCAAAAGGATATTCTTTCTTTTCTGCACCTCATTGAAATTTCTCTAAACCTGACCATGCATTTGGACACAAGGCAAGTCTGGACAGATACAAGAAAATTGAAATAACTCCCTGCTTCCTGTCAGTCCACCATGGATTAAAGCTGGATATCAACAACAGAAAGCTTACAACCTAATAGAAACTGAGTAACTCTGTACTGGATGATAAATGGACCAATACAGGAATAAAAATATCAAATAGTTCCTAGAATTTAATGTAAATGAACACACAGCATACCCAAACTTTCTGGAGACAAAGAATTCATAGAACTAAGTGCCTACATGAAGGAGGAGGAGAAGGAAGAGGAAAATAAAGAAGAACGGAGGAGGGGGAAGGAGACCTTATATTAGCAACTTAACAGCACACCTGAAAACTCTAGAACAAAGTAAAGTAAGCAACTTAACAACAAACATGAACACTCCAGAAGCAAATAAAGAAGCACACTCACGAGGAGTAGAAGGCAAGAAACCATCAAACTGAGGTCTCAACTCAATAAAACAGAAACAAGGAGAACACCACAAATAATCAATGAAACACATAGATGGCTCTGTGAAAAAATGCAAAAGATAGGCAAACTCTTATACAAACTAACTAAAAGGCACACAGAGAATATCCAGTTTAATCCAACAATAATAAAACTACCCTGTGTAATCTATCAGACAACCACAGATTAAAGCTGAAAATCAACAATAATAAAACCAGAAAGGAAAAGGCAGGCATAACAGACACCAAAAAATCCAGAGAATCATAAGGACATGAAATTAGAAATTAGAAAAATCTGAAGAAATTTAGGCATTTTACATATTATGTACTCATGCGTGTATAATTATTTATAATAAATAGTAGTTAAACTCTTGACAAATATGTACTTTCAGATGAGCTAAGTAAGGTTTCCATTACATTATGAAGGACAAATTTCTCTGTTCTGGTCACAGGAACTGAACTTAAAAACTGTGGAGAAATAAATTACTTCTTTCTAGAATTCAGAAATTAATCATACTTCTTTATTTCATAGACTTTATTTATTTGTATATTTATTTATTGCTTAAAATGTAGACTGATAATAAGATACCACCACACAGAATCATAGAATGAAAACAGGATCTCGTTGGAAAGTTTTGTTCCTAGGTTCAATCAATGCACTTTGGTGTCCAAGAAAGGAGCAAAGGACCCTAGCTAGAAGTGAACTAAGTTTACTCTGCATCATGCCCTCTAGTGCTAACTCTGAGAGTGCACTAACCCGGGACCCTCTATTAATGTTGTAGAGACAAATGCCTTCACAGTTTTAGGATGGCAATTCAGTTGTTGTTGCTGCTGCTGCCTTTATATAATTTGATTAGCTTGTGAGATCCTTACAGTAAAGTTGAACATCTGCCATATTTAACGATGAGGTAGCGGTGTGTCTCTTTAGGGCAGCTTTCCCTTCAGAATGGGAAAGTACCTTAAGCTCTAAGATGGTATAGCTTTTGAAATGTAAATGAAGAAATTATCTAATAAAATTATTTTTAAAAATGGACATTTTCGCCAACATTTTTGATCTTTTATATTTTCATCTTACTTTTTTTTTACTGTTTTTAAAGTTTCAATTACTATTCTCATACATAGTTATATATTTCCCTCTCTCTTTGTCCTCTTTTATTGAAAATAGATTCATTTCTCACATAATATGTCCATATTATGGTTTGCTTTCTCTCTATTCCTTCTATTTGGTTTCTCCTAACCTTGGTTTTTATCTGTATACACTCTCTTTCTGTCTTTCATTTAAAAAGCCAGGACTCTAAGAGATTAGACAGATCCCCAACTGCTCATCTCTTGTCAACAAATGATGCTTCCAATACCAGGATTGGGTTATATCTAATTGTGTTGTTGGACAAGAGGTTCCACGGAAACCTTCAAACGCAGGCTGTTACAAACAAGAGGTTATTTTCCACAAACTCACAACACCTACATAAATCACTGAAAATGGAGAAGTTGAGCTGGTGCATACATTGAGCCTTCAGCCAGATGTGATAACATCTTCAGTGCAGGAAGCTGCTGTGCATGCTACCATAGCAGAAACATATAAAACAGACTGAGTCACAAATCATGTATCTATAATGGTGGCCATGCTTGCAAGATATGCTAGGGCAATGGTGGCACAAAGCTTGTTGGAGTAACAACCCATATCCTCATATCAGATACTGATTAGCTGACCACAAACAAGACAATAGATACCTAGGAACCTAGGGTAAATTGATTACTATTGTTCTAAAAAAAAAAAAAAAAGTAGTGATAAAATGGCTCCAAATGATATTCTGATATACTCATAGATAAATGCCAGTTATCATCAGAGAGATCCATCCTGCAGCAGATGGGAACAGATATGGAGAACTATAGTCAGATAATCTAGAGAGAGAGAGACTGAACTTGGAACACTCAGCCATAAATAGGATGCATCCATTAAATCCTTCCCTTCTGAGCCTTGCAGATACCATGGAAGAGGAGGCAAAACAAGAATAAGAATCAGAGGGGATGAAGGTCACAAAGAAACAAGGCCCTCTAAATCAACATGATCAAAGGTCATATGAACTCACAGACACTGAGGCAACATGGCATGCACAGGGCTTGCAAGGGGCAGCCTCAGTACCTCTCGTTATATTATATTGCTTAAGTCTTGAGACATTATGGGATTGCATGAATGATGAAACAATCAGTCTCTGGTACTTGGGCCTTCCTTTGGGCTTATTTCTTCTTGTTGAGTCTTGTCCAGCTTCGAGGTTGTAGGTTATTTTTTATTTAATCTTATTATATTTTATTTCACTATATTACTATCTCAAGACTTCACTTTCTAATTAACAGCACAGCTGACACGTGCTATTACTGTACTCTACTATAAAAGAGATTCTTAGATTGTATATTGGTTTGTTTCAACAATATTTTGTTTGGAATGCTGTATGTACCAGAATTCAAAAATAATTTTTAGGGAATTAAAAATTTTTACTGCAAGAAATTGATATTAAAAAATCTATTTTACAGTAGTTTTCACAAGGCTACTTCTTGGACTTGTGTAAATAAACTTAGGTTTTCCAATGTGTTCTACATTTTCCCTCTAATTTATGTTCTGACGTTAAAATATTACAAAAATCATGTAATTTGATTGCATGTATGAATTTACATAAATTCGGCCTGTCTATACTTGTCTTGATTGTATATTGACTGTATGCCAAAGTGCAATTTAAAAAAGTACATCTATTTCATATAAATACTTTAATATCTTAGGTGTTACAAGAGTAATATTATAATAAATATAGTTAAATTCCGTTTTGAGACTTGACTCTCTTCTAGCTCAAGAAAGTTTTTCATAGAATATAGTGTTTAATGTTTGGAGGGGGCAATTATTACATGGATAAGGTTCAGTAAAAATATAACAATAAAATTCAACAATTAAAGTTATTTGAACATATAATTTAGATAAAAATTTTTATGAAATTCTGCCAGTGAAGGTGGTACTATATGTAAATATGTCAATCTCCCATTCTAGTTCTTTTGTATGCTAGTAATTCCTTCTGGAAAACAATTTAGGTATGGGATACATCTGGTAATTATGTATCATTTTGATACGTTTTAAAGGTTTTTATAAGTTTTAACAGGTATAATAGGCCTTTTCTTTATACTTTAGTTAAATATCAAATGAATGCTAACAACAAACATACTTCTCATTAAAATATTTTCCATAATTTTATTATGAATTAGTAAAACCTAAAAATATACCTAAGAATGTGTTACAAAATATTTTCAATAATCATTTTTAGGGAATATTCAGGATTATTTTCACTATCCCTGGATTTTTAAGCCATCAACAAAGTTTGGATTATTTTCTCTATATTGAATACAGGCCTAATAATTGATTGGGTTACATAGGATGGATAGATTGTTTTTAATAAGGTGGCCATTTATACTAGATTAATTTTATCAACTCATGAGCATAGGAAGTGTTTTGTTTTAATTCTTTGATATTTTCCTATTTTCATTATTTGACTTGTTGTTACTTAAAGTTTTTATTGTACACAATAGTTTTCTTTGTGTGTTTGTGAAAGGATTGTTTCCCTGTTTTACTTTTCAGTATGGCTGCCATTGGTATGGAGAAAAGTTGGTAGTTTTATGTCTTAATTTTATATGTTTCTACTTTGCTAAAAATATTTGTCTGCTCAAAGACCTTTACGTGGCATCTTTAGATCATGTCTACACACATAGAAACCCCTTTTCCATTAGCATAACCTTTTCTTTGTTCTCTTGTCTTCTCACTCTAAGACAGTAGGCACTACTTTGGATTACTGGATAGGAATGAAAACTGTCCTTGTCTGAGTCTTGATATTAGTGGAAACACTTTGACGTTTTCCACATCTAGCATAATGTTTTGTACAGTTTTGTCATTTGTATATTTTATTATGTTTTGGTATACTCCCTCTGTCACAAGTTCTTCCACGTCCTTTATTAGGAAGAGATGTTAGATTTCATCAAATGCCTTTTCTGCATTTAACGACATGATCATATGATTTTTGACTTAGAGAATATTTATGAGATGGGCAACTTTGTTGATTTACATAGGTTGAAGCATCTCTTCATCTCTGGAATCAAACCTTGGGGAGAGCATATTTATTGGAATATGATTCTAATGAGTATTTTCAATCATGATTAAGACTTATGTCAAGCAACAGAAGAAAGGAACTACTTTCTAAACTAGAAAACTCAGTTTATCAAGCTGGAAAACAGGCACAAACTTACTGAAAACACCAAAACACTTGATTTTATATAGTGTTACTCACAATGACAGAGTTGCAGTTCTTGGAAATAAACCTACTGTGCTTATTATTAGGACTGTAACAAGAAAAGCAATTAAGCACGTAAGATGCATAAGATTCTTAAAATTATGTGAAAGAAAATTTAAAACTATTTGATCATGAGTGTATATATTTTTATTAATATTAATTATCTGTTAAAATAATTTTTATCAAGAACCAATATAAGAACCAATATAAGAATCAAATGACATAATAATTTTAATATTATATTATGAAACATAAATCACAAATTATATCCATATATATATGTATATATATATATATCCCTATATGTACATATAGGTATATATATTTTTTCTTTAATACAAAAAACTATAAAAATTAATGTGTATCAATTAATTATTTTCAGATCTAATATCATACAGTAGATGGAATTACTTACTATCTAAAGCTATGTAAGTAATAACATTTTGACAAAAATTGATGGGTAAAGGACCATTGATTATGAACCCTTTCTGCATTTTTAATTTTGGCATCTGAAATTTTACATGCAAAACAAAAAATCCAGTCACTGTTGCCTAACTATAGGCACAATCATCCAAATTAGCCCTGCAGAAGAACAGCACAAAGCGATATTGTCTGTGAATGTGTTCTAACCCCACAGACCTTTTCTGCTTCAAATCCTGTAAAGGCAGTGGGATGATTTTCTTCTGGCTTCTGATTCAGGCTTTATTCTTACATGATCTTACTATTCCTTAAAGGCCAGTCATTTTGAGAATCTGGCAGTCAGCAAGCCTTTCCCTCATTCAACCAATACAACCTCTGCCCTATGTAACATGCTCATATCACCGGCCACCTGAAAACAATAGTAATTTCTAAACCACATCTTTTCCATTGTTAGCACAAGCAGATTTAAAATAAAAAAAAAAAACTGTACATGAAATTTTATCTGGTAGGTAACTTGAAAACCAAAAGAAAGAATCTCATACAAAATTCTTTTTAAAGATGACAAGAAAATTATGTTATCCTACTTTCATAAAAAGGCTCTAGCCTTTTATTAAAAACACAGCTGTCACTTTTGATCAAATACATTCATATTTCCCCATTATGTTATTATGGCCATCATGAAATTTAATAATTGTCCCTTGGAGTTTGATTTCCCATAAAAGCGTCATAACACAATCAGCACTATTGCAAATAATTATGGAACTATGTGGAGACAGTTATGATTTCAGGTGGGAAATATATAATAACAGATGAGAAATTTAAAACCCAGGTTAATACTTGATAAAGATTCAGTTCTCATACAAATGTCAGTACTAATAAATGTGTGATAACAAAGGCTGCTTTATAAAAATGAGAGATCCCAGGCAGTATCATTGGCAGAGGCTTCAGTGATAGTTCATAAACTATTTGTTTAACATTTCATCATATTAAACACTATTAATCTGATAAATCATCTCACATGAAAATAGCATAAAAACCTTAAGATAGAAAGAATTTCATGGTTTATGTTTGATTAAAAACTAAGAAGGTAGAAGTATTTCTTATATGTGACATCTATAATGACTTATACTACATTACTGAGAATTGTTATAAAACATTTCCAATGGGGCATTAGAGAGAAATTAAGGTTTGTGATTTTGGGGTGCTAGTCAGAAATTTGCTGTATGACATAAAACTGAAGGAAGACACTACTGAGCTTTTTAATAGATTCAGATATTAAAATATCACTAGTGGCTTGCTGAACAAGCTGTTCACTATACTACAGGGTAAAATAACATTTGAAGACATTACAGAGTATGATATGGGCTGTTGACATTGTTCATCAGGTAGATTCTAGACCTCAAGTTAATGACCTGATTTCAGTCCCCATTCCCTATATGCTGAATGAAGAGAACCAATTCTTCCAAGTTGTCCCATGACTCTTATGCATGAACCATGACACACAGACAGACATATAGACAGATAGAAACACACACAAATAAATAAATGAATACATGTATAAAAAGGATGAAGGGATAATGGTACTCACATCCAGAACTTCCATTTGTTGACACCAGAGTCATGTTGGAAGGCCATGGATTCCGAACAATATCTTGCCAGTGTATAGTGTCAGCATAACATAGGAATTTGTTCTGATCTACATAGACTCCACCATTTAGTATTTCTGTATTGGAAACAAAAGCAACCATCAAGTTGTTTATTAAAAATGTTAGCCAACAGAAAGGCGTCATTCCATTTTTTCAATGTTAGGCACAGTAGGAGCCAGGATTCTTCTAATAATATTTTCATTGATTCACTTGCCTATATATCAACACTTGAAGAGGTCGAAAAGTACAGATTAAACCATTAATTAATCCCGTATATGTAAATAAACCCTTAAGAATTTGATAGATAATTTTAGTTTCTGAACCTTAACCATGAATGGGATATTATATCATATGTAATATTTCAGTCTGCTACTTTGTTTTAATATTACATATTAAGTATGAATAATTATTATTTTATTTAATTTAATGATAAAATAATATAGCAGAGTAATGAACTAATTCATATTATTTAATAAAACTATTGTCATTTTGTTATTCTTTATTAGTTATTAAAATAAATTTCAAAAATTATCATTTCATTTCCATAGACACTGAAAATTCTCAAGAGTTTTGATACAATTTTCAAAAGTGCCTTTCTTAGGTTTAATACAATTTGACATTTAATAAAGGTCTCATATTATTAATTAGCATAAATAAAATAAGATAAATGTTCTATTATAAAATATTCTGTCATCTAAAATACTATCAATGTCATCTAAA
Source organism: Mus caroli (assembly GCF_978045245.1). Lineage (NCBI taxonomy): Eukaryota > Metazoa > Chordata > Mammalia > Rodentia > Muridae > Mus > Mus caroli. The sequence goes on from NW_028227256.1 coordinate 65,344,422, forward strand.
AGTATGTCAAATATGAAGAACAATGCGAATCAAAATATTATGTCATTTCTCTTTGGCACTGGAATCTGGGAGTAAGATAAAAATCAAAGAAAGCTATGATTTACTCAATTTTCTATTACACAGGTAATACTGATTAGCTACAGAAATGCCAAGAAATGAATGGATAGAGAAAATCTGTTGTTTATACAAAATGGTACTTTGTTCAGCTCTGAAGAATAATAAATTTATGGCATTTGCTTGAAGAGTTACTACAGACTGATATTAAAGGAAATGTCAAATGCAAGAAGATAAATATCAATAATTGTTTCTTATTTGTGGAGCTTAGATATTCTGTAGCAAGTCAAGAATTTTCACGGGCATGAAGAGGAAGAGATATGGAGAACAAATTAATAGTAGGTGGGTGGAGACTAAGGGAGAATAAGAATAAAGATAATGAAAGTACATGATATACTTGTATAAAATATCTGTGATATTAATCATTATGTGATGAATATATCATTAAAATGTGCTAAATCTAAAATTTTAAATTTATTTCATTGTTCAAAAATAGTATCTTCACTGGGTACTTTGTGAGAGCGTGAGGAAACAACAGCTTACAGAATTACTACTTCCCAATAAATCCCGGCCAGTCAGTGTATAGTAGTGCAGAGAGAGTCATGTTTCTATGTAGCCTGGAAAATCATCTCTCTTGTGTAGTTCTTCAAACTATTTTTAATATTGCTATTGTCTCCCATTTGGGTCTGGACCAAGCTAAATATTTAAGAGATTTCTTAAACTAGTGTGAAATGAATGGATAAAGGAATACCTAACAACGCTAATATTTCAGGATGCAAAATTGGTGGCACATCCAAAGAACCTTTGCATGCATAAAACCCTCAAGATTTATTTTACATTGTTCAAAGAGTTCCACTTTCAAACCGAGACCCATTCTCATTATCGGTCTTTTCACTGCCTGTTGGTTCCACTTCTTGAGAGAGAAGAAAAAAGGGAACAAAGAGAAATTAGATCATTGTTCTTGCTTTAACACCTAGTTCATTATTTTTCACGAACTGAGCATCCAACCTTCTTCAGAGTAGATGGAAAATGTAAGGAAGATTATAAAATCATTTCTGTATTAATGTTTGGTATTAAGTTTCTATGTGAAAATGTGTGCATGTCTTACTAAAAGCTTTCTCATGAGACACTGGGTGATACTCTTAGAATCTAGGGATAACTCTTTATTAGGTTAAAAGAAAGACTGCTCTCCAGGAAATGAAAGTTATCTTTCAGTTTACATTTGGAAAACTTCTACAAAACAACAACAACAAGAAGATACAAAGAGTGAGGTGGTAATTCAAACATTATGAAAAGAAAACGTATTCTTTATGAATAATATTTTAATTCAAATTGTTCACATGGCATAAACATACTCTTCATTTCCTACTTCCTATCAGAATATTCCCAAATAGACTCAGATTGTATTATGATGAATGATATTCTCATCAAATTTCCTTCTCCACCAGAATTAACCAACTATTATTATTTACATTTGTTTCTTAGAAATACTAAACTGGAGAGCTTGGCTTCATAGAAAAGTAATGCATAAAAGAGACAAGAATTGTAAAACAATCTTACAGATTAAAATATCAAATTAAGACATAATCACAATCATCTGGATGATATTTTGGGCTTGAGCGATCTGAAAGCAAGTATTTCTTCCCAGCAATTCTAGTCAGGAGAGTTATTCATTTCTACATTTGAATACTGAATAGTTTCTCTGTTTTGGCTGAAATAGCCTTTAATCTTTATGATGTATACCTTTCTCTACTTTGAATATCAAATTCGCACAGTCTGAAAACAGGTTTTCATTGATATTTATAGAAATGTACTAATGAACAAATGTTATATTTTAAAACAGGTCTATCAAAATATTTTCAGGAATTAAAGTCAATATTGTTTAAAATATGTTTTATACTTCTGTCTGATCTTATAACTATGAAAATGCAAGGTAATAACTTAGTATTGCTTGTGAGAAAATACTTGATTGGTTTAATTTTTCAAGAAACTTCTATGGGATTGTTTCTGGTGCAGAAGAATATATTAACAAAAGAGTAACCTGAAGTTTGCACTATGGTTGACTCTGAAGGTTTCAAGTTAGAGCCAGATAGGACAAATAATTGCAAATAGATTTAAATAAATAATAAACTTTAGTAACATACAACAGTAATTTTTTCATTTCATTGAGCATATATTTGAAGAAAAGACAACCTGTTTTATAATAAAAGTTTCCTTTCTCATAATATAAAAATAAAGTAATAATTAAATTTTAGAATCTAGACATAAAAATCAAATTTATATGCAAAAGGAAGAGAGGAAAGACAATGAATACATTTGGTGGGCAGTCAGACAAAGAGGTACAAGTTTAGGTAGAGTGTAGTGATGGAAGTGTCAAATCAGTAAAGAAGTTCAATGTAGTCTTAGCCCAGTGAACTGATGTCAATACATATCATAGTAAATGTAGAATGACACAAGTAGAATCTTGGTCATTTAATCAGTGGTCAGAACAAAGACTACTATGCGCTCTTTCAATGTATTGTATGGAAATATTTCCTACAGCTTTACATAAAACCTAATTCTTATTAATAAATGTTAACATTGCATTAATATAATATTGTGTAAACATAAAAGTATCGTGTTACTGAAAAATCCTATTAAACAACATAAGCTATGTAATTTTATGCCAACATTAATCATTTAAATTCTTCTGTAGCTCCTCTCTGTAATTTGCATTGTGACTAAGTAAAATTAATGTTAAAATTTAGCCTTTCCCATGAACAGCTTATGTGAAATCTCTAAACTTGTATTTAAACCAGGAACTAATCGTTGGCTTGTCAAGATTGGACTCCACTCTCTGATGTTAATATAAGGAGATACAGAGTAGACACTCACTGGGCTAAAAATCGATAGCTAGTAGAATTTATTTCATATAAAGTAAACCAAACACACATACATGCAATGTTAATATATAATTTTTATGTTTAAATTCTTATTAACTGAAATAAAATAAATTCTATTATACAAAATGTCCATAATTTATAATATACAATATTACTGTAGGTGGTATGTTTGATCTTTACATGTTACTTAAATGCTTTTTAGTAATATTAAAATAAAACCTATCTGATACATCAAACCCACTTATTAGCCATTAATTGAGTATTAGTGATTTTGAGTTATTCTAGTTTATCCATATTTCCTTAAACTTACACAATTTATACTGTAATAATCAATCCTCAGTTTACCTGATAAAGCTTCTAAAATTTTTTTAGTAAGTTACAAAGAACAGATATGAAATTTGAAAGAGAACATGAGCAACTTATATCTTTAAATCCTAAAACAAGGCCATTTGAATGCTCTTTGCCTTTAAATATCTTTTCATGTGTCTGACAAAGATAATGCTTTTGTTATTTAAATAAATTCTTCTGATATATACTTTCCCAGAAACTAGTTATTATAGTGAATTGCCAGCACATTTCTTTTAATAGAATCATTGACATTTTGCAAATATATTCCTTCAAAAGATATTGTGGTATAATACTTGAATTTGTCTCTGACCTATATGAAATAGCCTAATTGTGATGTGACATCCTTACTAAAAATACTGATGAAAATGACCTCCCAGTATTTTTAGGATGCTGAAAGTATTTCTCCAACCCAATATCCTATTTCTAATTACTATATAAAAAGTGGCTGAAACTCTCTTCTTTTCAAAACAGATTTTATAATAGTAAATGCAGTTACCCAGGACACTTTGGTCTCTATAGTGGAATCGGTAGTAAATATGCCTTACAGTACTATTAACCATGATGATATAATAAAAATCTAATAAACGGGACTGAAATAGTTTACATCAATCTCTGGCTGTGTATCTAAATGTCTCATTTTGTAGGAGTGCACCATATAGGCTAACTGTAGAATGCAAATGACCATGAAAATGCAGGTTAAAAGCATCACACTTGTCTAGTTACAGTGCAGACATCTAAATACTGTATATATTAGACTTATATCACCTATTCAAGATAAAGCATACAACCAAGAAGTTAAAATTCCAAGACACACAAAAGACCATTTTCAAAGTGAAGCTACACAATCATTTATAGGGCTTTCTCAGAGACAAAGCAATATATCTTTCTTACTGTCATCAACTTAAGACACACGAGTCTGTTGGCAGATAATGATACAGAAGTAATATAGACCACATCATCCACCTCTGATACTTAATACATCATCTCGGGAGTGGACTTGGTCTATGGATTCCTCTATCTTTCCCAAACCCAGACCTTTCAACTGGGAGCACAATGAATTGCTGCTACCCCACCAGGTCAGCCCTCAAGGTTCATTATTAATAAGCTGAGACTCTAAAGGCTAATGAGAACCGGGTGCTCGAAGAGACAATGGCTCATTCATCATCAATCAAGCTTTGAAGTTTTTATACAGATGATTTAAGGAGAGTTGAAGTGTGCAAAATTGAAATGTCACATTTGTATTGGGAGGGGTTTGAGGGTGATAATGTAAATGAGTGATGTAACCCTCTATCTTTCAGCTCGGTGATCAGAGTCAAAAGCTCATGGATGCGAATACCAAATGTGAGAAAGTAACAGGGGACAGTCTTTCAAGCAGAGCAGAGCAATTTAAAGAGGAAATTTCTAGACCTATTGGCTGAAAATCAAATAATAGAGAATAAAAGCAAAAACACAGTGATTTCAATGGAATAGAACTCAGTTATGTTCCCATAGTATCCTACTTATTCTCAATGCCTCAGAATACATAAAAACAATCCTGAGCTTTCATTCAGCTTAAGTACAAGCGTTTTAGAGTGATGTGCTTCGAACTCAGGTATGTGGAGGTCAGACATCCTTCACAGAACCATGTTAGCTATCATCTGACAAAGAGCACATGACTTCACACACTATGGATTTTTGTTGGATACCTTTCTTATCTTCCTTATATTTCTGTGGGTTTATCAAGAATAAGAATCATGAAGTATATCACTCTGTGTTCAAATTCCTAAGAAAATGCCAAAAATGTGAAATTCTGGATTAAGGTGTTTGCTGTCAAGCCTAGTGACCCGAATTCATTCCAGTATCCCTAAACCCACATGGTGGAATGAGAAAACTGATTGTTATAAATTGTTCTCTGATCTCATATGCTTATCTGCATAACAAATTAAGATCTATCAGTCATAGCTTCATTTCTTCATATTTAATTAATCATTATATGATAATGAAGGGCCTTCATAGGCTTTCATTTTATACCCAGTGATCCTCTATAACTCAGATCCTATCGTGTCATAACACCTATCACATGAATCCTTCTTGCATATTAACATAATAATACACTATAGGTTACAATATGAATGGATTGTAGGTACATAGGTAGATAGATGACAAACAGATACTGCTTCCAATACTGAGTTTTGAAGTATAAAGAAAGCAAAGAATACTGAATCTATGTAATGAGATAAAACTTTAAAACCTAATTTAACTTGTCAGCTGTATGATGTTTCTCATTATTTTGAGGTACAACCCTAGCCTCTATGATGGGGTTGCTAGAGACATAGTACCAATAAAACACTGTTTCTCTTTTAAGCTTGACAATTATTTCAATAATAGTTTACTATTAAGCACAATTTAGGCTTTTTGTTTCAACTATTTACATTACCATTCTATTAGTTTGTAACAGATTGGAGATCTAAGAGACAGTTTGGTTTTTATTTTATATGTATTACTGGTTAGGTGGTTCAAGGATATAACAGAGTATGCAATAATCCAGGTGCTGGATTCCAGTATATCTTATTTCTACAAAAGCCCTTTAATATAAAAACAAAACAAAAAACAGACAGTCAGCTAGTAAAAGAAATGCTTAGTTCTGAAAAATGTATGAGAAGGAATGAATGAGTGTATATGCTCACTCTTAGTGACTGTAAAGAAATGTTCATAAAAATTATATTCTGTTGATGCTAATTAAATCACAAATAGTAGTAGAGAATCGAATTTCTCCTCTGATTATCATATAGCTACTATATGCTATACTTAATTATTCCAAATAATGATAGTAATAGGGAGACAAAGAGCTGTCATACAGCAATAAACTACATATATATCATTTTAACATCTTTTCCCCCATAACATTATATCTGAAAATTTCTTCTGCCATCTTCCCATTCATTTTTGCATGATATCATGGTGGGTCCATTTCTGCATTGATGAGAAATACATACTTTCTCACTTAAGTTACTGAGTGGTACTGCTATGTTATTCTACAATAGGTCTCTGATGCAAATCTATGTGCAAATCTATGTTGTGTGCATATTTGGAAATGAAATTGATAGGGTATAGTAATTATGTTTCCAAAGCAATCTTACCAAATTGCTCAACTCTCTTTATATTTTGTTTTAGTTTTTTTTTTATGTTATATTTTCTAGTTGTTCATCTGATTAGCATGCAGTACTATCATTTTAATTTTCACTTTCCCAAAGAACTAACACAAATAAATAAATACCATATTAGAAATGTAGTTTTAAGGAATAAGAAGATCCATTTTTATTTTCTAAAAATATGATCTTAGTATGTTATAAGGAACTCTGAAATATTTGACATTTATCTGACTTTATTAAATTAGTGAACCAAATGCTATTTGCCACAATTCTTTTGAGAGTAGGGGTCTGGGATAATATGACGCAGCATAGGGGAATTCTAGGGTGCTGAGGTGGGAGGGTGTAGGTGGCTGGGTGAGCACCCTCATAGAAGCAGGGGGGACAGGGGAAGGGATGGGGTTTAACTTGGAATGGGGATAACATTTGAAATATAAGTAAATAAAATAACCAATAAAATTATATATATATATATATATATATACACACACATATACATACATACATGCATGCATACATACACGTGTGTGTGTGAGACAAAGATCTTAAAAGTAATTTAAACAATATTGACAATTATGTAAAAAACATGGATAGTGGATGATGCCTGCTCTAATTTATAATAGGGAACCACTGCATGACAATAAGCAGGATCACAATTGAAAGTAGATAAGCAAACATGGGAGATTTAGTGGATTCTTGATATTGAAATCAAATACTTCCTTACATAAAGCTTAAATGTTTTCATGTTCTATCTAGCAGAAACCCCTCATTGCAGACAACAATTCTCTTAAATAACTGCTCCAAGTTTCTAGAAAATGTAATTGTTTCAGTAGAAAAGAAAATCAGCAGAGTTCATTGTTTTCATTTCCAATAAAGGGAGTTACACGAGTACCAGAAATGATTTGTCCATTTGATTTACAAGCTTTAATACAATAAGCCTGGGACATACTGCAAGGTCACTTCCTAATATCTCACCTACTATATTAGTTTGTATCGTTTTAATAACTCTTCTCACAATGTGTGATTTCTTCCCTTCTTTAGAATTTTTAGAAAGGATGATTTTTTTTTCATAGATGACAGTAATAACCACATCAATGTGTATGCTTATTTCTGGCAAGATAAAACTTGCAAATAAAAGATAACGCAAGAAAAGAAGGATGATTTAATCTTGTAAAATGATTATTGGACTCTCAAATATATCAAGAATTTTAATTCTATACAAGATACTATTAAATGTAAGTGTTTGGGGACTTGGATGATTCAGAAAAAAAGTTTCTGCAATACAAACACTGAAAACAATGACAAAAATTATTAAAATATGTAATGAAAGAATTCATGATACAATAATACACAGAAATTCTGAAATGCTATAAACTGTCAGAATGCTCAGAGATATTTCAATATATTTTTGAAACTGTAAGGTTTTCTATACAGATTATAAATAAAAAATTACATATCAAAATTAACTGGAATCAACATGTACACAACCCAATGGACTTCTCCACAGTTGGAAAGGTAGCTGTATAGTTTTACATTGAATTTTAATAGAATCTATTGATATACATCTTTAAAGAAAGCCAAGAATGATTGGTTATTTGAATAAGTGTAGTGATTCTGTGTCTGTCTTAATTGTCAAAGCATGAAGTATCAGTTACATGTGTGCCAAGAAAAACCAATATATTTATATTTTATATAAAGATTCAAGTTAATATGCAATCAGGGATGTGTCCTTTAGGTATCTATATAATGACTATTTTAAATGACATATTAGGTATTTTATTTGCTAAATTAGTATTTATTGACTCAGGTAATATACATTTCCTTTATTGCCTTCTTCTGACTTTAAATGATGGCAAGATGTGTTCAAGAGGTTTTCCTGAATTCGTTTTGACATTCCCAAGTACTCTCTACAGCTGGTGCATAGCAGCTTGCTGCTTCACTGTTGAATAGGGGCAAGTTTGTTGTGGTTTCTTTTCTATGGTTTATGAATTGGACGTCTTAATATTCACTGCTGGATTTCAGTGAGAAATCCAGATTATATATGTAAAACCATATTAACAGTTTAGGAGAATCTTTTATCTGGGACCTGATAGAATCTGTAATACTATCACTTGTGTACTGTGCAACTAGTGAGTTAACCCTCTGAGTCATTTCTTATCACCAATCCAGCCACATTCTGTGATCATATTTTAAGCTCCCCCTCTTACCTATATCCCAGGACACTGGTCATAAGGCCTCCATTTATAGTCTCCCTTTTAGCAAGTAACCAGAGTTTTTTCAATGGCCAGGATCTGCAGCTCTGCAGGATGCAGATGGGTGCTGAAGCATCTGAGTCACTGAGAGAAGTGGGATGCTGAGACTTTGCCACACACTTCCTAACTTAATACTTTCTATTATATCAGTAAAACAGAGAGCAAATAATAAATATGCAACAAGCATGCTGGAATAATATTCCAAGGTGGTTGAGGAAAGTCTTTCTCACCTGAACAAAGAAGATACAGCTCCATACTCCACTTACTTAGAAAATGGACTCAAAGACTTCAAGTTATATACTTAATCTATTTGCAAAGCAAGCTCGTTAAAACTTTTTAGTAACTATTTAGTAGATCTGCATATTTTATTAGTACAAGAACTACACATTTCATTTTCTTGAACTGAAAAATACATATTTTAATACTGTTAATTTCTGATGTCACAGTAGGACAGGCCATAACAAGCAATGATATGGCTATGAGTTCCAAATTCAGTAAAATATACTTTTTATTTTAGAGTTGTTTATGTTTACCAGATTGAATTAATGTCATTAAATTTTATTTTAGTCAATATAGGTAGATGCCTTGTAAGCTTAGACATAAGGAAAAAAATCAAGAGCTAAAGAATCTAAGATGAGATAGATGGTTCAATCATTTCAAACGCCCAGCACTCAAGGAGAATATGCTCCTTCTGGGACATCGACACAGACAGGTAAGTATGATTCTGACTGGTAACATATGTTCACATTAAGATATAACATTATTCACTATTTCATAGCTTTGTTTCACTTATTTTTATGACGATTCTAAGAGGAGCATACTCAAAACATGGCAATAAGGGCCAAAAGATTTAACGTGGAGGTGCTCACTGCACAGTTACCTCTTGGTGAATGTCCAGCTACTGTGCTGTGCAGTTAGGGCAAAACAACAGCAGGAACAGCCCTTCAATCAGCATGTTTTTTTGTTTTTTTTTTTTTTCTATTCTGGATAGTAACTCTCTTTTATCCCTCTCATGAGTATCCTTTTGAAAGACAACTGGCGTAATTATTTTAAGTTAGACTATGTACGTTTATTCACTGGTTTATTAAGAAAACAATAAAACACTTGTGATGCATAGCTTCCTTTTTGACATTGTGGCAAATTATTTCAAGTTTCTGACGATACACTCAAAATCAATCATTTTGTAAGCTACATTTTACTATTTTTATCCACTAAGAGTCAAACAACATAGAATAACAACTATTTAAGTCCCTATGGATTTGAATAGCAAGCCAGTTAGACTTTTTAACCTACTTATCTGAGGTTCACATTCTCTTTTAGGGACATATTACAGGTTCTAAGCACTCATAAAATTACTGGAGTCTTGAAATCAGCATTTTTTCAGGGAGGGGTATGGGGAATCTGGTCCCCAAAAGGCATATCAGGCAAGAGACGATCATCAAGCAAGATGCCAAATGCCTCACACAGAAAACTCCAGTGAGGATTTCAGAGTCTGGATAACTGGTCATTGTGGATCTCCTAGCAATAACTCTTCATGAATGCTCCCTCTACTAGACTATGCCCAATATTGCATTTCTCTTAATTAAGAAAATTATGCAGGGTAATTTTTAATGGTCTCATGTTACAGTTGAGAAAAATAATGTTTAGAGTGTGAAATAACTGACCCGTGTGTTCTAGACAACTGAGAGTCCAGCCTAAGTGCTGGTCTGCGTTTGTAATTTCAAAGTGTTATTCCACATTTCCTTTGTACAGGAAGGAATGGCTGAGAAAGAGAAAGAAAATATAGTATAAGCAGAGTTGAGGCATACTCTGTCTTATGCTGTCTACCTGTAAGTATAATTAAGAACTCAGCAATTTCCCTGAAGCACTTTCCAAAAATATTTTATTGAGTTGAAAGAGAAAATTATGCTTTTAAGGGATTATTTCTACATGAGAAGCACTGCCTTTAAACTCTTGGCTCTGTTAGAGTGTCTGGACCACATCCCACCTTCATCACTGAAGGTGGATTCCTTTTGCCTCTGTCAAAAGTAGGCACACAGGAAAAGGCAGTACAATAAAACTTGAAGAATTCAGCCTACTTAAGGAAAAATCTTCTATTCACTAAAAAGATTGAGGTTTTTAAAGGCAATTTTATTATTTTCAAGTACTGTGGGAACTCTGTACGGAGCCCTTGTAGTTCTGATTCAATGAAGAAGGCAAAATGCTTTTTAATTATCATACTCAAGTCAGAAGCCTTACAAAGTCTGTCTCTATGTCCCTTGCAATTTCTTTTCTTTATTATTATTAATTAATTATTTTATTTATTTACATCCCAACTTGCAGAGTTTTTTTCCCCATTGCCCTTCCCCTTCACCTCTGAGCCGGTGCCCTTAACTCAGGGCATCCCTCACCCTCCCTGAGGCATCAAGTCTCTACAGGATTAGATGCATCCTCTCCCACTGAGGTCAGACTAGGCAGTCCTTTGGTACATATGTGCCTGGAGGCCTCAGACCAGCCTAGGTATGCTCTTTGGTTAGGAAAAATGGGTAAATGCATCAAGGTGTTGGTTCTACTAAGAAATCTACATTTCAAGTATGATTCTTCAACCATATTCACAGCTGTTGATGAATTAATAAAAAGTAAAAATGAAATAACCTATGAATTAATAAGACAAAATCACTGATTTTTTTTCTAATAAGCTTTATATCTGAATCAATTAAAAGCCAAATGAGGAGGAGTTTAATTGTTGGAAGAAATAGAAGTTTAAAATTAAAAGTAAGGGCTTTAATCAATGTGTTTTCAGTGTAGGCAAACTTGCAGAATTCTATACTTAAAGATTTTAAGAGAATACAGTTGTTCTCAGATATATAATTTAAATGTTAACATTTGATGGTCAGTATATGTAAATTAATCTATTGTTGGCTATGTTTACCACATGACTTTTCATTTATGTGAGTAAAGGTAACTGAAATTATCTGAAAGTTTGAAGAAGTATTTCACTGATTTTATTTATGTAATTTTTTTTTTTTTCCGAGACAGGGTTTCTCTATGTAGCCTTGTCTGTCCTGGAACTCACCTTGTAGACCAGGCTGGCCTTGAACTCAGAAATCTGCCTGCCTCTGCCTCCCAAGTGCTGGGATTAAAGGTGTGTGCCACCACGCCCAGCTCTATTTACATAAATCTTATGAATGTCTTGCAACAAAGGTAAAAATGCAGAGACAATTTTTTTCTACCACTAGTAAAATTATAAATTCACTTAGCGCATACATGTATGTGTACATGTAATTATTCTTTAAGATAGAAAGGCTGGAATACCTCACACACAAAGTAATAATGTATATCAGAAGACATTCTTTACATTTCTCATGAAATTAAATACTTCGTGAATTCAATAAGGCATAAACTACATATTTTATTTTAAACTCATAAAAGTAAATATTGTAAAATTATACACACACACATACTCGTGGCTAATTTGATTTTGTATACATGTACTTATATATAGGTAGGAGATATTAAAAATAATATTACATTAAAATAAAACGTTAATGATCATTTTCAGCTACTCATCATCAATAATTTCTTTAAATGACTGGGTTAGTTTAAAAGTATGGACACTATATATGTACTAAGGTATAAAGCAGGGTTCTTCTGGGGATACAGTCCTATTTTCAATATTGTTATATGTGTGTACTTATGTTAAATTTAACAACTTATCAAAAAACAAAATATAACTTACTGGAAAGCTACAATATTGAGAATCTCTACTAACATATCCAGTCCTCTGTTTTTATTTTATCCTAGTGCTCAGAACGATTTCCTGGCAACATCTGTCCAGTATTATTCCAGTCTTGAACTAAACATAACCAGCCTGAAAACAAGTGTGAACTGAGGTCAGGCAAAGGCAACGATTTCATACCTGAAACTGCTTTTAATAAATACTTAAAAGTTTTTTTTCTTCCTTTGTATCCATTTAATACTCCATTTCTCCAGAGCTTCAATAGTTATAATCTAAATTGCCACCGAAGGAAGGTAGCTGATATGCACCTAGCTATTTCCATGCTTCAAAGCCTTCAAAACCATCTGCTTGTTGGCAGGTGTAATTAATTAGCTAAGTGGAAAAGATGCTTCCTTTTAGAGTGACTGGCAGGAGAGGAGGGGCAGCCTTTGTGAAGCCCCAACCTTGTATGCCCATCGGCTAGGTGCCGCTGGGCACATTTCCTATGCTGGAAACTCATTGAATTTAATGGTTATTAATTTCACAAGATTTCTAATTACAGCTAGGATAATAAGAAGTGATCCAAAAGTTGGAAAAAAAAAAGCCGAGTTGGCACATCTTCATGGCAAATCCTTCTACACAATGTAGACATCCTAAAGTATTGAAGTTCATTTATGGATACAGGTTATGCATTTATTCATTGAATTTTGCTAATAATATTGTTTTTTTTACTCAATTTGGCTGGCAAGGGGCAAATGAATATTAATAATTGTAAACTGCATCATGTTAAATTTTTTATTTATAACATTTCAGATGGGTGAAAAGCTCCTGTCAAAGTGTATCATGATAATTTAATAGATTTAAAAGAGACTATATCATATGAACATAATTAAAGTGTAAAGATCAGAAGACTCCTTATAATTTACCATTTTGTATTGTATTTAGTTATTACTAAGCATTCAACTAAAAGTACATACCTCAATTATTCTACCTGACAACACAAAATTCCTTCAAACAGAGCTAGGGATGTGAAGAATAGAGAGCAGGTGGATGTCTTGCAATCTTTAAGGAAGGCCCAAGTGAGGATGCTTGAATCCCACTTAAAAGGGGAAACAAAATAGTCATGGGAGGCAAAGGGACGGAAGGAGGGACCATGGTAGAAGACCGGAGGAAGAGGGGACAGAATCACAGATGGGGAGACAAGAATTAAGCCCAGCGGGCCAGAAGAAATTGACAGCTGCCAGGGGTTGCGGTTGAGAAAAGGATTGAAGGCCCTGAATGGCGTAGGAACCCCACAGGAAGACCAACGGTTCCTACTAACCTGGACCCATGGAGGCTCTCAGAGTCTGAGCCACCTACCAAAGAGCATGCACAGACTGGATGGAGTCCCTCTCCCTGCACATATGTAGGAAAGGGCTGCCTGAGTGGGAGAAGATCCACCTAATCCTGCAGAGACTTGAAGCACTAGGGTCGGGGCATACACAGAGAGGTTCCACCTTCTCAGAGACAAGTGAGAGGGAGATAGGCAACTAGAAGGGGGGTGGGGGGCAAACTTTAGAATGTAATTAATTAAAATAATAAAGCAGTGCTTCTCAGTCTGTGGTTTGTAACCCTTTGGGGTCTAAAGTACTCTTCACAGGTGTTAACTAAGACCATCAAAAAATACAGATACTCATATTGTGATTCATAAGAGTTGCAAAACTACAGTTATAAAGAATGTATAAAGATAATTTAATGGTTGGAGGAACAACAACCAGAGAACATGAGAAAATGTAACAACATGAGGTAGCAGCATTAGGAAGGTAGAAAATCACTTAAAATTTTAAAAGATTGTTACTAGGTGGTCTAAGAATCAGCCTATAATTTGGTCTGTGATCTTTGGATATATAGCTTGTTGACTACGAAAACTTAGAGAAAAAAATTTAATTGATATAATACCTGGAAGTACAAAGGTATTGTTTGTTTGACTTCAACGAGTAAGATCCTTCTTTGACAATTTCACACACAGAGAGACATACATCCATACATGGACACACATACATATACACACATGCACAGACACAGGGTGACTGATTCATATATACAAGCACAGACATACACACACACACACACACACACACACACACACACACATACACACAGTGCATTCTGATTTATTGTGTCCTTCTACCCTCTCCTCATCTCTATCTCAGACCTATGGACTCCATTCCTCCCTGTTAGTCTCCTTTCTAGATTCATATCTTTGTTTTGAATCTGATCTATTTGGTTTAATCAGGACCATATGTTTGAAAACTTGATTGAAGCTATTCATTTAACACAGTTTATCAATAATGAGTGTATAAGTCCAGTGAAGAGTAGGACTCTCTGGTGTCCTTATCCATAACCTGACTGTTGATGTACACATTCATGTGCAGGCCTTTGTCCCTCAACAGAGAAAGGGATACAGAAAATGTGGTATATTTACACAATGGAGTGCTACTCAGCCATTAAAAACAATGATTTCATGAAATTTGCAAGCAAACAGATGGAAGTAGAAAATATCATCCTGAATGAGGTAACACAGTCACAAAAGAACACAGATGGGTACTACTGATAAGTGGATACTAGGAAAAAAGCTCAGAATACCTATAATATAACTTACAGACCATATGAAGGTAAAGAAGAAGAAAGACCAAAGTGTGGATGCCTCGGTCCTACTTAGAAGGGGGAACAAAATAATCAAGGGAGGGAGAGGGTGGGAGGGACATGGGAGGAAGAGAGGAGGGGGATAGGAAAAGGGGGACAGGATCAGGTGTGGGAGGAGATGTACAGAGGTTCAGGAAATTGAACAGAGGTGTGTAGCAATGGGGGATGGGGAACTGGGGTCACCAAGAGAAAGTCCCAGATGCCAGGAAAGTAAGAGGCTCCCAGGACTCAGCAGGGGGGACATTAGCTGAAATACTATTCCATTTTCTTAATTTAACTCTTCACAATTTGGTAACCCCACCCCCCAAAAAGTAAATGAAACATTTTGAAGAGTAAACTTTCCATATCTAAAAATGTTTCCTTCTGTGCTGTTCACAATAGATTTATAATTTTGTTGAATGTCTCAGCTGTGTACACAGTATAAGCTTGAGCAAAGTATACAGCACTGGCCTGTACAGTGGTCTACAAAGTTCAGGCTGCATGCTGCTAACACACAGTAGCCGGGCTTGGAATTGTAGCTCTGTGTGGCTTTAAGAATTCTGAAGCCTGGCAAATACAGAAGTGGCAAATACAGAAGTGGATGCTCAGAGTCATCTAATGGATGGAACACAGGGCCCCTAATGAAGGAGCTAGAGAAAGTACCAAAGGAGCTAAAGGGGTCTGCAACCCTACAGGTGGAACAACAATATGAACTAACCAGTACCCCTCCAGAGCTCGTGTCTCTAGCTGCATATGTAGCAGAAGATGGCCTCGTCGGCCATCAATGGGAGGAGAGGCCCTTGGTCTTGCGAAGATCATATGCCCCAGTACAGGGGAATGCCAGGGCCAGGAAGCAGGAGTGGGTGGGTTGGGGAGCAGGGCAGGGAAGAGGGTATAGAGGGCTTTAGGGATAGCATTTAAAATGTAAATGAAGAAAATATCTGATTAAAAATGCCTTAAAAAAAGAATTCTGAAGCCAGTAAACTTGAAAGTCAATAAGAAGAATGGAATCCTCGCTGGCCTAGTTCTACCCCAATTTGCACTTGTGTGAACCTGAAGAACACAAAGTTCCTTCAAATGCACACAGTATCTGTATTCGTTGTAATGTGCATGGAAGAACGCAAAAGCCCCTTCCAATGTGAGCAGAGCATTGGCTATATTCACAATCAGTCTGCATTCTCTCCTTATCCCGTTTGTCCTTAAACTTGGAGGGTGGCCGGGCGTGGTGGCGCACGCCTTTAATCCCAGCACTCGGGAGGCAGAGGCAGGTGGATTTCTGAGTTCGAGGCCAGCCTGGTCTACAAAGTGAGTTCCAGGACAGCCAGAGCTATACAGAGAAACCCTGTCTCGAAAAAAAAAAAATAAAAATAAAAATAAAAACTTGGAGGGTGATTGTGATTAAGTCAACATTTTAAATGAGTTTTGATTTAAAATCCACTCTTTGAGACATATATAATCACCATCCCTGTACCAAATCCATGATTTTAAGAATGATAAGACAATGAACTGAACCTATTTAATTCCTTTAAGATATATATTAACACTAGATTATTTCAACAGATTTGATCAAATTTATTTACTATAAATAATATTATAACTGTTTAAAGTCTCAAAATGAATTCACCAAAGGCAAAACCAATACAAAATCAGCAGCTACTACTTAACCAGAGGATGGGGAGAAAAGAGTCATATAAATTCATATTCATTGGAGTATTTTATACGAATGCAAATTATTGGAAACTTGAAAACTGTTTAGCCCTAATGCACTTAATTATTTAAATGTGGTATATACATATGCTAAGCACTCTGCCAAAATTATAAATAGGTTTTAAAATATGAAATCGCATGCTACAACAAAGCTCCATTAACCATTGCCAGACCAACCTCAGTGTCTGATACCCAAAGCTAAACAAAGATTCAGAGATTCAAAGAGCAGCTGTGAGAAAAAGATGAGGCATAAAACAAGTTAATGACTTCTGGCATTCTAGAGCCATGAAAAAAAAAAAGATGAATGATGGGCCAACAAGGGTAAAGATGCTCGCTTCCAAGTCTTGTGATTTGTGTTCAATCCCAGATCCCAAGTGGGAGAAAGAGAGAGCCTAGTCCTACAAGGTGTCCTCCTATGATGACATGGGAAGGCTCCAAATGCCACAGACATTTAAAAAATTAAAAACACATACAAGACTCACCTAGTAATTTTAAATTGGAAAATATTAACTTCTATGTTTTAAATTGAAAACCTGTGTGTGTGTTTCTATGATTTGGTTTTGGTTAAAAACCTGTTTGGTTTGGTTTGGTTTGGTTTGGTTTGGTTTTGATAAACTTTGAAATTAAAGGGAAAAAAACTTAAGTACAATTTCATGAATACCTAAGCACATAAGCAGAAGAAAATTAGAGCACGAAACTTAAATACAAATGTGAACATATTTTAAATTCTTAGGCACTCATAATTCAGACAGCAACGGCAAGGAACAAGCTGTTATCACTGTGATGTTGTTCACGCTGACCTTCCCGTGCTCCTGATAAGAGAAAGTATGTAGTTTGCTACAAGAGAAGAAATAAGATGATCTTCCTGAAATCAGAGCCACTGATAAGAGTGAGTCCTGTGTGTATGTCCCACACATCTCTGCTACAATATCCCAAGTAACAAAGCTACACTTCACTCAGAATATTGAAGTCAAAGCAAGAAAATTAAATCTTCAAACCCACAGGTAATTACACAGAAAATAAGTGTGGTAATATAGAGACATGGAACTGAAAAACTTAAGTCAATAATGTTTAACTTGCAAAGACAACCAAGGTGCAGGTAGAGTCTTGCTAAGTAACTGACTTGATTTCACTGACACAGAGCAAGCTAGTTGCCAGAAAGAAGCAGTTAATAAACAAACTGGGGAAACACAGTCATCTCGTGTTCCATGAAGAAATCTCAAATCAGATGGAAACTCACTCATCTGGCCAATCACACATCCCCACTCAATTTATGAAGTGTGGAATAAAGAAACTAAAGTAAACGAGCCTCAGAAAAGCCATCACATTTTATTCCCCTGTAGGATGACAGTCTCTAAGCCTAGCTCAGTGTTCCTCTGGCACCAGGCTTCCATTAATTACAAGACAGTGTACTTGAATATCAAGCTGCAAACCCTGATGAACACACCCCAGGTTGCTGGATACATATCTGATCTCCAGAGCAGAGTCAGGCATGTGAATCACAATCATACACAATGTCATTTTCCTTCTCATTAGACTTCAAACAAGGAAAGTATTTGGAAACTTTACTCATTGGAAATAAGTAGAGAATTTATATTATCATTATGTGAATAGTTTTGACAAGTGGAAATGCCCATGTCAAAGCTGACATGCTTTTTAAACTTCTAAACAATAAATATTGTTTGTTTTCAAAAAGTATGGCTTATCAAATTACTGTGGCAATGTGTGAGGATGATAGGAGAAAGACTGTAGGCTTATTGGACTGATATAAAAGTTATAAAGATATCAAGTGTTTAGTTATATACTACAGTATTTTTATAACTCATTATATATATGTATATATATAACAATGAGTTTACTACAGGAAGAAAAATATTTGACTTTTCTCAGATGTGATATTTTCTTATTTTCCAGAAAATTCAATAGTTTGCTTATTCTCAAGAGAATAAGGTTCAAAGTAACATTGTCAAAAGTTAGGTAGAAATCTTTTGAAAAAGGAAAATTTTTCTCCTTTAGGAATTCTATACCTTCAGACTTCTATTTTCAAAAATTTCATTATTGTGTCAAATTATAACAAAAATAGTTAATTCACTCTACTCACTGTATTTTGTAGAGTATAAAATTCTGATAAATTATATGCGATTTTATTCATTGTTCATAAGTACTTCACTTATATAGAGAGATATCCTTATGGGACTTTCTAATGCACAAATATTGGCAAACAGCAGAATCCCAACAAGTTTAAGAGGTTTTTGAAAAATTTTTAGAATGTTTGTGATATTAAAAAATATTATATTTCTCACCAATTTTAAATAAAACAATTGATTACATATTACATTAATTAATTAGTAATGGCCAAAATTATCAGCACTGTTATCCAGAAAAAATGGACAGCTCTTCTAAGCAAATCACTAAAATGTGATCATATATATTTATATATATATGTATATATATACACACATATATATATGAATGACATATAAACAAGTCATAATAGTTATATTAGTGCATTATTATACAAATGTGTATTCACAGTATATGTATTTCATATACATATTTTGCATATACACACATTATGTATTGTATATTTATACATTTTATATATATATATAGTATGTATACATATATATAAACAAAAATACACATACATAACATACATATGTTGTGATTCAGCACTTAGCATCTACTCTGTGGTCTGTGGGGATTAGTTTCCAGTAGTTATCAAGTAACAGATCTGGAAATGTCATGCTCCCAGAGGTACTGTTCCCTCAATGTGACTCTATGATCCTAAGTGGCCATTAGAAATCCCAAAGCACTTTTCAAGAAACTAAAATGTTTGCCTCAAAGTCCTGGCTTTCTTCCATCTAACTAATTACCCTCAAGCTGCCTGCATAGCTGTGGATTGTTTTAATGTGAGAATGTGCTTTCCTTGTTTGGTTATTGTGTCTGGATCTTGCTTCAAAATGTCTTTTCTCAGGGAGTCATAGGGATGCTCATGTCTGATCATTTCTCTTAAACAAACATGAGGGTGATGGGCTGCTTAGTATCTACCTGATATAAATATTGAGTCTTGAATCTGAACTGGTACAAGGAAAAAGGAAGACCCTGAATGTGCACAGTGTGAATAAACACCGTAATTGGGGAGACCTAAGTAGTTCCTAGAGTTTGAGGCCTCAATGAGACAGGGCACTTTCTGATGGTGCCATGAAGGAGACAGGCAATTAGAGTACCTTGAGTGAACTTCTCTTTGCTGCACTTAAAAGCAGTGAATTATTCCTTCACTGAAGCAAGTGGCACATATCAAAGTCCAAACATTTTCAGCCCCTACTTCTAGTAAGACATTAGGGCAGATATCAAAACACAACCTTTGCCTTCCAAGCCTGTTACAGGCAATGCTACCACCTTGAAGGCTGTCCCCTTTGTTCTTGCACATAATAAATAATTAGTCTTTGTTAAACATCCATTTAAAACTGAAGACTTTATTTCCCAATATTTCTTGTAGTCAACTCCTGAATGATGTGATATTGTGAAGAAGCAAGTGGTGCCATTCTTTGATATTGTCTTTAAAGTCTATGGAGTTCACTCTTTATTCTTTCTTCCTCAAGGACACATGATGGAGAATCACTTTCAATTACCCATAGAAGAGCAAGTTTCAATATGATAGAGAGCCTTAAGATGGGCAAGATGGGACAATGAAACTGTAAGCTGTTTTTGTTTGCTGTTTCTCTTGTATATGGTGGAGACCAGAATTAAGTTTTATGGAATCAGATTACTTCTACTGTGTGCACTTTTTAAAAATCATACCTAGCTCCTTTTATTTGTCAAATTCTTTATACTCTAACCAACTGGAAGTTGATATCTCAAGTCTCTACTATTCTAGACATATAGGTTCATCTGTTCAGGGTTTATGTAAATCAGTTATATTTAATCCATATGACTAGCCCACTAGTAGGATATTGTTATTATAACCGTATTTGTGCATGAAAAACTAGCTTAGGAAGCTAAGTTCACTTACATTGAAACAGGATCTGAAACAATGACACAAAAAGTTTGTCTATGATGTCCCAAACAGTAAATGCAGACAGTGGCTTGGAAGGAAATATTATCAGAAATGTATATATACAAGTATATGTAACAAACAGGAGATCACATTTCTTATGTCAATGTGAAAGTTGCTTTGCAGGTCTGCATACCTTTAAAGAATGTAGACATGAGGATTATTCCTATATCCTTTCCCCCTAAGAGTATCCATAAAAACCTCTGTAATTATTATAAACACCTTTTAAGTGTCAGGAGACACTGAGTCACTTATTTCTGTGGCCTATCTATCAGTGAACTTGCAGTGTGTTTCAGATACAATAAAGAGAATTGTATTATCTATCTCATGGTACTATAAGATATCCTGTGATCATGTATAAAATAGGATACACTAAGGACAGAATGGAGGGCTGTCTTCTGGTTACAATCTTCACATACCAGTTGGTATCTTTAATGAGTTTAGAATTCTTTGAATTTTCTTGTCAGAAAACTGTGAGAGTGAAGATAGAGGGGTATTCCGAGAGTTAAAAAATCAATTTTCTCTGAGTAATGGAAAACCTTTCTCCTAGTTTACATCAATGTAAAGTGAGTAGATAATAAAGAGTATAATTAATTCATTAATTCATTTACTAATTCAGTTATTATTTAGTATAATAATTCATCTATTATAGAATGTTGTATATAAAATTAAAAATTTCATATGCAGCTAGAGACTCGAGCTCTGGCAGGGGGCGGGGGGTACTGGTTAGTTCATATTGTTGTTCCACCTATAGGATTACAGATCCCTTTAGCTCCTCGGGTACTTTCTCTAGCTCCTCCATTGGGGGCCCTGTGATCCATCCAATAGCTGACTGTGAACATCCACTTCTGTGTTTGCTAGGCCCCGGCATAGTCTCACAAGAGACAGCTATATCTGGGTCCTTTCAGCAAAATCTTGCTAGTGTATGCAATGGTGTTAGCGTTTGGAAGCTGATTATGGGATGGATCCCCAGATATGGTAATCTCTAGATGGTCCATCCTTTCGTCTCAGCTCCAAACTTTGTCTCTCTTAACTCCTTCCATGGGTGTTTTGTTCCCAATTCTGATAAGGGGTAAAGTGTCCACACTTTGGTCTTCGTTCTTCTTGAGTTTCATGCGTTTAGCAAATTGTATCTTATATCTTGGGTATTCTGTTTCTGGGCTAATATCCAATTATCAGTGAGTACATATCATGTGAGTTCTTTTGTGACTGGGTAACCTCACTCAGGATGATGCCTTCCAGGTCCATCCATTTGCCTAGGAATTTCATAAATTCACTCTTTTTAATAGCTGAGTAGTATTCCATTGTGTAAATGTACCACATTTTCTGTATCCATTCCTCTGTTGAGGGACATCTGGGTTCTTTCCAGCTTCTGGCTATTATAAATAAGGCTGCTATGAACATAGTGGAGCATGTGTCCTTCTTACCGGTTGAGACATCTTCTGGATATATGCCCAGGAGAGGTATTGTCTCTAGCTGCATATGAATCAGAAGATGGCCTACTCAGCCATCAGTGGAAAGAGAGGCCCATTGGTCGTGCAAACTTTATATGCCTCAGTACAGGGGAATGCCAGGGCCAAGAAGTGGAAGTGGGTGGGTTGGGGAGCATGTGGGGGACTTTTGGGATAGCATTGAAAATGTTAATGAAATAAATATCCAATAAAAAAAATGAAAAAAAAGAGGAAAAAATTTTAAAACTAAGTGTATAGTTGTTAGTTCTTAGATAAATAAAGTTTTAGGTAAACATTTTATTTATTAATATTTCTAAATAGTACAAGAACATATAAATAATATTATTTTAATTTTACTTAAAAATGTTCTTAATTTTCTTGTTTCACCCTAAATATATGCATGATTATTTAGGTAGAGCTGTTTTAGTTGTCTATTCATTATTATTCATCAAATTGAAATTCAAGAATTACTTTATGATTATGCACAATGTGACACACCAGGTGTTAAAAATATAAAAAATGAAGCAACAGTATCTCCTGTCATGAGGAAAATATTATCCAGATAATTTATCACTGGAAACAAACACATTCTTTAATAAAGATATATACAAAGTACAGTGTCCAAATTGCAAAAATTAAAAAGTTATTCATATTTGCCAATAGGATTTAGGAAAAAAGAGTAATCCTATTGTTTCTGCCTAAAGGTAATTCAGGGACAAAAATGGATCAGAGACTGAAGGAAAGGCCATCTAGTAACTGGCCCAACTTAGAATCCATCCCATGTGCAGACACCAAACCCCAACACTATTGAAGATGCCATGTTGTGCTTGAGGACAGAAGCCTAGCATGCTGTCCTCTGAGAAGCTCTACCAGCACCTGAGTAAGAAAGATGCAGACACAGTCATCCATTGGACTGAGATCAGCGACCATATGGAAGAATTAGGGCAAGAATTGAAGGAGTTTAAGGGAACAGCAACGGCTTAGGAAGAACAACAGTATCAACTAATCTGGACCACTCAGAGCTCCCAGAGGTTAAACCACCAACCAAAGAACATACATAGGCTTGTCTGTGTTCCCCTGACAAATATATACCAGATGACTGCCTTGTCTGGTCTCAGTAGGAAAAGATGCACTTTATCCTGTAAAAACATGATGTCCCAGGGAAGGAGGATGCTGATGGAGTAAGGTGGGGATGAGTGGACATGTGGGGGAGTACCCTGTCAGAGGAAATGGTAAGGTAGAGTGGGATGAAGAACTGGGACTTGTAATGTAAATTAATAAAATAATTTAATAAAAAAGCAGAATTATTCTCAACTTAAAAAATAAGGTCAGCCCTAAGAGAAAACAGTAGTATTTACAAAAAATGTGGGGAGGTGTTTCAAGGGGTTTATAGGTGGTGATCATTTAGAGTTCCATGGCTATATGTGGCACAAGGCACGAAGGACAAGGAAATTGATTTCCACGATTCCTTCCACTATTTCCTGTGTGTCATCTGGGGATAGGAACACCTTGAAAGTTGAGTTCAAGGTATCATATAAGAAACATATTTCCTTTGTCTGCATTATAAATAACACATATATACTTCACTTTAGAAATATTTTTACCTCATTTGCAGATCCTATTGAACATCCCCCAATATAACATGAAGTAATTCCTAATAGAATACTTCACTATCTTCAGCTCAGTGTGAAGAAAACGTGGAATCTTAAATATTCTTTTCAGATTGAAAATATTTCCTCGGTGATATTACTGTGACATCAATAGGCTCTTTTTAAAGACTTTATCAAAAAGCATAATAAGAAAATAATTTAGTAGTTTAAGAATATCACTAGTCATTATGTGGTATTTATTGGGCAGTTTTAGATACTGAGTAGTTATATTAATATGGAAGTGGAAGATGGAGATCTAATAATGTAAAACTTGTATAAAGCAGAAACTGCCACACAATGGCAAAGTTATGGGTTTGGTGGCTAAGTCTAACGTCATGCAGAGTTGCCAATTATTCTTCACTATCTCTGATTTCAATTCATATCTGGGGTACTCTCACTAAGTCTGTGTGCTCTAACTCATTCAGCATGAAGGTTCATATTACTCTCTACCTAGCAATAACCCTTCACTGAACCATTTTACAGTTCTGCTAAATTTTCTCTACTTTATTGGTTTGTTTTATCCTCACCTCTAAAGATTATGCAACCCTAACTCTCATTCCTTCTCAGCTATCTGCTTTAGAAAAACAGTACCCAGGGACTAGTCCCATTTAGGAATTTTAATGTGATATCTAGCAAACCATTTTGCCTCAATTCTTCACTACCTTGACTCATACATAATTAGTGCAGTTCTTACAATTATTTTAAGTAGAATCTGTGACTGGATGGAAAATCAGGGTAGGAGATAATTCAGGAAGACAATATTTTATAATATTTTAAAATTATATTATTTATACCTTTATCTGCTTCATTTAAGATGACCTTCATGGCATTTAAAATATCTCCTCTTAGGTTAAAAATATATGTGATGCTAATTTGTTTTTCCTGGAGAAAGTAAAATCGCACTTTAAACACATATTTTAAGTAACATTTTCACAAAAAATAAGAATCATAATTATTATAACATATAATCCCAATATAAAAAATAAAATTTGAATATGATTATTTGATGAAGAAAATATAGCTTAAGAATGAAAATTTGGGAAATATATATCACAATATCTTTAAGGTAAAAATATGATATTTCCCTTACTTTAAATACTTTCTTTCTTTTCTTTATAGGTTTTCTTTTCTACAATGGACACACTTAAATGTTTATGGAAAGATGTTTGTATGTGTGTATGCAGTGTGCATCTGGATGCATACAATGCAGGTAGTAGCCAGAGGTCTGAATCAGTGTCTTCTTCAGTCATTCCTTGTCTTATATTTTGAGACAGGGTATCTTATGAATCTTACTGATTCAGCTAGAAGGGCTTTCCAGCCAGCTGCTTGAATTCTCCTTCCCTGATCCCCTCCTAGCCTCTGTCTCATGCTCAACATTCGCTCTGGACTTATAGATCCATGTTTGCAAACCTAGCTCTTCAATTCAGTACCTAAACTCTGTTCTTATGCTTGTCCATTCAAACCCTTTCCTGACTGAACTATCAACCTGGTTCTCTTGCCTCCTATTTTTAATGTTTCCTAAAAAAAAATAGGACAACAGTTTAATCTTTAGCCAAAAGTTGAAGTAACATTAAATCATTAAAAAAATGTTCACTAATGAATGTAATGGTGAGCTTTCTTCACAACACGTACTTGTGTTTTTCTTTATCTCCATAGTCTCTACACCTTACTCTAAGGCAGAGCCCAATGTCTGTGTCTGGCCAGCCATGTGCTAATGTTTTATACAGAATGATAATAACTGGAGTATGAATGACTAATTTAAACAGCTGAAAAATCACAAAGAACCCAAATCATTGCAAGATTCTAAAGCACATAGGTTTTTCTTGTAAGAAAGAGAATTGAAAAGCTATGCTTTGATATCCTAATGACTATTTTTTTAACAAAATAAGTTTTAAATTTTAAATTACTGAATAGTTTAAATACAATTAATATGTCAATCCACTATCATCATTATAATATGTAGTTAAGCATGATAAACACATACTTGTTTCTAAAGCATTTATGAAACTATACAATTGAGAACAAATACTTAGGAGTCATTATTATATCCTTAAACAAGCACCTATGAACAGGCTCAGTGAAAAAATATGATATTATATAAATAGCAAAATGAATCTAATCTCTCATTATTATCTTTCTGACTCTTCTGGGTTCAGTAACTTAGCAACAACCAACTGAATTTTGGGTTTTCTTGAAGTGCTGTTAACAATTTTTTCTATTTAACAAAACATGTTTTATTCTCAGCTGATGATGTCTTGTTTGGAGCATTTAGCTCTTCTTTCAACTGTATTAAATTCCTCTGTGCACTGTGTACTATGAAATATCTGTAGAGAACAGTGCACCCAGTTCTGATTGGCAGGAGGTTTAAGTCTAGTGGGCAAAGGTCCTTCTAAAGGGAATTCTAACACCAAAGCTTTACAGTGGGCTCAAAATACCTACACGGAAGCATAGTATATTTCTCATAATATAACAGTGTTATAGATTTGTTTAACTCACACAAAAAAACCATCATGTTTACATAGTGCTGAGTCTTACAAAATGAACCCTTAAATTTTAGATGCAAACTCTCAAGTCACTATGAAATTACAGATATTTAACAGTCTGCCTCTAACTTTCTTCACAACCTCTAAGGGAAAGAACAGAAATCGCTCTATGATGACTTCTTAGCTGGCACACAAAACAAAATAGCATAGTTAAATATGGTCAACAGAAATGATTTCTGACTTTAACATTTCAATGTTTTCTCACTGTATTTTAAAATGAAGTATTGTGATATAGGATAGAGATTAAAATCATAATATACACAATATCCTCCCATTCCTCAGCTTTACCCCTGTGAATGACTGAAAGCCTAGTGTAGACCAAAGAATGTGTGGTGGAATAAGAGTATCCCATGATCCTGTACACATATTTCTAGTGCTATCATGCACTATCTCCAACAGATGTTCAAATGTTTTCTTAAAAAATGAGTTGGGAAATACAGAAAAGAACTGACTTTCACCATTGACCCTTTTTTTTTCTTCCTTATACTTTATCATTTTACATGTGTCATTTTCTTATGTATTGCATTTATTGTTTACCTGCCTTTTTAAACATATAAATTCAGTAAGGGCATGAATACTGTCTCGCTTATTCTTTAGAACTTCTTTTAGGTGCTTCAGGTGTCTGCTGTTCAGTAGATCTTTGTTGAATAACGAGACAGTCATGGTCTTACTTAATGCCAATACTATGTAGACAGAAAGCTGAAAGTTAAGCGTTTAGCAATTTATCTGGCATTACCCTGATAACTACAAAAATCCAATAAAGAGTAAAATTGATTAATCATACCACAAAACACAAATAATACTAATGCATGTGCCTCCCACACCTTACATCATTCATCAGAAGACTAACTTAATAATGTATGTTACTTAAGGCAATACTGATCATTTAAGGAATAAATTAAATTTCTTGGCCAAACTA
Source organism: Mus caroli (assembly GCF_978045245.1). Classification (NCBI taxonomy): domain Eukaryota; kingdom Metazoa; phylum Chordata; class Mammalia; order Rodentia; family Muridae; genus Mus; species Mus caroli. Next base: position 65,371,773 of record NW_028227256.1, read on the forward strand.
TTCTTTTCAGAGAAATGTTTTTAATGGCTTATACCTCATTTGTGTTCAAATTGTAAATGAATCAAAAATAGGTATTAACACAGTTTGTGGTGCAACCCGACACACGGGTCCAAGGGAACGTAAACCCTAAGCATGTATAACGTAAGAGTTTCTTGTGGGCAGAATTCCAAGACTTTTGCTCACTATAATATGGTTCTATTTGGCTTATAAAATAAAATTCACTTGTTTGTGTTCCACACAAATTTGACATATACAAAAACAAAAAGGAAAAAAAAAAAGGAACACTTTGGCCCATGTTTAGTATATTCTCTATCTACATTCCCCTTAGTAATAATTAAGAATTTTTTCATTCAAATGATAATTCATAATTCATATAATATTCAGAGGTATTTAACATTTGGATTTTTAACTCTATGTTTTAATGACTGTAGGGAATAGATTACTATTATTTTCAAAAACACAACAATTTTTTTCTTTGTTCATTTGCTGTGTTTCAAATATGACCCAACTGTCATTTCATGTTATTCAGAATCAGCACCCTGAGTAGTTTATGCTTTTTTAAAATATTTATTTAACATCAGAAGATAAATGATATTTTGTTTTTTAGTTTTCAGAACTGAAAGCATAAATGATGGGTTTTTTTCCCTCTAGAGCAAAGCATCTAGTCACTCAGCCTATATTAATATTTAAATAGTTTGTAAAGTGTTGTAAGATTAAAATTTAGTTATATAATTTCTCCCTCTCATTTCTTTCTTCCTACTGCTCTCATCTATGTTCTCTGTATCTTCCTTGATCTTTCTCAAGCTTACAGATTTTTCCTTAATTGTTGTTTCATATACATAATGTTTTCCTATTTTTTTACATTTTATATTATGTATTACATAAAATTATGTGCTACATGTTAAAATATATACATTATATTCATCTATTATATTTCCCTATCATATAATGTATTTTCCAATAATATATTTTCCTAGAGCAGAAAATAACATGTCTTTGTAGATACATGGGAATTCATATCTTTACTTTGTAGCATGCAAAATAAATTTGTCAGAATTCCATATTGACTATCCTATGCTGGAAAATAGGAGAATTACAGACTGTACAAGATATAACTTACATAATATAAATAATAATAATATGACTGGAATTGTAATCCATTGACTTTCTAATAGGATAGTTATGTGCCTGCTCTATTAGACAGGACATCAGTGTTGGTCAGCTTCTATCTGACATTTCATTCATCCTTTGCAATTATGAATTTTGCCACTGGATGATGACCACATGAATACATGACCATTATCACTGGAACAAAAGAACCTGAGAAGTTTGAAATAAGGATAGTAGGACATTATGTTTCCCAATGAAAGGAAGGATGTCCCTTGTATTACTATGAAATAGTCTTTCTGTGCATATGGCAGCCTCCACATTGGCTATACAATCTGCATAGATGAGATTACACTTTGTGCTGAAATCTGTGTTTGGGTCCTAACATTTTGGGGTCATCATAGTCCTTTCCTGAAGGATGAAACTTGCAAGAAGACTAATCAGATAAGAAAAATACATTGCTCACTGAAGAGGTTTTAACTTTAATTCCTTAAAAACTGAACTATAGCAAAAATATATAAATAAAACTCATACCTAAAAAAATGGCTTCCATAAGTAAGTAAGTAAGAGCTATACAAAAAGCCTCTATTTTATTGCTATCATTAATATTCTGGGGTACTACTCAGCTGTTAAAAACAATGACTTCAGAAAATTCACAGGCAAATGAAGGGAACTAGAAAATATCATCCTGAGTGAGGTAACCCAATCACAAAAGAACACACTCTCAAGTGGACATTAGATCAAATTCTCAGAATACCCACGATACAATTCACAGACCAAAGTGTGGATGCTTTAGTCCTTAGAAGGGGGAACAAAATACTCACAGAAGGTAGAGGGTGGGAGGGACTTGGGAGGAAGAGGGGAGGAGGATGGGGTAAATGAGGAGACAGGATTAGGTATGGGAGAAGACTTTGGGGATGGTATACAGAGAGTCAGGAAATAGAACAGAGGTGTGTAGCAATGGATGGGGAACTAGGGGTAGCCACCAAGTTCCAGATGCCAGGAAAGCAAGAGGTTCCCAGGACCCAACCTGGATGAGAGGGAGAACCTGTAGAGACCATATCAGGAGGTTAGGCAAGACCCCTGGTTAGGGGATGGGGCCAGCCACTCATCTCCAAATTTTCAACCTAGAATTGCTCTTGTCTAAAGGAAATGTGGGGACAAAATGTGGAACAGAGACTAAAGAAAAGGCCATCCAGAGACTGCCCCACCTGGGGATCCATCCCATATACAGACATCAAATCCAGACACTATTGTGGATGCCAAAAAGTGCTTGCTGCCTGATATAGCTGCCTCCTGAGAGGATCTGCCAGAGCCTGACAAATACAGAGGTGGATGCTCTCAGCCAGACATTGGACTGAGCACGGGGTCTCCAATGGAGGAGTTAGTAAAGGACTGAAGAAACTGAAGGGGTTTGCAACACATATGAAGAGCAATAATATGAACCAACCAGACCACCCCCCCCCCACCTCAGAGCTCCCAGGGACTAAACCACCAACCAAGGAGTACACATGGAGAGACTCATGGATCCAGCTGCCATATGTAGCAGAGGATGACCTGATCTGGCATCAGTGGGAAGAGAGGCTGTTGTTCCTGGGAGGGTTTGATACCCCAGTGTAGGGGAATGCCAGGGTAGTGAGGTGGGAGTGGGTAGGTAGGTGAGGGAACACCCTCTTAGAAGCAGGAGAAGGGGGCACAGAATAGGGGGTATGCAGAGGGGAAACCGGAAAAGGGGATAACATTTGAAATGTAAATAAATAATTTTTTTTTTTTTAAAAAAGGAAAGAAAACCGATGTGCTATCCAAACCTTTCTTTACCTAGAGTCACATCTAATCCTCACCAGTCTTATCTTTGTTTGACCCCCACCCCCTCACTTCCACACTTCATGACCACAAGCTGTGCTGTTATCTCTTGTTCTCTTGCTGAGAAGCCATGAGAAAATTCATTCTCACTAAGGTATTAGCTCCATGATGATACTCAACAACGTGGCTGTTTTTCTCTTTTGTGGTGAGGACCTCAGAGACAAAATGAGGATAGTACTATCATGAAACAGCCTCACCTTGAGGCAGTGCATGTGCCTCATTTTCCTGAATTGATTTGCTATTTTAACCAATGAAGTCATTACTCATCAATACAGAATGTGTAAAACGGTAGGATCTTGGTTAAACCTAAATACACAAATTCCAACAACCCAGTCCTCTGATTTCTCCCCTTAAATTCTATGGTTGACATTCCTGTTTCCAATTATATGTAGTACCATCATTTCTCCTTTTATTTATAAAAATGATATATATTCATATGCAAATATGTTTGTATATTATTTTGTTTGTTTTTGTTTTCTTTTTTTGACACTTAATATTTTTATTGGATATTTTCTTTATTTACATTCCAAATATTTTCCCCTTTTCTGGTTTGCACTCCAGAAACCCCCCATTGCATTCTCCACCTCCTGTCTCTATGAAGGTGCTCCAGCGCCCACCTCCCTACACCCACTTCCCTGCCCTGGCACTTCCCTACACTGGGGCATCAAACCCCCTCAGGCACAAAGGCCATTCTTTCCACTGATGCTCAATAAGGCCATCTTCTGTGACTGTGGCCAGAGTCATGGGTTCCTTCATGTGTAACCTTTGGTTGGTGATCCAGTCCCCAGGAGCAATGGGGGGGGGGGGTCTGGCCAGTTGACACTGTTGCTACCCCCATGGGCCTGCAAGCCCCCTCAGCTCCTTCAGTCCCTTCTCCAACTCCATCAATGCTCCCTTGCTCAGGATGCTATTTTGGATATCTCTAAGTGTTTGCTGACAGGAACCTGGTATGGCTGATTCCTGAGAGGCTCTGCCAGAGCCTGACAGAAACAGAGGCAGAAGCTTGCAGTTTGTATATTGCTTAATATTTTTAAATATGATGCAAGAATTGTCTACATGCAATCCTTTTGACATTGTGCTATTTATTATTGAGGGGCTCTTCACAGGCTTATTTCACTCTTGCTTATTCACTGAGGTTACTCCAGAGTATCTGTATCCCATCATATTATATGTTTACCTATTAATGACTTGCTGTATCTCCACTCTAATCATATTTTTTCATATGACTTATTGATACATGATTACATTTTCTTGTTAGTTTAGAGCTGATTTTATTTTCTTGCTATCTTATTGGACAGTGTTATTAGAAAATTGATCTTTAGACAGAAATTTGTGTAGCCTAGAATTTTCTGAACTTTCTATGTAGCTGAGGATGGCCTTGGACTTCTGGTATTCATGCCTCTATCTCCCAAGAACTGGGATTGCAGGGATGCACTGTCGTGCTTGTTTTATGTCTGCTATGGATTGATACCAGGATTTTTTGCTTGTTAGATAAAGTTCTACCAGTTGATCTGTTTCCTAGCCCTAGAATGTTTTTTTTGTTTTTGTTTTGTTTTGTTTTGTTTTGTTTTGTTTTGTTTTGTTTTGTTTTGTTTTGTTTTTTAATAAGGAAAAGGGTGTTTCCTATCTTATTCATCACAGTGCTGCAAGATATAAATTTTATATATAAAAAATAAATGAATTATTCATTCCAAACAAATTAACTCCTTGCATTTCTCTAATGTATCAAATTGCTTCTAATTTTATCAGTTACATGTTCTTCAACAGTTTTGAAATATTCAGCTTTGTGAATTTTAAGTACCCTCAAACATGAGAGTTTCTATTTTCTTGCTGACATTCTTAGAGAGACCTTGAAACAGTGTAAATGCAACTTTTATTCACAGAATGTAATTGTCATCTTAAAGGCTTACCACAGAACAAACTTACTCTTTGTAGCTCTTTCTAAACTCTGGTTACGTGGTTCAACTAAACTTTCCTGGCCCAAATTCCTCTCCAGGCTTACTGATTCAAATAGGTCTCTCTCTCAGCTTCTCACTGAGTTACTCTGCTTGGCTTCAAACTAATTCTGGCAATCTCTTCCAATTTCTGGCTTATTTATATCACTTTACTTGAACTAAATTTTAATATTTCAGTAATTAATAATATAATAAAATTTAATTCAGTTTTAACTAAGCCTTACAGGTTTCAAGTGTTGTGAATTAAATGACAGGAAGGAGTCACTATTTATGATACAATGACAATAAGAACGATCTGCCAGGTAGTCAACAATATAACCTGTGTCTACTTCAAATAACTTCAGTCTAATATCAAAAGAGATTTCTTTACCCCAGGAAGGATCAAACTATGTTTGCTATTCTCTGGGCTTTCTATATCAGTTGGGAAATGCTAGATGTTATTCATAGCCTTGTTAAAATATTTAGTTCTGGGGATGCAATCCAGTTCTAGTGAGATTGCCTAGCATGCACAATGCCATTGACTATATCTCTAGCAACAGGAAAGAAGCAAAAATCTTGTTACTGTATTTCATTACTAACGTTTCCCAAATCACAAGTCAGCCTTTATCCACAGAGTAGTCACAAATCTCAGGAAAGACTTTTTCTCATTGACTTACTAATAGGACTATTATATATAAAGGCTGGAGAAACCATTGGAATTCCATACAACTCTGTATAAGCACTGAAAAAGGAGACTTATTTACTTTAAATGATACTGAGCTTAGCAAAGGGAAAAAATCCACTTGTGCTTCTTTGTAATAGGAAACTCTGTCTCGCCACACTGCAGTCACAGGACAAATGTGGTGTCAGGCCAAGGTGACACGTTCATTTTTGTTCTTCCCAAGAACATCTTCAGTTGTCTGCACTTGAAAATGACTAAAAGTAAATAAATAACTATTCGAATACAAATACTTATATTGCTATACAGCTTTTATAACTCCCATGTCACAACACTCAAATTACTTTCCAGTAAATATTAGCCACTATGTCTCATCTACTGATAGCATCTTCACAGACTTACATAAAAGTCACAGATCTGAAAGGAGTGTTGATTATTGTAAGTAATGCATGCACCAGAGTAGTCTATCATTACTGAGGATTTTTATACATTGTAAATTAATATAAAATGTCCGGAGCAAAGCTTCATTCTCCCAAAACACATTAAAACCGTAAATGTTATTTCTTTCCTTTTAAGAACTGTCACAAACAAAATATTACTCTATCTCTGTGCTACTCTTTCTGGCAATGATAATCAGATATATCTTATAAACTATTTTATACATAATGAATTGCAGATAGAAGCTATCTTTATCAAACACTGAAAAATAAGCCTCTCTATTAAAATAGTGATAATTTAAATAACAGATAGTAATGTATCCTCATGTACCTTGATGAATTAGATTCCAGTGATGATAATTTCAATCTGATATTGGGAGGGGAGGCCAGAATGGAGCTCTATTGTTAGTGACCAAGCCTCACACTTCAAAATGGTACTGGGCATGAAAAGAAAATAATGTGAAGTTTTCCAGTAAGATAGAGAAGAACAAGGTGGAAGAGAGCTCAACAAACAACTAAAGCCTTTGATATTAAATAGATGCAAACTCTAGAATGACTAAAGACTAAAGGCCCTTCAATGATAAAATCCTGAATTCACACTTCATGTTGGCACCCATAGAATCTTCAGAAATGTATCACATATTTTTAATGCTAATATTTAGAGAAAAGAAGAATAAGACTGAGATTGTTGGTGTATTCCCTTAAAAGGGGGCAGGTACATACCCTTCTTTATCTCTCATGATGTCAAGCTATCAGTTGGATGATCAGTATCAGAGTACACAAACATCATGAGGTTTCGAAAGCGCTTGTGCATTTCTTGAATAGAAATAAGGTTACTCCAAGGAATATTAAACAGTGGCATAACACAGTAGCAGTTTCTATGTTCTCCAGTTTTGTTCTCTTCCTTTGTCAATGTCCAAATGAAGAGAGGCTTCTCTACTATGGTCCCTTCTTACTAGAGAGAAGCTTGTCTTCACTGGATAGTCTCAGCAGAACTAACTAAACAACTCTTAGTCTAGATCATAAAATGGCTATGAGTTCTAAACAAGGCATGGTAAGAAAATTTTGTATAGAGTCAGAAGTTAGGTATCATACCAATAGAACCACTTCTCTAAATCCAAAAAGAAATGTAAACCAAATGAATGCTGCCACACTGCGCCCTGTAAAGATATGTTTGTTCAGTAATTTTGTGATTAGCATAACTACTGGAACAAAAGAGATACTCTTAGATAACATGCTTCATTATTCTATAATTAATTAATGTATTGGTTACTAGATTGAACTATACTATGTTAAATAAAAATAGATCTTCTTGAGTGAAATGAAACAGATCACCTGGTTATGAGTAATGAATACCACCCCATGCGTACACTCAGAAAATATAATATGAAACTACTAGAATGTTCCTCACAGGCCCTTTGGGATCTTACATTTTATATCAATGACATTCTAGTCTTATTCTGTAGCAGTCTATTAGCTCATCAGTTTACCCTAAGATGCCTTTGATAGGCAAGAAATTCCTATATTTCTATTTATCAGAGGGATGGCATAACACAATTATATAACAGTAAATAGACATGTGAAGAACTGAGTAAAATCTGAACTGAACAAACACAATTACTTCAATTTATTCTGTAGAGAAGTGCGAGTTGGGGCAAGGATATTCTAGTCCTGTGGTAAGGATGGCAAAGGTTGCATGCATTTACAGCTTTTAGAGCCACTGCAGGTCTTAGAGTGATGAACAACAGCTAATTGTGGGCAAAGAAGCAATGATATCCACAGCCTTCAAAGACATAGCCATGACTCTTCAGATTTTACCCACACATACACACACACAAATCCTGAAACAAAGGAAACTGACTATAAAATGGAGAAGACATTTAAAACTTACTAGGAAAAGAGAAACTATATTACTTAGCTCAAAATAAATTAGGATTGTATACTATGTTGGAGAGTAACAAAATAGAAAAATGTAACATCCTGACTTAAATACTGACATATGTCACAATCCATGCCAAACAATCTCAGAATGTCCAATCTTTATTTCTTAGGTTATCTTAATCCCAGATAAGCTGTACCCTAAGCTTAATCATTCAAAGGCAAATTCAGATCTCAAGCTGAAGCAATAGATGTTGCCTCCTTGAAAGAGTGTTTGTAGAAGTCATGAAAGATTCAGATATATCTAAAGGATCTGAAGTTTCCCCAGTTGTTGGTGGGGTCCAGTGTCAAATTTAAAGTCATAAAGTGGTATGCATTTTTGGACATGTTAATATGAAAGAAGAAAATTTTTGTGAGGCCCCCCATCCTTCAACAAGAACTATAGGCAACTACTGACTTCTGAGAGAAGGAGAATTAGCCTCCCCAAAACCCAAGGCTTATCTGTGCAGTTCAGAGTTGTCGGCCTTGACATCATATACCAAGAAACAGTAAAATTAATTAACTATATAGAGGCTGTATGTTACATATTTTATACTTATGCCTATGTATTTTACTGTATACCAAGGTAGTTAACATAGATAATTGGTTCATAATCTCAGTGGTGTTTGGAAAAGAAATTTCCACATAGGTTCACATATTTAAATAGTTTATTCTGGTAGGTGGAAATGTTTGGGGAATTTCTGCAGATTTTTAGAAGGTAGAACTTTGCTGGAGGGGACAGTCAGGGATTTGAGTTTTTCTAGTCTCTCCAGACTTGATTCTGTTCTCTGTTCTGAATGTAGTTGGAAATATGCTATCTCATCTTCCTGCCCCAGCTGCCTGCCCTGCCTTCCCTACCATTGCAGACTTTCACTCTTTATTAATGGATACTACTATCAAATTATATGATGCTATATCACAAACCACAAACTATTTTGTAACTGCAGATAAGAGTGTCTGTTGACAGCATCTATTTACAGAGAGAAGTCTGCTTGCAACTGTGACTCAGTGGGTGTCTGGATGTTACACATCTATAACATTCCTTAATTTCTTCAACTGGTAATCCCAGTACAGTGGAAAGAAAAGATAGTGTATCTGATATCTAAAATGAAATATACTTTTACATCATATAAGAAAACCTGAACCAACCCACTTTACCCTAAAGGCACCTGTTTACAATATCACCTAATGCAATGCATTAGAGGAATGTTTTAATAATCAGACCTTATGATTAAAAATTGATAACAACATATATAACAAAATTCTAAAGCCTTAGTATACTCATCCTAATTTAAACATGTTTGATATTAAAACTGCTTGTATCACATTTCAGATAGGTGGAGTAAAATTTGGAGTTTTTAACAAGATGTCCACAAAATGCTCACAAAATTCAGATAAAGACAAAAGTTAAAATTACATGTGTAATTGAACTGGTTTCTAGTCAGGCAAATTCATTTAGAATTTCTTATTCAAATGGAAACACTCACTGTAAAGTCTTAGAAAGACTCATTGTAAAGTCTTATAAAAAACTGCTATGTAAAGAGAGTACCAGAGGCTTAATATACAGTATGCAGGATATAGGTTCGATTATAGGAAGTTTAGAGGCAATGATAGATATTTAAGACATGCATGCACATATCACAGATTCTCCTCAAGTCACATCATAATCAAAAGGCTTATGTAATAAAGTATTTAAAATTACAGAGCTCAATCCCAACTGCTTTCATTTGAATGTCCTTATGATCTGTATAAACATAAATTAACTTCTCCAACCCAGGGGTTCCTGTTCTATAAAATTAAGGTAGTAATATGTGTAACACACATACAATTCCAGAATTATTCCTGTCATTTCATTTGGCATTGATGCTCTCTGCTATGATATGGGCCCAGGGCTTACAGGAAAGAACAATGGATAGAAGAGATGTTGAAAAATTAAATCATAGAGCTGTATCAGGTATAGTTTACATGCTTAAGATAATATTAAAAATAAGTGGGAACTATGTCCATACATTTACCTATAAATGCATAGGATGGAGGTTTGACTGTCAGTGTTGTCAATCAGTTTCATAGGAGAGTGAATCAACTGAAGTGTCATTGTTCAGATGTTAAACATATGGTTCTCTTTTATATGCTATTTATGGATGAACAGCGTGGGCATTGCATCACACACACACACATCAGATTAAGTAGATATAATGATGCCTAATGGTGGTTCTGTATACATCTGTTTAGGGATGACCACATGTGTTTGGATAGACTATTATGGGGACTTTGACCTAAGGATGTTGGTCAACCATTGGTTACTTATAACTCTCCAACCAGAGGCAAGTGTTGTTAAAATTCTTCTGTCCATGATGCTATATTGATTGGTATTGTCAGTGTAGGATTCTTGTATTGGCAACTATGTTGTTGTGATAGCAACTTCCATGTTTTGTCTAGAAGAAGGCATATCATGGTGGGCATCTGGTCCTTGGGTTCTTACAATTTTTCTGTTCTCTCTGCTGTGGTGTTTCATGGGTACTAGATTGCTCTAATTCCAGTTAAGTATCCTACAATTAATCACTTATTATCTGTATTTTGACAACTACTTACTTTCAATACTCACTATTGGCTGCCGCTTCACCATAGCTTCTGTCTTTCACCACAAAGAGATAACTCTAAAAATGATAAATATTCTAAAGCAGGTTCACCAGTGTATAAATCTTCATATATAGTTTTAGTGAACTTTTACAAATGGGAAGATGGATGTCTCTCCCAATGTCAAATACCATATAAGAAGAACCCCATTACCAGATATGAGATTGCTGACCAGGGCCTTCAAAGAGACTCCACAAACATTTGGCCAGTTTTTATTGGCATTGGTCACCCACCAGAGATGGAAGGAAAGTGTTTCTTAAGACTCTCTGCAGGGCTGGTGAGATGGCTCAGTGGGTAAGAGCACCCGACTGCTCTTCCGAAGGTCCGAAGTTCAGATCCCAGCAACCACATGGTGGCTCACAACCATCTGATGTCCTCTTCTGGAGTGTCTGAAGACAGCTACAGTGTACTTACATATAATAAAAAATAGATAAATCTTTAAAAAAAAAAAAGACTCTCTGCACTTCAAAAACAGACCCCAAAGGTCTCTGAATAGGAACTGACCTTAATGATACTTCCCTGAGTACTATCTTTCATGGTAGCAGAAAAAGCCATGTAACTTCCCAAAGGACAGGGGGTGGGAAACCAACAGTCCTACCAAAGTATGATGTTCATGAACTACATCAACAACCAGCATGGCATTACACTCCTCCAAATGCAGTAGTGACACACGGGCCTCAGCAACTGCACGTATTGGACTTAAGGTCTTCTCAACAAGAGGGCTGACATGCCAGGTACTGGAACCCTAGCTAACTATTAAGTGCTAGTGAAATCATTGTATTGGAGGAGATTCTATATGTGCTAATTTATTAAACTAGAGGTTATATCTCCAATACAGAAAATAGCTCCTATAAAAATGCTGTCTTAATATTAAAATGTATGTTTATGATTGTTATATTATTTTCTTGAAATCATATGCTTTGCTCTAAGCTTCCCAAAGGACATTATTTGTCAGTCACACAACACAATCTCATATAAAGCAAATTCTTCAATAAAAATGGAAAATACTCTTGAGAGAACCAGAGGTGAGAGATTGAGAAGAATTTTCAAAATTCACAAAAGCACACACAGGCAGTTGCATGCAAGCTTGAGAAATCATAGCCTGGCACCAACTAAGTTACTGCAGGTAATTGTACAATACAGGTTTGGAGTGTACTGAAAGAAACAGCTTCAGGGAGGGCTGGTTATCTTCTCTGGTCCACTGACATAAATATGAAGCTGTGTTCTTGTTTCTAACTGTTGAAACTGAGGCTAAGATACATTGTGCTTGGTTTTCAGTCAATTTTTAAAACTAGCATACAAATGAACAGATTTCATTGTGGTATTTTCAAGCATGTCTGTCATGTAGTGCAAACTATTTTTCAATCAATGGTTTCTCTCCCAATTTACTTCTACCACTTACCCAAGAAAAACAACAAAGCAAATTTTTTTCTTGCTGTTTTACAGAATCATTTAAGGGATAACCGATCATGTATCACTATAAGCTTCGTATCAAATTATGTGTGAAGAAAGGTCACTATTATTGAATTGATCTTACTGATGGCCACTTTACTGTTAGAAAATATGCAAGGAGCAAATGGTCTGAGAAACATGCAGTGAACCTATGGTTGGGACAGGAGCTGCAATGGAGTTCATTTACTGTTTTAAGAGACAGTATAGACTAGATCACCTTCACACGTTGTCTCGAAATGAAACAAGTGCACTCTGGTTTTTCACCCAAGACGAAGCTATTTTTGTAAGCATTTTACTGTGAAATTTGCTTAGCAGAGGTAAAAGAGAAGCAGAAATGATTTACCAACTGAGTAAGTCAAAGCACATTACTTTGTGTGTGTTCTCACTTAGTAGTCTAGAGAGGACCGCCTCTCTTCTTAGAATCAAGGATGCCATTTTTACATAATGTGTTCCCATAAAGTAAGAAAAAATATGGAAAGAAACAAAAAATTGAAAAAAAAAAAGAAAGAAAGAAAGAAAGAAAACCTAATCAGGAATCTTTACTCTTATCTTTTCTGAGCCTTGAGCTCTTGTTCACTTAAAAAAATAGCTTGTAGTGGTGAACTGAAACTCAAGGTATAATAGAAACAAAACTTGACATTTCAGGGATACAGAGGAAGTAAGTGATGAATACAGAGAGAGCCTTACTGCATGCATTATGGTGAAATGAACTTAAACTGTATTCTGGATGGATACCAAAACAATTCTTATCACAAAATTTCCAGATGTATATAATTATTCCACACAGTACTGTGGATCCTCACTGTAAAGTACATTCTCTGGTCATTATTCATCACCATCACCACCAACATCATCATCATCAACATCATCATCATTATCATCATATCCACCACACAACAACAAAGATAATGGAATCTTTCTCCTGCATCAAATGACTGATACTAAATGTCTAACATACAGCTATTTCTGTAGGCATATTGACATTCTTCAAAGTAATAGAAAGAAAAAGAAAAGAAAATTAATTAAATATTAACATCAGTTTTTACTATTCATAGCCTACATAGATTTTTAAAGCAAGGATTTCTAAAATGGAGGCTACATTATGGAAAGGACAAAAGTAAGCATACATATGATTGATATACAGATTGAGCAGGTTATATTTAGAAATATATATTTGCACACACACATGGGATAACAATTAGTGAAAAATGAGGCGATGAAAATGTTCACAACAAGGGTACATACAGGATATTTCAGAAGGCAGCGTGGGAAGAAAAAATAATGTATGGTTTTATAATTTCATAAATTAAAGAAGTATTCTAGTAGACAAGTATAGAGAATTAAAAATTAAACTTCTAGGGATTTTACTTGAAGTTACTAAGGTTAAATATCAGGAGTAATAAATGAAGCTTTTGCCAAAAGGTGATGTGTGAATAATGCTGGTGTCTAACCAGTGTGGGTATTTCAAGAGCCTTTTCAGAGAGAAATGGCACACATTGTTTCAGAGAGCATCTGACAACAGCAGTATATCCTCATACTCATCCTCACTGGGTGTGTTTGCTTTGTAGATGTTGCATCTAGCTGCAGGTTACTGTGGATGGTCAAACTTGGTGAGTTTGCAGATTAGTATCCATTTTAAACTACAGTAATCTTCACCAAATCCTTTGTACTGAAGAAAATTCAAATAAACCAAGCATCAGGCAAGAAAATCAAGGAAATAACTGAGCTAGCTCCCCATGGACACCAGGCAGTAGAGTACCAGGTGATACAATCAATTCTGACACAAAGTTGACAGAAAAGAGTTCATTATCAAACAAATGATACAATATGGATTTATGTCCAATGTTGTTACTGTCCTTAATTGTCAACCTGGATGCAGTAAAATTTTTATTTGATATGTTATCTAATCATAGATATATGTTTATGCAATGTATAAATAAATACACTATTTTTTCTAAACCAAGAATTGCATCTTAAAATTTAGAAATGGGGTGAACCCATAGGAAGACCAGCAGTTTAAACTGACCTGGAATCCAGAGATCTCTCAGACACTGAGCCACCAACCATACATGAGCTGGTCCAAGGCCCACAACACATATAGAACAGAGGACTGCCAAGATAAGCCTCATTGGGAGACTTGAGGCACCAGGGAGTGGGGAGGCCTGGTGGGTGTGGGAGGAGGGACATGGTCTTGGAGACAGGGGGAAGGAGGAATGAGATGAGGAACAGACAGAGGGCAGACCAGGAGGAGGACAATGACTGGACTGTATATAAATAAAAATAATTTTAAAAATTGGAGATCACTGAACCGAAATCTGAGAAAGTGCTTTCAGTTAAAGGAAACATTTTAATTATGAAAAGTTCCAAAACTAATTACCCATGAATTTTCTAAACTCATACTTTGAACCAATATTTGCTTAGATAGGTCAATGCCAATTAGCATAAATGTGTATTCCAAATGCAATGGAGTAATTTATCTTTTATTTTCTGAGAATTCCAAACACATAGATAATAAAATATGTTCATATCCAGCCCTTCCATCCATCTTCTCCAAATTCTCTCAAATCCTACCATTCTCCAGCCTTGACTTCTTACAGCTACTGTTGATTACCAAAGCTCCCTGGTTAGGAGTGGGAGTGGGGTCTCCACATTTATACTAGAATTATGGCTGGATTAATGTTAGGCTGATATGATTTCTTTTGTGACTGGAAAGAGATAATATTCTGCTAAAAATATCAAGAATCTCCCACTATAACTGTGTGCTTTGAGTTTTAGTAAAGTTTCTTTTATGAATGTGGGTGCCCTTGCATTTGGAGCATATATGTTCAGAATTGAGAGTTTATCTTGGTAGATTTTTCCTTTGACCAGTATGAAGTGTCCTTCCCCACTATTTCTTCTTCATATCTGATAAATTAGTGATTAAAATATATTTATGTAAACTATTGACTTCAGCCATCATACAAAATATTGCAGTCATTAAAAAGATAATACAAAATATTCAAATAGACTGAAGGTTTTATCCTTGTACAGAATAAAGACGTTGACCGAGAATGTATACCTAAGAGACTCTTAAGTCAGAGGTAGAACAAATTGTTCATGCTGAACTATCAAACCATTGATGAACTATAGTTATGATAAAAAAAAGAGAAAGATATATGGGTGAGACAAGCTCTGCTGCAAATTTATTCAAGAGTCCTTGGAGTCTAGTGCAATAGTTGTTGAGTACTACTTGATAACTGATTATAACATGATTCTTGTGTTTTCTTAAGCAGAGAAAGAGATGATAGCAAAAAGTTAATATTCCCTGATGTTAGTAGGCACATTAGTGAGATTTTATGATGGTCAAGGAGCAATTAACATCGTATAATGATTGGGGTTGGTGTATTTATTTACTTTCATTCATTCATTCATTCATTATTTTTTTGTCTTGTAATAAAATAATTCCCTAAATTCCTTCTTGTCAAAATAGTTTCAGAGAAAAGATCCAACAATTTCTTGAATCCTTAGTTAACTTTGTACTGGAGAAAGACCAAATCTCTTGCCTCAATTATTAGAGTGTATAGAATAAAGAACAAAATACTTCTGTAATCCATTTATCAAAACAGACTAAATAAATTTGGGCCTAGGGGTAAAAAGTTTTTACCATTCAAGAGTAAGGTGAAACTGGAAAATGTGAAAGATGTTAGTTAGCCATGACCTGTAGTAAAATGAGATAAGAACTTCTCATTCCCCAAATATAATGATTTCAAAGCTAAAGTAAAGGAGTGTTCTCTAGTAAGGCCACTGTCAATGTATATCACAAATCAATCCTCTGATTGAAATAGACAGTGCTGACTCAGATAAAGGAAAGAGTTCAATGCATTTCACATTTTCTACCCTTTATTAAAACTAAAGAGTTGTACTGTAGTTTCAGCATTAGGCAAAATATGGAAAATATTGTTTAAGAATGATTAACCTCCTGGTACTAAATGCATATGCCATCATGTCATAAAATATCAAGAAAGAGCTTATCAATTTTGATTAAAATTCCTACAAATATTTTTAATATAAGTAAAATACAAAATCTACAGCCTTTGATTATATCCATTCAACTTTTGATAAAAATTAATCCTTTAAAATCAATCCTAAATTTAACTTGAAACTGACTGCTGTTTTAAGCATTTGCTGCCCCCCTTTTAGGTCAACACATGTCCAATTATCCAGATCATTTGTCTTCATGGTAGCAATATGATTCAACTTATATATATATATGTATCATCATATTTTAGAACTTGTGCTTAAATCTCAACAGTGACAGACTCTAGACTGAGGCAGATGAATTCTGAGATAATGATTGAAAAGTATCATTTTTAATCCATACAACCATTCCTTCTATTATTAAAGCCTAACAATTTAAGAATTATATTTCTTGACTTGACAAAATAGGGCAATTTCATTTCTGACCATATTTCTAACAGGCATATTATTTTGACTTCATTCTTGAAAACTATTTTTATATAAGCACTTCCCTTTCAGATCTTACAATGATTTTTATAATTGATTCATATTGCCTGGCAAGTTTTCTGATTTGAATTTTTAAATAGCTTTTATTTTATAACAGTATTATTTTATAGGGTCAAATCATATCTATCTATAAATTCTCATTCAAAAGATGCCATATTCTTATTTATCTGCTACTAGTTTTATTGCAAGTCATAATTTAGTTTGAATAGCTCCTGAGACAACCTGAGATGATCTGCAGTTCTTTAATTGTATTGACTAACAGGCTGAGCAGGGTCAGAACAACCTTTTATAGTGCTGACAAGGTCCAAATGACCTGCATGGGTCTATTACTTATAATTGTATACACATCAGAATATGACTTCTCCCATGTCTCAAAATAACTGTGATATTACCTTGTATTAGATATCTATCAGAAACAAAAATAATTAAAGGTAGTATTGCCCTAGTAATCTTTAGATAAAACTGGACTCTCAACTAATGAGCTATTATATCTCTCAATAGCCTCATTTGGTACTGTACATTCCACATAAAATAACTTCCATCTGTCCAATTCAATTCCATTACCCAAAGCCTTTCATGCCCCCCTTTTGTGATAGCTTCACAATTGAAGGAGAAACTTTCTATCATTTTTCCTATTGTTCTTTGACAGATATGTTATTTATGATTATTCCTTTAAGAAATAATTTTGACATCTAAATAGTTATAGAAAACTAAAACTGTATTTTGTGTAATACTTAATATCTGGGATTATTTATTAAGTACTTTTATTCTCTGTCCCAATGTATGTTTGGTCACAGTAAGGATAAAACTCATTTGTGAGTGTTATCTATAATCCTTTGCATTTTGTATCACTCATGTTGAATATGTTAGTGCACATGTCATGTGAATAAATGCTTTGACAATTAGTCAGAACATAAATGAAGCCAAACTAAAACCTCCAAACCTCAAATCACTATGAACTGAATTTCAGTGCATTTAAGGCATTTTTATAAATGTTCGGACGTTTTATGGTCAACCTAACTAGAGACAATTTATAGTAATAGTTTACATGGATGGAAATATTATTAAAATTGATGACTATTCATGTAGACATATAAGTTGCTACATAAAGTGTAATAGAATAATAGCAGTTTCATCAGAAGTTATATAGAAAATTCTGTAATATGAGTATCACTGCCAGAAAGGAGGATTTCAATTACTTTATCATCGCAAGATATGTTGTTAAATAAGGTGAAATCTGTAGAGAAACATGCATTGGAGTATTTCTTGTTTTTCCCAATAGTCATTAAAAACAGGGCATTGCATATTATTTGCATATAAAATAATCTGAGCTTCTATCTTTATTATTTTAAATGTTTTTCTGCCAAAGTATTCTATACTTTTTCCAGTTGAGATGTCAGTGTAGTCTCTGGATGGGCCATCCAGAGACTGCCCTATGCGGGGATCCATCCCATAATCAGCCACCAAACGCAGACACTATTGTATATGCCAGCAAGATTTTGCAGAAAGTACCCTGATATAGCTTTCTCTTGTGAGGCTATACCAGTACCTGGCAAATACAGAAGTGGATGATCATATTCATCTATTGGATGGATCACAGGGCCCCCAATGGAAGAGCTAGAGAAAGTATCCAAGGAGTTGAAGGGGTCTGCAACCCTATAGGTGGAGCAACAATATGAACTAACCAGTACCCCCAGAGCTCGTGTTTCTAGCTGCATATGTATTAGAAGATGGCCTAGTTGGCCATCATTGGGAAGAGAGACCCCTTGGACTTGCAAGCGTTATATGCCCCAGTACAGGGGAACACCAGGGCCAAGAAGTGGGAGTGGGTGGGTAGGGGAACATGGTGGGGGGAGGGTATAGGTGATTTTTGGGATAGCATTTGAAATGTAAATTAAGAAAATATCTAATAATTTTTTAAAAAATCATTAATCCCATTATATATAATATTACATATTATACATAATATATATATTATATATTACATATATATGTGTGTATATATATACATATACATATATATATAATTTAAATAAGTTTGTGATTTTTCTGTTTAGACACATTCATAGCTATCCTGTGGTACATGCATACCAAAGACCACAGGTAGGCAGATTTAATGAGAAATGTACAGATGGCTGTGCATTCGGCCATTTGGATTCATGATTCTCTTTGCTCATCTTTACTGTAACTTCATGTGGGTTCATTTGGCGGCATAACAAGAAGCATGCTGAGTTATGTGTTTTGTATTTTAACATTTTTTAATCCTCACTTGCAGGATAACCATATAACAAGAAGGCTGAATGGATCAGCTGCCTCTGCTTCTATTAATTGTGGAGATTTAGGATTGGAACATTTCTGTAGTTTTTCCATCAACACAATTTTATTTTGAGCGAAAAATAAGGCAAATCGGCCTTGTATATAATTAAGCAATTTCTGAATTTCACAAATATGCATTAAATATTGACCAAAGCATAAGATCTGAGCATAGCATTTGTCAGTGGCAATCCCTGAACTAACTCCTCTGCTTCACTTAACTTCCATATGTCTTACAAAACTCCAACTGCTGTGCCATAGCTAGGGTATAGACTTAAAAGAAGCACCCAACTGTGTCAAATCATGCTGTGCTGGACAGCTCTTTATTTCAAAGCTGTTGTTACAGTTGAATGCTGTTAGATGTGAGACAGAGAGTTGGAAAAATAAAACCAAGATAGATTTTTTTTGTTCTTAACTTGGAGGTTACTCGGCTTGCATGATGAAACCGGCATTGCCTTTCAATGTTGCAAATACTGAATTAGGAACAATAGCCTATTATTTTTAAGTTCAAATTTCTGACATTTTTACTCAATTGAGAAGGTGTGTAGGAGGATATACATTTGACATTTAGACTTGCATAATGATCTTGTATTACTATTTGAAGGCTTAATTTGATAATTCTGAGGCAAGCAAATCATATCACTAAGAGGAAAAAATTTCAGGCAGAGTCTGATTTCAACTTTTCCCATTCAAATGAGTGAATCTCATTTTCCATGGTGTGCTTCTTTTGTACTATTTAGGAGAAGACATTAGCCTAGGGATCAGATGGTTTACAGAGTGGAAAAATATTGCTTTATAATAAGAGGAGGATATTGAATAAAGCCCAGATTTAATACCCAGACTAACAGAACACCCTGATGAATGTAATTGCATTTTAAGCATTTTGATTAAATTTTTTGATCCATATTGCATTTGTTTTGCTTGTGAATCTTTTTTGGAAAAAAAAAAGTGTCTGGAGATTAAAGGATTAGTAAATTCTTAGGAAGCTGGGCAGCTGCTAAGGCATTGGAATACTCTTGCTTAAATATGGCTGAAAAGCTGTATTACTAACATCTGTTACAGTGAATGATGTGGGTAAAACTCTTCATAGTTAGAGGCAAATGCCCTGGGGATAATTTTTTATACTGGACAACATTAATGATCATTCACTGAAACTAATGGCAGAGACAACTAAATAACATTGTGGTTGAAAAGGCATTTAATACTTAGAGTCATTCAATGGCAATGATACATTTCCTATTTTTAAAAGGCTAATTAACAATTCAGAGAATACATAAAGATAAAGAAGTAATTTTCATGTTCTCAGCTCCTGCCATTCATGGCTTTTGATTATCAGACTATGAAAGGCCTAACAAATTCACATAGCTCTTTCTCCTTGTAGGAGAAGTTTCTCTCCAGTGTCAAATAGATAAAGTGGAGCAAATTTGTAATCTATTGGTGTGTTTTCTAGAATATACCATATTTTGAATATATATAGCTCATCATAAACTGTAAGTGCCCCCTCTTGTGCTCAGAATAAAAGTCCCAAGTATACTTACAAAAGATAAGTATACTTACAAAAGATTTTTGCCGTGTACAAAAATCTAATATGTTTTAAATCCCTGATTGTGGTTTCAACAGGCTGTGCAATCTATGATCAAGGTAATGTGGCGAAAGATTGAGAGCATTATAGTTCCTCTGAGAGACCCAAGGTCACCCAGAGTGCCTGGCTGCTGGCACCTGAAAAAATGGTAGAGACACAAAGACTTTTTAAAACTCTTGTTGGGAAAGTATTCTGGGCCAGTTTTCTCTGAGTTAATGACCTCCCATGAGACTCTACCACCCTCTATAGTTTTAATAAACAGGGTTTGTACTAGTGATTCTTACTCCTGCCTGCCCATCTTAAACATCTGTACAGCTTCTGGCAGAAAGCTTGAGCTTTTTCTTATATGTGAAGATAAGGAGTCTTAGTATATTTAGAGCCCTGGTACTTTTGAGGGTAATTGCTGGCACATGTTGTAGAGATCACCTGCAATAGCAGCTATGAGAATAGTTTCCAGCAGATATTTAGAAGCAAACCCTCTGTGCTAGGAGGATACAGATTAGGCTATAATTTTTTTTTTTTCCCTAACAGAGAACCACTCTATGATACATCACAAGACCTATCTATCAATCACATGATCATAGCTTTTGCTGTGAGATAATTGCGAGATAATTGCTTTCCCCCAAAGGAAAGCCTTCTCATTGCCAACCCATTCCAAGGGTAGCTTAGCTAGAATACCCCAAGAATTGATCAGCCTAAAAGTCATGTATGGGGTGACTCTGTCACTAGAGTAGTTTATGGCATGGGATATTTAAGATGAATGGATTTCAACTGAGGAGTGAGACGTCTGCATATTGTATTTGAAATGAAGAGTTGATTTGAGATATTGTTTAATACCAGTCATATGCTAATCATTTCTGTGAGTATAATATACTCGAACTAGGGATACATTGATCAAAAATATCAGGGGCTATTAAATTATTTTCATGAGATTTTCTTTGGTGGTTCTCAAGAATTTTGAATTTCAATAACTATTGGCAATATATAAAGTTTCTTCCGCTCTGTACATTAATGAAGGTATCATAACTCTGAGGGATCCTCAGTCTACAAGCGCAGGAATCAATAATCACGAGGGACTCACAAAATTCCTCATCTAGAGAAATATGCCATGTGTTTATTCAACTTGAGAATATTTGAACAATTATTCGATTACTCTGAAATTAAGTTCACTAACTTTCTACTAATTTTAAAATGAACACTGTATTTAAAATTTTGTTCATGAAGATCACAAAAATACATATATTACTTCACAAAGACTGTCTATATGGAGTGTGCTGGTCTTATCATGGAATGATCAAACTATAGCAGCACTTTCCAGATATAAATACTTATTCTGAATTTGCTTCTGCCTCTGAAGTGCTGTGATTTAAGGCATACACCCCCATGCTTGGCCCTTGGAAAAAATTAACTTACATTTAAATTGTTGATGTTATTCTGATTTTGAATTGAAATAACTGCTGATAAATATATATATGTACATGTAATAAATACTTTAAATTTTTTTACATATAATAAATATTTTTATGCATCAAAGTAACATAGACCTCTAAAATCTCGTCATGTTTGCTGAGGAACTTTGATAAAATACATCACAGTGAAAGAGTATCTCTCTTTTATTTATTTAAATTAATTAATAATTTAATATTTACTTCATATTCTGCTCACTCACCCCCTCCCACAATCCTTCTTCCTCCCTTTCTCCTCTGAAAGGGTGAGAACCCCCTGTGTATCCCCAACCCTGATACTTCAAGTTTCTGCATGGCTAGATACTTCCTCTCCCGGTCTGGCTTCAGTGGAGACAATGTCTGTTAAATGAACAAAACAGATGATTTTATAAAAAGACTGAGTTCAAATCCCACACCATCTTCTTATTCCTCGTGGGAACTTGGAAATTAATTTTAAGGCTTATGAATCTTGTTCTTTTTTTGATAGTATCATTAAATTAAACATTATTACTAACATATACAAATGTTTTCTTGGAAATCCTGTCAAACCTGCCTTTAATTTTATGTGTACTAGAGTCATCATGTACCAATGAATTATGTTCTTAAATAAAGCCTGTTCATTTGCTGCAGAAAGCAGTCATTTCTCTATATGCAAAACATTTAATTTAACCCCATAGAGATAATTTTACGGTAATTAAGACTCCACATATTATTAAAAGTGAACATAGAACTAAAATAAATAAAATAAATTGAGCTTTGAGATAATTATAAAATAAGTGTAACAGAATCTATTAAAAACAGTGTTTTATGTCATTGTAACTGCCCATCAATGTATTTAATATTGTATATTGTAAGCAAAGATTATAACATGGGACAAATCTGAACAGATTTTTTTCTTTAACATGATTTTTCTAAGCCTTGAAATCCAGTATTGTCATTTTAATTGATTTTTGAATACATTTAAAAGTTCTAAAGTAAAAAGGGTTTTGTTGTTTTTATGGGTGGTGTTTTTGTTTTTGTTTTGTTTTGGTTTGGTTTTGGTTTTTGTTTTTTTCAAGACAGGGTTTCTTTGTGTAGCGCTGACTGTCCTGGAACTCACTCTGTAGACCAGGCTGTCCTCATGATCAGAGATCTGCCTGCCTCTGGCTCCCAACTGCTGGGATTAAAGGCATGACCACCACTGCCTGACAAGTTAAAAAGTTTTTAAAAAAGGAAAATATATAGATAAGAGGCAAGATACAAAGTATATGTTGAAACCAACGTCATAGAGAAAATGATCAATTTTTTTCTTTATATTCTTTTAAGTTGTCACCATAAAGAAATAGAATTGAAATAGAATTCTATAATAAAATAGAATATATTACTATATAATTTTGGCATTAACTATAATCACTATAAAATTTGTTATTTGGAATATATGTGTATACTGCATACATGTATGTTGAATTTTTTTTCTTTGAAATATAAACCTAAGAGTGAACTTCTGGATTTTACAATATGTATACTATTGCATTATTAGTTACTGAAAATATTACCCAAAACTCCTGTATCAATTTAAATTCCCATGTGAGATATAAAATAGTCCTTGATCCCCAATGTCCTCACCAGTCTTTGTCACATTTTAAGCTACACTAATATTTAAAGGGTAGTTTATTGCTATTTACATTTTCTTTCCTCTCATATTAATTATGTAGGGTGGTTCTTACATGTATTTTTTTATTCATGTATCCATCGGATTGAACATTTTCAGAGAACTTCTTCATGAATTTATCTTGGGGATTCTTTTGTGCCTCCTTGTTCTTTCTGAAATGTAGAATATTTTCTATTGTACATATAAATATTTGCCAGCTTAAAAAAATTACAAAACTATTTATGTGAAAATTACAACTCACAACGATAAAAGCGGTCTTTCATGAACAAATTTTTATTTTTTAATATTCTTACATTTATTGAGTTTTTCCCAGCATACTTAATGGAATGCTATGTTCATGTATGTTTATCATTAATGGATATATATATATATCCATTAATATATATATATATATATATATATATATATATATATATATATATATGTACATATAGCCGGGCGTGGTGGCGTACGCCTTTAATCCCAGCACTTGGGAGGCAGAGGCAGGCAGATTTCAGAGTTCGAGGCCAGCCTGATCTACAAAGTGAGTGCCAGGACAGCCAGGGCTACACAGAGAAACCCTGTCTCGAAAAACCAAAAAAAAAAAAAAAAATTAAAAAACTAAGTGAAAATTACAACTCACGACAATAAAAGCGGTCTTTCATGAACAAATTTTCATTTTTTAATATTCTTACATTTATTGAGTTTTCCCATCATACTTAATGGAATGCTATGTTCATGTATGTTTATCATTAATGGATATATATATGTATATATATACATATATATACATGAATACGCATATATATAAATAGCCCTTGATCCCCAATGTCCTCACCAGTCTTTGTCACATTTTAAGCCACACTAATATTTAAAGGGTAGTTCATTGCTATTTACATTTTCTTTCCTCTCATATTAATTATGCAGGGTGTATTACACACACATACATATATTAATGTCTTTCCTTGGTAAGTAGTTTAAGATTATACTTCAGTCATTGCCCATTAAAACAGAAAAATTTTTGTCCACAAATCCTGAGTTTCTAGGAAAGGTTGCTATAAAGCATTCTTTAATGAATTTGTGCCAAAACTCTCTTAGCATAAGTCAAACTCATGGCAGTATAAAAGGGAGGCTGCAGGGTACATTTTATGTGCTACAACTTATTGCTAGAATTATTTAAAATTGATTTCTCTATTTACAAGTTTTTCCATAATTACAAGAAGAGATGATGAGGAGAGGAGGTTCTGGGACTGAAGAGGTTGCTCACTCTTCTCATCTCATCTCATCTCATCTCATGGTCAGTTTTATAAGCAAGCTACCCACTGTGACTCTGCACTGGGATAAATATGTGAAACTATATTCAGTAGACCAATTTCCTCCTGGGAAATTCAAATCTCAAAAGTAAACCTTTAAGAATAACCAAAATAAATGATTTAGCATAATCTGGTTATTATTTTGTGAATTGCTTACCATGCTTCTTTCCTGAGTTATGATAAAATGAGCCCAAATTGAAAGTAGTTCACACATCAGGACTAAAAACATTTGCTTATTGTATAAGAAAAAATAACTTTGGATAGCATTTTCTTTGAAGGCTATACTTGATACAACTAAGAATTAAAATTTTAATTTAGAAGTTGAATTTTAATTAGAAATGTTAACAAAAGTATGGTGACTATAATGTATACTTTTCTAATCACTTCCTTGCTTCCATCATATAAATTATATACTTATTGTCTTGAAAGTATGCTTACATTCCTCTTTAAGATGAACTTTTTGGTGTTTTTTAAATCATGGCCCTCATAGGCTCATATATTTGAATGCTTCATCAGGGAGTGGCACTGTTTGAAAAGATTAGGGGTTTTAGCCTTCTGAGGGAAAGAATGTCCCTGAGGGGAGTGAGCTTTGAGTATTTAAAAGCAGATGCCAAGCCTTGTGTCTCTCTCCAGACCTGTGGTCCAGGATGTAGCACTCAGCTACTGTTCCAGCATCATACATGCCACGGTGCTGCTGCCATGATGCTAGTGGACTAAGTTTTGGAAGTGTGAGCAAGCCCCAATTAAATGTTTTCATTACTAACACTTGCCTTGGTTTTAGTGTGTCTTCACAGTGATCAACAGTGACCAAAGACAAACTTGATGGTGGAAAGACAAATTTAGTATATATTCTAACTAACACTATTCAGATAAATGTTTATTTCATTAAAATATTTTAAATTTAAGTTACATATTACAACTTCCCAATATGAATTTAAAATAAGTATACAGTTTTAGCGGGTTTTTTTTGAGACAAAAATCATATCATAATCCTGACTTTAGGCTAAAACTATTGCTGGACTTTAGCACATTAACATTTCCACTGTAAGGATTAACTTTGTGCCTCTGAATTGTCTTCCTTGTGGCCTCATGTTGGGTTTTATGACAAGAATAAAGGAAATAGCTAATGCAACTGTAAGTTATTTACCAAGAGCGGATCGTAACAGTTGAAATCACTTTAGTGAACAATAAGCACAAACGGTTGTCATAATCAATCAGAATTATTCGAAATGCAAAAAAAATCCATTATTTTTTCTTATTTCTGGTGAGTAAATCAAACTAGACCTGTGTCTTTATTTCAGACACATTGTGAACAGTAAAACAGAGTTGCTAACATAATCGTTAAATTTATCTTATATCTTTCTATAGATATACTAAAGTATAAATGTCCTTAATGCATACCCAATAGTGTTTTGATGCCATTTATCATGAATATTTCTCAAACTCAACTTGATCCTTTCTGTGTCTGTGACAAAATTCACGAACCATTTGTAACTGTATGTCACAAACTTGTCTGAGGAGCTACGCTGTGAATAATCAAAGTACACATCACTGTGTACTACTGCTCACAGAAAAGATATTTCCTTCCATTCATTGCAACTTGACCCATTTGTGTTTTTTTTAAATAATCATTCAAATTATTTCAAATGGTTCAACCTAATTCTGATTAACTTCCAACTTCTGCATCTTCAAAAGATCCTTAGAAGTCTACCTCTTTTAAAATGCTCTTATCTTTGTCTTAGTGATCACCAAGAAAATAATAAAGCAAGTTTATTCATGTCAAATTTTAGATTAGAAGCAGATTGCTCCTTTTATGTGATAACAGACTTGAAGGAGAATGCAGTCACCTCAATTATCATTGTCCCTGGGTTTTACTGTGCACCGCCTTCTAGATGAACAATCCTGTGGGCCTTCCAGCTTGCACGGGCTTCACACATATAAAACGTGTCATTGTCTGAACTTCTGTCACTTTGTTAGCACAATTAAAGATTGTTGACAGCTAATGTTGTAACGTTTTATCTTATCCAAAGAAATGGTTGATGCTATGGAAGAGGAGAGAGAGCTCATTGTTTTTCAAATTATACAAACCAAAGAATGTGTTATTTAAATATTGAAAAGACAGCAATGCTCAGTACCTCATTATCACTAGGATAGTATAATACTCAGGTGCTGAGATCTATAATATACAACCTACAATGTTAGCATGACAAAAATCATATTATCCTTTAATACTACTTATTTATAGTGAAAGGAAACACAATTGAAAATGAGCTGGCATAAAATGAAAGACAATTATTTACAGAACATAACAGTAATTTCAATAGTGCCATTGATTTAAAAAAAAAAAAAAAAACATGAGGGAAACCCACCAGTAATAGCGCCTCATAAATACCTTGTCTGATGCTCACCTGTCTCAGTTCACATATTTGCATAAACACATGTAGACATAAGTGTATATGCCCATTTCTTGTACATGTATCCTGAAAGTTGAGGAACAATGATGGCATATACTGATGATGTATATGTAGAAAGAAGTGCTTCTGAAAAAAATTAATGTGCTATTTATTTCTGATATAAACATTTATAGAGCACTTAACTGCTCAGCTTCATGTAGTTTCTATAGTAGATATAAATTACTGATTTGTAAGCTTACACATGTAGGGTCATTTTTCCTTACTAAAAACACTGTCACAGGTAGGGTACAGTTACCTGGGATGTGCTTTGGTGTCAGAAGGTATTAATGAGATAAATAAACAAAAATGTGATCTGAATTTTGAAAAGAAACTAAAGGAAATAAAGACAAGTAAAGTGAGCCAGGAAATCTTTTTTTTTTTTGTAAAGGTTTACTTATTTTTATTGGTTGTGTAGAAGTCTTTTGATCTCATGTATATACATCATTTGTGTGCATCATGCTTACCAAGACAAAGCCAAGATACATTTAAAGAATAAAAAGTAAAAAACCACAACGTGTGTGTGTGTGTGTGTGTGTGTGTCTGTGTGTGTGTGTGTGTCTGTGTGTGTGTGTGTGTGATGGGTCTGTGATCAGTAACGCAAAAGAAACCAGCAACCTGGACTTGAAAATTAGAGCTATAAAATGAAATTGCAGGTTCCTACTCCTGCTAAACTGAACATTACCTTAGAATACAACTGGAGATGTATGAATATTCAGATTAAATCCTCTTATATTACTATACATTCCTCCCACGGCACAGGGTTCACCATAGGAGAGGGCAGAAAAATTTTAAGAACCAGAGCCTGTGGATGACTACAAGGGAAGTCTCTTCCAGACCTAGGAGAGTGGCATATACAAACTCACAACACTTATGATATAATGCACAAGAGTTGTAGACAAAAAAAAATCACAGACAAGAGGGTTGAGATGGGCATGAAGTGGTACTTTTCTCCACTTCCTCTACTTCCACTTGCACCCCTGCCCCCTGTGAGGAGCTATTGGCAACTGACAGCAGCTGTTAGAGGGAAAGTTAGTTTTCTTTAAGAATGTGGCTGCTTCTTGAACCAGTGAGTTCAAGGCCAGCCTAGTCTAGAGAGTGTGACAATGCCAAAAGTGAGAAAGAAGGATAAAATGAAAAGAAGGAAGGAAGGAAGGAAGGAAGGAAGGAAGGAAGGAAGGAAGGAAGGAAGGAAGTTAAGAGAATAAGAAATGATCACAGGACATAGCAACTGTAGTCAGTGGGTTTATAAACAAAAGACACAAAGTTACATATGGAATGAGGAAGAAGGTATGGGAGGCATTGTAGGTGTGGGGGATGAATAGGAAGCATTTTAAAATATTGAACTCTCAAAGACATAATGAAATATTTAAAATTAAGATGGGTTACTAGATCAAGGAAGAGTAGGTTTCAAATTCGACAACCAAATTGTCGCAAACAATGGGAGCTCCCATCATATTTTACATTTATTTTAAAATGGGGTCGAACACATTGAAGGTTGCAAGTTCGGGACATTCATGAATGACAAGCATCATAGCTAGTGGTGTAAAAACTAAATTAGTAAATTAGTAAAGATCTTTCCTTCCACTGTACTACAGGATGCATTTTCAAGTGTTCTAGTTTTACATTTATGTATGCTGTGTAGGAACATAAACATGCCAAAGGGTGTGTGTGAAGATCAGGGAACAACTCCTTGTACCAGTTGGGTTCCAGAGGTTGATCCTGAATTGTCAGGCTTAGCATCAGGCCTACTCATCTGTTCTTTGTATCTGTAGAGCAAAACCAGATGCCTTGAAGAGTTATGACAGGTGTTATGTGAGAGTAGATGGGAGAGAATCCTAGGCATGGGAGGGTTCAAAAAGGGATGAAGGGCAGTGGGGTTGTGGAAAGCTGTAGGTAAGGGTAAAGCTTACTCAAAATGGGTAATTATCTAAAAGACACATTGATAGCTATCATTTTATAAAAAGAAATATTATCAATTTAGGTGCCATGCTTATATGGATGGATAATATTGTACTCTGAAGTCTTAGATTTAAAATTAATTGCTCGTTTTCATTTTATTTTATTTATTTTGTTTTAACCTGCATGCATGTCAGTACACCATAGGCATACATTACCCATGTAAGTCAGCAAAGAGTGTCAGATTACCTGGAGATGGAGTTATAGATACTTGTGAGCCATCATATGGGTGAAGAGAATCAAACATGCCAACAATGTTCTTACGGACTAAGCCATCTCTCTAGGTCTGAAGTCATAAAATTTTAAACAAAAAATGCTCCATCAGATAAAACATACTTGTCTATAAGATGTTAGCTAGAGAGGCCCAGAAAGTTCCTAAAAACACAGGCTATCATTTCTCTATCTAAATAGGTATGACCTTAATGCTGAAGACTGGGCACACTGTGAGTCCAGAACACAGATAAATCAAGTGGATCCATATACATACATACATGTTGGGCAGCAAGCATGGGGGAAGAAAGGGGGTGTGAGAGAACCCGCATGCTCTGAGCAGGAGGACACTGAGGACTGTTCTCCACGCAGTTCCAGGTGGGTGTTTGGCTGTGTGAAGCCATGAACCCAAGTGAGTGGGGTTGGGGGCTGGGGGTGGGCAAGGAGCAATCTGAGGTCTCTGGGCCTCATGGAGGCCAAAGATAACAGGTTCTCAGTCTCTGACATCCCAGAAGTTACTGTATGTTGCAAATGAGCTGAGAACAGAGTGGAGGTCCCTGGGGCAATTCAGTCAGCCCTGGGACTGAAAGGAGGAGAGAGCAGTGGGAGAAGCAGCGCTGGGTGGTTCCCACAAGAGTGAGAGTCCTTGGTCTGATCTGTGGCTAGAACACAGGAAGGCATTCTGGTGGGTGGTTAGATGCTGCTTTTTAGGGGAAAGCATATTCTATCATTCAAGTACAGCTGGCCTTGATGAGCAGAGACAGTCTATGGTTTTAGATAGAGCTTTATTGTAGAAAGGCAGAGAGAAAGAGAGAAGGTAGAAAGAGTGAGACTTGCCATGGCCATTTGGAAAGAGGGGGGAAGGGAGGGAGAGAAGGAGAGTTGAAATGAGGGTAAGAAAGGTGAGTGTTTAAGAGAGAGAGGAGGGGCCAAGCAGCCCCTTTTATAGTGGGCTAGACTAGCTTGCAGTTAGTTGCAGGGCAGCTGAGGGAAGGAGCATACATGGCTATTGCCAGGTAACTGTAAGGGTGGAGTCCAACTAGAATGCCAGCAGCTTGGGGCTTTCTCTGTGTGACTAATAGTCAGAATTGTGGAGTTTGGGCTCTGTGGTGTCAGGCACCTATCTCTGGGAAAGTGGCTCACTGTTCCGTCCCTTGTAGAGTTTTCTAATGGGTCTCTGGAGCAAGCCTCATTCAAACAAAAACAGGCTGCCTTTCACAGTCCCACACATACATACATAATACATACACACACACACATACATACATACATACATACATACATACATGCTTACACAAATACACACATGTATACATAGATAGATACATGGATAGATAGATAAATAGATAGATGAGATAGATGTATCTATGTATGTATATGGATCCAGCTATTTACGTGTATGGATCCATTGATTCATATATATGTATATCTGTATTTGTATGTATATATGTGCATATGTTTACATGTGTATATATGTTTATGTGTATATATGTTATATACTTGAATATTTTACATATATGTGTGTGTATGTGTATATATGTGTGTATGTATATATATATATACATATATATATAAATAAAACATGTATAAAAAATATGCACATATTCTTCCTGTCTGCAATTTTGTACCCATTGGCAGTTTTTTGTTATTTTTCAAACCACTGTGGATTTACTCACTTTTTTAGATACATCTCCTTTAGGGCTACTCCTGCCTTGGTCTCCTCTATCACATGGGTCTCATCCTTGACTCTCAGACTCTACTTCTTCCTAGTCATCATTCTCCAGAGGCAGGTAGGTACCAGCCATGGACTTTGGGGGGGTTGTGTAGATATAGATTTCTTGCCAAGTGGTGGCTATGATTTTACCCAGGAACACTGCTGCTCCAAGCACTAACTACAGTTCACACACTTATTCAGAATCTGCTAATTTTGAATGAAGAACTCTTCACCTCACTTAACTCTCTGTGTCAAATTGACAGCAGGGGCCAAATGGCTAACAAAGTGGTAAGTAAGATACTCTGTATAGAACAGTGATTCACAATATTAACAGCCTCTTAGGCTGCTAGGCATTTGCAAATAACTCTCTCAACTTCTTGATTTCTCAATATGCAAGTACAAACCCATTTAGATGAGAGATATCTTTGCTTAAGATATCATGAGAGATGATATTAGGTACCTAGTTCGAAATTAGCACATTTGAATATCTGAATGGCTTTCACAGTCAGCTTTAGATCCCATTTATCAAGTCCTTAATAGCATAATTTTTAAAAATTTTAATAATAGGAAAATTGTCACAATTGTCCTTTCTTAAAGTTGAAAATATCATATGATGTGAGGGAAGGTATTGGGAACATAGATTGTCTTCTTTTTCTTGGTTGAACATGGCTATTTTAGTAGTTTTTTTATATTTCTTTCATTATTTTAAATCTATTGTTACATGATTTTTGGTCATATGAACTGGATCTAAGTTGCTTTTGGCCTTGACTCTCTGGTGCATTGAGCAAATGACCAATGTTGAACCCTTCCTAAAGAGGTCATCCTAATGGGCCAGACAATCACTTGGACAAGAAAGTGTTCCATCGGAACTGATATAAAGTCTACATCAATATACTGGGTCAGCACAGTGATGCCTTTCCTGTGTACCCTCTCCTGTATGAAATTGTTTTCCTCTGAGATGGTCTCTCTGGCCAGTGTACACTCTCATCTTCCTTTACCCTATATTTTAAAGCCTAATTTCTACATGATACTCCAAAGCATATCTGATGTGATATGAAACATGACAAAGAGCACAAGGACTGGGAAACAGAGGAAGGCCAGGGGAAGATTCCAGTAAAACCGATAGAATAATAAGAAAAATCTAAAACACTTTCTCACTCACATTTATATTTGGCATGAACTCTTATTTAGGAAGTTTATAATGAAAATGAGTTTCATTTTCTAGAAAGCATATTCATATGTTTATTAAATAGTTGAATAAAGATCTACCATTTAATGCTATCTAGGAAAAAAAAACTTAAATATGGTTATCCCAAGCATTAAGAGCAGAATCATAGCATCTGTGCTTTACTGAGTAGTTTGCTCTTTATCAAAATTATATAATTGCATTTATATATGCTTCACTTATTTTTAATATATTACCATTATTTTATTATTTCTGCACCTCATAGTTTTCTTCTCAAAAAATACACTTATTTGGATCATGTTTGGCAGTCATGATGCTACACTATTTATTTTTATGGGAATATTTGAAGAAACGAAAGGAAAGGGGAAAATAATGTACTTATATAATAATCTAGAAAACTAAAAAAATAAATTAATATAAAGCATTTCCATGTTTATTTCAGTGTGTGTGTGTTTGAACATGTGCCATTGTGTACAGTAGGTCTTTCTTTCTTTCTTTCTTTCTTTCTTTCTTTCTTTCTTTCTTTCTTTCTTTCTTTCTTTCTTTCCGTCATGTAGGTTCCAGGGATGGAACTCAGGTCATTGTATTTAGTCCTAAGCCTTTACTTACTGACCTAGCTTGCTGACCTCCAGTTTCTTGTGTTTATTCTTATAACCCATATAGTTCCACTTTTCTAATCTCTCTCAAGTCTGTGACATACAGTTAAAACTGACTAAATCTTCCTAATCTAAAAGTTACAAGACATTGTTTGGAAATAGATAGTGAAAGAAATGTTCATGTACTCAAAGACAAATGGCATCAGTCAAAGGTCTAGCTACTGCATTCCAAAAGACAATAAAATTTTGTTTCACTCTCTAAATAACAAAAGAAACTAAAACACATAGTGTTAAGTTTATAATTCAGGAAGTTAAAATAGGATAAGAGTTTAGAAAGATACATAATGTAGAGTTGCATATGGCGAGAATTATCAGACATAAAGAAACTAGATATACACACAGTTATATAACTAGTCAGATACTACCAGGGTTAGACATTATAGAGAAAGAACTCAACCACCACTATCCCCCACCCTGAGTCATAATCAGTAACTTTTAAATCCAGGATCTAAACACGCAGGACTTTCATTACTAGACAAATAATGGGATCTGACTCATGGTTCTGGCTTGGGTTCTAAACAACACAAAAGATCCTAAGATAACTATTAAGCCAAATCTTTCCAGTAAAGAGCAAAGACATACCATTTCCCTTCCCTCAAGAGCTAACACAGAGACTTGAAGAATGGGTCAGTGGTAAATAAGAAGTAAGGATGCTTCAGAAAGACCAGAGTTCAGTTCCCAAACTCAACTTGGGTGGATCAAAACCACCTTTACCTCTATCTCTGGAGGGGAGTGGTGGTGGGGGCAGTGGTATCTTCAGATACTAGGACACACAGGATATTCCTATACATATAAATAAAAATACAAAAAATGTTTTAAAGAATGCTAACCCGAGTAGAGCTCTTTACTTTCTGGGCAAGAAAAATGGCCCTAAACCTAGGAGGAAATGCTTTTTTAGCAAAGAGATACAAAGCTTCTGTTTCAGTCCTTTTACATCTCTGCTTTCATTTAGAAAGACAAATGTTAAAAGAACATTCATAGTTACAGCCCACTCTGTAAGGGGCTGGTTATGTCTTCCTTTGGGTTGTTTCTATTTTGGTCACACCAAAATGCTTAAAGAGTATACAAATAATTTCCAAATAATACTAGTATCCACATTATAAAATAGTTTCCATTTTGATTCTGGAAGCTATGAATACTTTCTGACTGTTAGAACAATACTTAATGCCTCTAGATACAGTACAGTATATTTTGGTTCCTCCTAATTTACTTGGAAATGGTATTTCCTTACTTACCTCACACCTCCTGTCCCGAAAGGTCAAGGTACTTAAAAAGCCATTTGATTTAGATTACTCAAATGATAAGCTCTTTCCACAGGTGAAACGGATTGATAAAAAAGGTATCTACTTCATAGGTAAACTGTGCTTTGACATGTCAACACAGAAGTAAAATATTGCAACCAAGAAGCAATATGCTAAGCTAATCACAAAACATATTTAGATAGCCATGAGGGTTAAAGTACATTGTCAAGTTGATGGGATTTTTAAATCTCATGGAATTAGCTCTCTCGGTGTGACTCCATGGGTTAATTGACATGGAAAAAGCCACACTGTATGTGAATGGTCTATTCTAAGGCAGGGTTTGCCATCAAACAGGAAAGAGAAAGGACCTGTGTACCAGTGCTTATCTCTCTGTTTACTGACCACTGATGCAATACAACCAGCTGCATCAAGTTACTTCCACCAGTTATTCCAAATGAATCTTCGAACTGTGAACCCAATTAAGCTGTTCTATAAGTAATTAATGTGACTTACATACAGTTTTATGATTTCATTCAAGAGTAAATCTCTAGGAACAAAAAGGTGTCTGTTTCTGACTACATGAACAAAAGGAAACAACATGCTACCCAAACACATTTCTTATTCAGCTTTAGTGTTAATGAATGGCATTTCCATTCACACATTTATTCAGAACAAACATTAAGATGTCACTTAGTTTCCTTGCCATGGTCTTGGCTGTCTTATCTATAAAATAGGTTATAAAATAGCCACAGTATCTTTGCTTTCTGTTGGTATTTTAATCACTAGGAAAGGAGTGAGCACCTTGTTTTTCTAGAATGCAAAATAAATAACAGTGTGCTCTCTATAGACTCTGCCATTGCTTCCTCTTATAATTAGAATTAAAAGGAAACTTGCATTGTGACTTACAAAAAGCATTCAATGATCTCACCCCAGGGATCCTCTCTGAACTTTTTTCTGCCACTCCTCTTTGTTTTTCTGTCCTTTGGGCTGTTTTCTGTTTCATGAACAAGACTAGCTTATTTCTGCCTGAGAACATCTGCACCATGACTGCCTCAATAAATATTTTATAGAATCTTGTATCAGAAAAACAAGAAGTCATGCCTGGAGATTACTGATTGTTTGATCAGAGCTCAATCATATTAGATGTAGAAGCCCAGGCTTTCACAGTTGTTAGAGGCCCACAGCAAAGCAAAATTTCGTGATAATGTAAACATTGTTGGATGAGAGTTCGAAGCAAGAAATTAGTATACACTTGTTTCTTAAAGTCAAGAATGAGTATTTCAGCCAAGAAGCAAATACATGGACTTTTATAGATAATCACAAGTTGGCCAACAAAGCAGCATTCATCGGTTCTCTAATGAATGCTAACCATAAATTACTAGGCAGTAATATTCAAGTTCATCTTCCTATAAAAATCAACAATAATTTGCTAATAAAAGCAAACAGAGTTTTAACCACCAGGTTAAAATTACAGTGATCTAATAATCTTATTTTTTTTATTATTTTTCACTCTTTAACTACAGTTTACAGGCCTCTAAGTTGGCTTTGTAAGTGATCTGAAACTCCAGCATGATCTGAGGAAACCCAATATTCTAAATTATCAAAGATCACAAAATATGAAAACTGACAAAATATACTATATTTTATATATAAATTTTGTAATTCTATTAAAATAACTTTGTTGATCTGTTCAATGTGTATAGAGAGTAAGATGGCAAGGCCAGCGAGATGGGTGGCTGCAAATACACCTGTCAACCTGGGTTCCATCAATGGAACCCAAATGAGGATCCAGGTTCTAGAACTTGTCTTTTGACCTCCACAAGTGTGCCCATGTTTACCCGTACCACATGCACATTTATCTATACACATAAACAAATAAATAAATAAATGAAAAGATTAATGAGTAAGAGTGAGACTGTAATGTAATTTTATCACGTATTTAAATCATTCTTAGGATTTCTTTTTATTTAGCTATAATCCATACCAAAAATAAATATGAACTAATCTTGCAATAATTTGTAACAATGGAACTTTCTTTGGAACTATATAGATGGGCACAAGAAAAAGATCTTTATCATATCTAGCCTTTAAGAAAAAAAAAAAAAACACAAGAACAGAAAATGTTAAAAAAAATTCAACAAAAACAATTGTAAATGATAGCCATGGAGATCAAAATTATCAACTCTCTAACATATGTAAAAAAAACCCTCTACTTATAAATATACATTGGTATATGTCTGTTTTTAAAACAGTCATAAAATCAGCTAGTAGACAGAATCTTCAAATAGCAATGAAATATATTTATTTTAACTTAAAAATTATAAATATTCATATTAAGTTTCTGTTCTCCTCTCTTGGCAGTACTATTGCAATCAACTCTATAACAATTGCCTTTATAACTGAGATTTCAACCAGCTTTCTCTGGAGATCATTAGCATCCATCACTTAAAGCATCCTTAATAGCCATTGCTCTATTCAAGAAGTAGATAAAATTCACACAATTCCTTAAAATTATCAGATGATACCAAGATTTAAGATCTCAAGAGTTTACATGGGCATCAGCTTTATTAATTACTTTTTTATTGCTGTGATGAGACACAATGACCAAGATAATTCATAGAAGAACAGCTTTTCAAGGACTTATAGTTTCAAAGGGGGGCTGCTGACCATCATGGTCAGCAGCAGAAAGAAGGCAGGCAAAGAACTGCAGCTGGAGCTAAGAAGTAAGAATGTGATTATTATCTTGAGATAATATATCTTGACCACTGGCAAGTAGTGTTGACTTTGGAAAACTCAAAATCCAACCCCAGTTTCACATCTCTTCCAACAGCATTAATACCTCCTAACCTTTCAAAACTAAATTTAATAATTGGGGACCAAGTATGCAAGCATATGTTCCCTAGGGTTAGCATTCTCATTCAAACCAGCACACAGTTGTACCTCTGATTAATGTAGGTAGGAGGTTGGGGGAACCCTCCAGAATGCACAGATACCTGGGAGGTGAGAGACTTTCAGGACTTAAAGGACCTTAGATGAAATGCCTCACAGTAGGGAGAGGGAACTTATAGAGCCCACCTCCAGGAGGAAGACAGGGCATCAAGTGAGGGAGGGATGGTTGCCATCCCACAGTCAAAACTCTGACCCATAATTGTTCCTGTCTGAAAGAACTGCAGCGATGGAAATGGAGAGGAGCCTGGGAAAAAGAAGGTCCAGTGACAGGCCCAAAGTGGGATCCAGCTCAAGGGAAGGTCCCAAGGCTTGACACCATTATTGAGACTATGGAGCGCTCATAAAAATGGGACCTACCATGTCTGCTCTCCTAAAAACCCAAAAAGCAGCTGAAAGAGTCAGATGCAGATATTTGTACCCAACCAATGGACAGAAGCAGTTGACCCTTGTGGTTGAATTAGGGAAAGGCTGGAAGAAGCTGAGGAGGAAGACAGGCAGTTTCAATTTACCTGGATCCCTGAGACCTCTCAGATACTGGACCACCAAACAGGCAGCAAACAGCAGCTGATATGAGAACCCCAATGCATATACAGCAGAGGACTGATGGGTCTAACTTCAGTCAGAGAAGATGAACCTAACCCTCAAGAGTCTGGAGGCCCAGAAAAGTTTAGTGGTCAGGTAGCGTAGGGGTTGGGAGCTGGAGACATCCCCTTGGAGACAGGGGCACGTGTAGGAGGTATGGGATACTGAAAAGTTAGAGGATGGACTGAGGGGGTGGGGAGAATAAAATCTGGAATATAGAAAAACAAACAAACAATGAAACAGAAATGTTTCCAATGTACCATTTAACCTGGTGGAACTAAACTGGGTTGAGTGTATTTATGGTGAATAAAAAAAAATGCTGAATTAAGCCGGGCATGGAGGCACACGCCTTTAATCCCAGAACTCAGGAGACAGAGGCAGGCAGATTTCTGAGTTCGAGGCCAGCTGGTCTGCAAAGTGAGTTCTAGGACAGTCAGAGGTATACAGAGAAACCTGTCTCGAAAAAACAAAACAAAACAAAACAAAATTCTGAATTATCTTTAGAATCCAACAGATAATATTCATAATTATATTTTACTATAGGTTCAGCTAAGCGATTATTTTTCAATGAAACAGGTTACACCACATTCTCTTTTGCTTTGATATGATATTGATATTCTATACAGTGGAGTTTGATACTAGCTATTGATAATACACTAAAATGAGTAAATGAGAGTCATACGATTTTGTGTTATGGTTTAGGTCTCTCACATTCTACATCAGTTCTTTCCATTCAAGGTTTCACTAATATGAAGTTAGGCTTCTAATACTTTTCATAATATTACTTTTTCAATATCTAAACTTAATTTTTGGTGCTCAATACAACTGGTATAAGCCTGATTATCCTTGATGCATGATTTTATGTTTCCCCTAAAATATAAGCAACATTTTATTCTATACACCAATATTTGATAACTAATTATTTATTGAGATATTTTCTTAAGTATTCCTAATACAAAACATGAACATTTTAAAATTTTCTAAGAAAATGTTAGGTGATTTTGATTAGTCCTCACATGAATCCTATGTTCCAGTCATATTATTCCTCAAAATATTGCATTATCATAAAAGGCAACACATCACAGTGACAAAACCTCCAAAACTTGCATGTGAGTTGTGTAAAGATGTCATTAAAGTTATCACAAGTCTGGCTATTGTGAATGCTGATCCTTCATACAATAAGACATATCTTTTTT
This sequence comes from Mus caroli, assembly GCF_978045245.1. NCBI lineage: Eukaryota > Metazoa > Chordata > Mammalia > Rodentia > Muridae > Mus > Mus caroli. The sequence continues at coordinate 65,410,728 of NW_028227256.1, forward strand.
TGGCCTAGTTGGCCATCATTGTGAGTAGAGTCCCTTGGTCTTGTAAAGATTATATGTCCCAGTACAGGGGAATGCTAGCGCCAGGAGGCAGGAGTGTGAGGGTTGGGGAGCAGAGCTGGGGGAGGGTATAGGGGACTTTCGGGATAGCATTTGAAATGTAAATGAAGAAAATATCTAATAAAAAAAGACATATATTTTTGAGCAGGCTTGGATGCATTTCCTATCTTTTTCATGCATATTCACTCATCCCTAGAAAATTTATCTTAAATGTAACTCATCTGTCATGATTATTTCCATTCTTCCCAGATTTCACTCTTGTAACAGTGATCAAATCTTTAAGATATCAGTTCTTCACAGTGCCTGAGTTGTGACCTGTTGACATCCTTTCTCTACCTTTATAAGAATGAGTTATTAGACTACAAAACAGAGGCCAACTGGGTATTTTAGTAGACTTGATACCCATCATATTGCTTTATACACAATGTTTTTCCTTACTTGTGTCTCTTTCTCTTTTCTCTTATCTATCTATCTATCTATCTATCTATCTATCTATCTATCTATCTATCTATCTATCTATCTATCATCTGTCTACCATCTTTCTATCTACCTATCATCTATATATCTTTAAGTATATTTTCTTATAGCCCAGACTAACTTTGAATTCACCATCAGTGTGGCCCTTAAATTCTAATCCTTCTTCTTCTACCTCCAAATTTCTGGGATTAAATGTTTGAGGAATTGTCCTTGTGGTGTAAGGTATGAGGATGGATCCTAGATCTTCATTCATGCAGGACACACACTGTTTCAATGTTTCTATATTTACTGCTTACTCTCCACTTTGGGCAAGTTTTCAGAATGTTCAGTGAGTTTTGTTGTGCTATTCAGGTATACTAATGCAAAAATTATAAAATGTGCTTAAAATACAGCATGAAAATACAGATATAATATGTATTTAAGAGTCATTATCAAAGGCTGTAACAGGACTCTTATTGCATGTGTTTTATATATATTACATAAATAAACTATTTTTTCTGTAATTCTCAAATGCCCTGCTGAATGCCTTTTTAAAAGAGACTTAGCTAAGGTCTTTCAATGTTACAGATGATAGTCCAGGAAATGAAATCTACTTATCTGGGTTGACTGCTTGTCATAATGCTTCAATAACAGAGAGATTTGCTAAAACACACATCTAGGCAGGATTCACTTTCCTTTCTTGAGATCTGATTTTTTTAAATTGTAATAAATATTCACCATCCTTCCTTTTCCTCTTCAAAAACTTCCTTTTTCCCTTAGTTAATATAGGAATTCTAGTTCCAATAGTTTCTAAAATTGTATCTGAATGTTATTCCATTAAAAATCGAGTGTTTACCATTATGCTGTGTTATAGTTCATGATACTGCAGTATGTTTGGAAAGTTTTAGTGTAAATGTACTGATTGAATCAACTAAAATTGCTGATGAAACATAAAAATTCTTTCATGTCCTCTGCTGGGAATGTTTAAGACATTATCAAAAGAAATCATAAAGTATAAAATGTTCTTATGTAGACAATAACATATTGGTGTTTATATATTAGTAAATAAAAAAATAACTGCCACCATGGACAGACTGGTGTTGCAATGTGCTGAACACTGAGAGTATGGGGATAAATACTGCTAGAACATGCCATTATCTGTGAAGTTCTCTGATCTTTTCAGATCTTTAACATCACTGAAATAGGATAGCATTTTTTTCTAAAGTTTACACTTAATTTAAAAATATCATTTTAAATTTTTTTGCTTGAATTAGTTGTGCAACTGTATTAAGATTTACTTTTGAGCCATTTATATTTTTTAAAAAGGAACCAATGATAACTGAAATTTTACACAAACACATGAAACCACAAATTATTATTTTAAATAGAAATATAGTCCTTAGCTGAGAAGCTCTGAACTGGGAACGCCATGTTGATGCATGAATGATGATATCCAGCCAAGTTACACTTAGATTTTTTTTCAAATTGTCTAACTACTTTGCATAGGGGCAGCACAACTTAATAATTTATTGTTAAAGAAAAGTATACAGAGGGTACTCTGAAGAATTCTGCATGTAAAACTCACCCGATTAAATAAGCACTCACTTTTTCAGAATGCTTTGTAAAATCAGACAGACATTTTAATAATGGCTCTTAGTGATTATTCATGAATGAATTATTAATTACCTTTCCTGACTAAACATATCATTCCATGCTGACAAAATAAAAATTCCCCAAATGAGTATATATATATACTCATCATTAGTAGTGTCTGCTATAAGTCAGTATTTGATCTAGTTGTAATTGGTGCTCAATAATTTAGCACATTTTCACATCACAAATGACAACATTCAATATTATGGAATATTGTGGTATACAAAAATATTGTCTGATAATTATTCTGCAGTAAGCCAGATAATACAATTATAGATGAACCTATATTTGGCTTTGTATAAAAAGCTATGAAATGTCAATGAGGAAAAAAATTTTCTTCAGAATTTCTCTAGAACACACTACTCACTAATTGTTCTAAAAATCTGGGCTATTGTTAATGATGTTCTGAGTTAAGACTGCAAAAATCCCTTTGTAGAGAAAGTGTGTCAAATGATGAAAGAATTTATTTTTAGTGGTAATGTTCAATGAAAAATAATTAAGGAACCATGATAGAACACATTCACATGTAAGGTATGATATTTAAAGGTAAGCATATTCGGTCAATTTTCCACCTTAAAGAAATCATATCTTAACTACATAAAAGCATTTACAAGAAAAATTCTTGGAATTTATTCTCTATGGTTTTCTTGCTACAACATAACTTTTCTAAGTAAAAAATGTACGTGTTATTTTAATGATTTTGGCTTTATTTACTATTTTTGTTATTCTGGTAAACTTTATAAAATAAAAATGAATGCTCTATATTCCTCGATCATGGGCTTACAATATTGAGAATATCCATTGGTTTGATAACAAAGTACAATAAACAAATGGTTCTTGGGTGACCCTTTTAGGAATTATATGGGAGCAGATTCAACTTGAAAGTTAAGCTTTAATGTCATCTTAATGGTGTACTATAAATGTAATGGGACAGGAAAGAGTGAGTCACAGGAGGGCCAAAGATTAAGTTTCCTGTATTACAATAGAAATGCCATAGGCAAGGCAAGTCTTTCTACTTATATTTCTATTTTATGTAGAAGGTTTTATATCTTCTCTCCCAGTCCTCGGGATCATAGATTCTTAGAACTTGAAGAAAATAATATACCACGTGCCTCGAGGACACAGTAGATAACTGGTCATCTCCTGTTTCAAGAGATTGTGACAGTATCAAAAGACCTTGCAGTATCAAGACACTCTCGTAGGAATGAAAATGAATTGGGTGAGAATTCACTCTAGAATACACTCCTCTGAATTTTTGTTAGAAAATTCACTAGAATACACTCCTCTGAATTTTTGTTACATATCAGAAATAAGTACATAAATACACAGTGGGGAAAATATGGCCAGCATTTCACCCCTAAGAGATTTTCAAGTAAGTTTTCTTGAAGGAATGTTGTGTAACTTTTACTACTAGCTATTTTTACATAGTGTATCTTGAATAAAACGTTTTGTTAATGATGCAACTAGGTAATTTTTCATGTAACTCTGTAATATATAAAACTTGTAGATATACTTTTAGTTATTTAAATGTTTGTATAGGTATGGATTACTACAAATTTCCACTATGATCTAAATCAATATATCTCTCATACTCAGTATTTTCCAGTAAGTTTTTATATAATAAGAGTGTACAGGGGTGAAGTAGCTTATTCAAGAATGTATTTTAAAAATAGTTAACAATACTATGCCTCAAGTATTATAGCAAATGTAACTATAATTGCATGAGTAGTAAGTATGTAGGTCTTCACAGTGATTTTCCAGCTAACCATTTGGCTAGGATTTTGACCAAATTTCAGAAGAGTTTGTGTCATAGTTTCATAAAAATAAAATAGAGCAAAAGGAACATGTGTCCAAAGTTTTGTTGCTTTGAGTAAGCGATTGGATACTGAAGACAATTTTGGGGGGTTCATAAATAGCTTGATGGAATTAAATTTTGATAATATTGGGAGGTGAAGGAGAGTGGTAAGCACTAATACATTTGGCAATAGGTTATTTTGGCATGACCTAAAAGCTCAGAGTTATTCCCTAGCCTTTCTGCTTTCTGCTTCCAGATTGCTGTGGTGTGAGCCATTATTTTTCATTACCTAACGATTGCCATGATCATCTGCTTTATTGTGTATGAATGTAAATAACAGAGCTGAGTGCCATGGATCAAAACCTCTGAAACCATGGGCTTATTTCATATATGGGTTTGGTATTGAGATACCAAAGCTTTTAAATCCAGGCTCCACTTTAGAGGACCTGATTTAAGTTTGAATTCAGGTAGACTAACAGGCTGTTATAGCATTAGTTTCCAAGTTCCCCCCCCCCGCCCTCCCAAAACAGAACCTGAGCCTAGCTCCAGTCTCTAAGCTAATCCCCCAAAAGAGCAGAGTTTCAATGGTTACCATACAAGATTGACAGCTTAGATTTAAAAAAAAATACCCATTTTTATCCATGCAAACTTTATTTTCTACTGTTCATTCCTGTCAAACAATACCACAGAAATTCCTCTTTAGCAGGTTAGTCATACCCTGTCAACAAGAAAAGGCATTTGCTTATCACTTAAGAGGAAAAGTTGCCTTCCAGTCAGCACCAGCTCCAGGCTACCTTGGGCAGGAACTCAACAGATTGTCCCACAGTTCCCAGAGGACTCTCCTCAGTGTTTCTGTTTTTGTTGTTGTTTTGTTTTGTTTGTTTGTTTGTTTGTTTCTTTGTTTTGGTTTGGTTTTGTTGTTGTTGTTTGTTTTGTTTTGTTTTTTGAGACAGGGTTTCTATGTGTAGCTCTGGCTGTCCTGGAAGTCACTCTGTAGACCAGACTGACCTAGAACTCAGAGATCCACCAGCCTCTGCCTCCCAAGTCCTGGGATTAAAGGCCTGTGTCACCACTGCCCAGTGGTCCGGGTGCTGTAGCACGCCCAGAATATTAGGGTCACTGGTGAGTGGAACACAACATCTGTCCCAACAAAACTGAGAGTGCCTGGGGCCAGCAGGAGCAGGGACAAAGTAGCCCCACCCAACCAACAGCTCAGATTCCTTCTTGGGTTTCAAACAAAGCAGACAGCCACACAGTCCACAGAGGAGGTAACACTTCCAGGTGCTCTAAGGGTCCAGAATCTTAGGATTCCAGGATCCCAGGATCCCAGAAGCTTGGTCACACCAGGATCTCCTGGTCTCAGAGGAAGCTTGACTGCCAAGAACACTGACACACCCAGAATCTCAGGATCACAGGATCCTGAAATCACAGGATCACAGAAAAAGCTGGACTCTAAGGAGTTCTGACTCAACCAGGATTACAGGAAGGACAGGCTCCAATCACATATATTGAGGGCAGGGAGTGCTTGAGATAATCAGATGGCAGGAGGCAAGTGTAAGAACACAGGATACAATGAGAAGACAAACCTAAGGATAATAGGTATAGGCAAGAAGGAAGATTTCTAACTTAAAGGGCCAGTAAATATCTTCAACAAAATTATAGAAGAAAACTTTCCTAACCTAAAGAAAGAGATGCCCATGAATATACAAGAAGCTTACAGAACTCCAAATAGTTTGGACCATAAAAGAGATTCCTCCCATCACATAATAATCAAAACACCAAATTCACAAAACAAAGAAAGAATATTAAAAGCAGTAAGGGAAAAGGGTCAAGTAACAAATAAAGGCAAACTTATCAGAATTACACCTGACTTCTCCCCAGAGTCTATGAAAGCCAGAAGATCCTGGACAGATTTCATACAGACCCTAAGAGAATACAAATACCAGCCCAGGCTACTATACCCAGCAAAATTCTCAATTACCATGAATGGAGAAACCAAAGTATTCTGTGACAAAACCAAATTTACACAATATCTTTCCACATATCTAGCCTTTCAAAGGATAATAAAGGGAAAACACCAACAGAAAGAGGGAAACTAAGCTTGAGAAAAATCAAGAAAGTGATCTATCAACAAATCTAAAGAAGATAGCCACAAGAACAGAATTCCAACTCTAACAATAAAAATAACAGGAAGCAACAGTGACTTTTCCTTGATATCTCTTAATTTCAATGGACTCAATTCCCCAATAAAAAGACATAGACTAACAGACTGGTTAAGTGAACAGGACCCAACTTTTTGCTGCATACAGGAAAACCACCTAATGGACAAAGACAGACACTACCTTATAGTAAAAGGCTAGAAAACAATTTTCCAAGCAAATGTTCCAAGAAACAAGCTGAAATAGCCATTCTAATATAGACTTTCAACCTAAAGATATCAAAAAATATAAGGAGGGACCCTTCTTACTCATCAAAGGTAAAATTTACCAAGATGAACTCTCAATTCAGAACATCTATGCTTCAAATGCAAGGGAAGCCACATTCATTTAAAAAAAAACTTTTCTAAAACTCAAAGCACACATTATACCTCACGCAATAATAGTGGGAGACTTCAACAATCCACTCTCATCAATTGACAGATCCTGGAAACAGAAACTAAACAGAGACACAGCAAAACTAACAGAAGTTATGAAACAAATGGATTTAACAGCTATCTATAGAACATTTCATCCTAAAACAAAAGGATATACCTTCTTCTCAGCACCTCATGGTAACTTCTTCAAAACTGATCATATAATAGGTCACCAAACAGGCCTCAACAGATACAAAAATATTGAAATAATCCCATGCATACTATCAAATCACCACAGACTAAGGCTGATCTTCAATGACAACATAAATAATAGACAGCCCACATAGACATGGAAGCTGAACAACACTCTACTCAATGATAAGAAATAAAGAAAGAAATTAAAGTTTTTAGAGTTTAATGAAAATGAAGCCATAACATATCCAAATATATGGGACACAATGAAAGCAGTCCTAAGAGGAAAACTCATAGCTCTGAGTTCCTCCACAAAGAAACTAGAAAGAGCATACACTAGCAGCTTGACAGCACACCTAAAAGTCCTAGAAAAAAAGAAAACAAATTAACCCAAGAGGAGAGACGTCAAGAAATAATCAAACTCAGGGCTGAAATCAACCAATTGGGAACAAAAATAACAATACAAAGAATCAACCAAACCAGGAGCTGATTCTTTGTGAAAATCAACAAGATAGATAAACCCTTAGCCAGACTAATTAAAGGGCACAGGGACAGTATCCTAATTAACAAAATTAGAAATGAAAAGGGAGATATAACAACAGAATCTTGGGAAATCCAAAAATTCATCAGATCCTACTACAAAAGGCTATACTCAACAAAACTGGAAAACCTGGATGAAATGGACAGTTTTATAGACAGATACCAGGTATCAAAGTTAAATCAGGATCAGATTAATGATCTAAACAGTCACATATCCCTTAAAGTAATAGAAACAGACATCATTAGTCTCACAACCAAAAAAAATAATAATAATAAAATAGCCCAGGGCTATATGGGTTTAGTGCAGAGTTCTATCAGACCTTCAAAGAAGACCTAATTCCAACACTCCTCAAGCTATTCCACAAAATACAAACAGAAGGTACTCTACCCAATTCCTTCTATGAAACCACAATTATTCTGATACCTAAACCACACAAAGACCCAACAAAGAAAAAGTAGTTCAGACGAATTTCCCTTATGAATATTGACGCAAAAATATTCAATAAAATTCTCACAAACTGTATCTAAGAACACATCAAAACGATCATCCATCATGATCAAGTAGGCTCCATTCCAAGGATGCAAGGATGATTCAATATACAGAAATCCATCAACTTAATCTACTATATAAACAAACTCAAATATAAAAACCACATAATCACCTCATTAGATGCTGAGAAAGCACTTGACAAAATCCAACACCCATTCATGATATAAGTCTTGGAAAGATCAGGAATTCAAGGCCCATACATAAACATAATAAAAGCAATATACAGCAAACCAGTAGCCAACATCAAATGAAATGGTGAGAAACTGAAAGCAATCCCACTAACATCAGAGACTAGACAAGGCTGCCCACTCTCTCCCTACCTATTCAATATAGTACTTGAAGCCTAGCCAGAGCAATTCGACAAAAGGAGATCAAAGGAACACATTGGAACAGACAAAGTCAATGTATCACTATTTGCAGATGATATGATAGTATATATAAGTGACTGCAAAGAATCCACCAGAGAACTCCTAAACCTGATAAACTATTTCAGTTAAGTAACTTGATATAAAATTAACTCAAACAAATCAGTGGTTTTTCTCTACAAAAAGGATAAACAGGCTAAAAAAGAAATTAGGGAAACAACCACCTTCAAAATGGTCACAAATAATATAAAATACGTTGGTGTGACTCTAACTAAGGAAGTCAAATATCTGTATGATAAGAACTTCAAATATCTGAAGAAAGAAATCAAAGAGGATCTCAGAAGATGGAAAGATCTCTCATGCTCATGGATTGGCAGGATTAATATACTAAAAATATCTATCTTGCCAAAAGCAATCTACAGATTCAATGCACTACCCATCAAAATTCCAACTCAATTCTTCATTGAGATAGAAAGGGTAACTTGCAAATTCTTCTGGAATAACAAAAGTCCTAGGATAGCAAAAACTATTTTCAACAATAAAATAACCTCTGGTAGAATAACCATCCCTGACCTCAAGCTGTACTACAAAGTAATTGTGCTAAAAACTGCATTGTACTGTACAGTGACAGACAGGTAGGTCAATGGAGCAGAATTGAAGACCCAGAAATGAACCCACACATCTATGGTCACATGATCAGTGACAAAGGAGCTAAAACCATCTAGTGGAAAGAAGACATCTTCAACAAATGGTCCTGGCTAAACTGATGGTTAGCATGTAGAAGAATGTGAATTAATCCTTTCTTTTGTCCTTGTGCAAAGCTCAAGTCTAAGTGGATCAAAGAACTCCACATAAAACCAGAGACACTGAAACTTATAGAGAAGAAAGTGGGGAAGAGCTTTGAAGATATGGGCACAGGGGAAAAATTCCTGAATAGAACAGCAATGGCTTGTGCTGTATGATCAAGAATTGACTAATGGGACCTCATAAAATTGCAAAGCTTCTTTAAGGCAAAGGACACTGTCAATAAGGGCAAAAGGCAAGCAACAAATTGGGAAAAGATCGTTATTAATCCTAAATCAGATAGGGGGCTAATAACCAATATATACAAAGAACAATAAATTGGACTCCAAAAAAAAAAAAACCAAACGACCATATTAAAAAATGGGGTACATAGATAAACAAAGAATTCTCAAATGAGGAATACTAAATGGCTGAGAAGCACCTAAAAAAAGTTCAACATCCTTAATCATTTGGGAAATGAAAATCAAAACAACCCTGAGATTCCACCTCACACCAGTCAGAATGGCTAAGATCAAAAATTCAAGTGACAGCAGATGCTGGCTAGGATGTGGAGGAAGAGGGACACTCCTCCATTGCTGGTAGGACTGCAAGCTGGTACCACCACTCTGGAAATCAGTTTGGAGGTTCCTCAGAAAACTGGAAATAGTTCTACCAGAAGACCCACCAATAACACTCCTGTGCACCCAGAAGATGCTCCAACATGTAAAAAGGACACATGCTCCACTATGTTCATAGCATCTTTATTTATAATATCCAGAGCTGGAAAAATCTCCGATGTCCTTCACCAGAGGAATGAATACAAAAATGTGGTACATTTACACAATGGAGTACTACAATGAATTTATGAAATTCTTAAACAAATGGATAGATCTGTTGCATATCATCCTAAGTGACATAACCCAATCATAAAAGAACACACATTATATGCACTTACTGATAAGTGGATATTAGCCCAGAAGCTCAGAATCCTTCTTAGAAGGGGAAACAAAATACCCATGGAAGGAGTTACAGAGACAAAGTTCGGAGCATAGACTAAAGGAACGACCATCCAGAGACTGCCTCACTTGGGCGTCCATCCTATAAACAACTACCAAACCCAGACACTATGCAGATGTCAACAAGAGCTTGCTGATAGGAACCTGATATAACTGTCTCCTGAGGGGCTCTGCCAGTGCCTGGAAAATACAGAAGTGGATGATCACAATCATCGATTGGATGGAGCACAAGCTCCCTAATGAAGGAGCTAGAGAAATTATCCAAGGCGCTGAAGAAGTCTGAAGCCCCATAGGAAGAATATCAATATGAACTAACCAATACCCCCAGAGCTCCTTGGAACTAAAGTACCAATCAAAGAAAACTCATGGTGGAACTTGTGGCTCTAGCTGTATATGTAGCAGAGGTTGGCCTAGTTGGTCATCAATGGGAGGAGAGGCCTTAGGACCTGTGAAGTTTCTATGCCCCAGTAGAATGCCAGGAGCAGGAATGGGAGTGGGTAGGTTGGGGAGCAGGGGGAGGGAGGAGGAGATAGGGTATTTTTGGAGGGGAAACTATGAAAGGGGATAACATTTTAAATGTAAAGAAAGAAATCTAATAAAAATTTTAAAATTAATAAAAAAATAAAATTAATTAAATAAAAAACCAAGTTCTCCTTACAACTCTAAAACAACCAACCAAAAAAAAAAAAAAAAAAAAAAACCCTCACCTTTCCTTGTGGTTTATTTGTACATTAATACAACACAATAATAAAAATACTATTTTGTATACACTTTAAAGTAAATGCAATATTTGTACTACAAGTCTTCACAAAAGTTACTCTTGAAATCATGAAATAGATATACATGTTTAAAATAAAGATACAGGCAAAAGTAAATAAATGCTTTATGATGCAGGTCACGTTTTTTTTTTTCTACAGCAGAAATATCTGCATTTCTTTAGTTGATAGTTATTAATATTTCATTAATTTTCAAGCTAGAGCAAATTCCCCTTGAGATATCATTAATAAAATACCATCCAAATCAGTGAGATTATAGTCAAAATAGCCAAAGCACAGAGCCCATTTAATTACTGAAAACTTTTAAGACTGCTAAGCACTCCTTTAATTTAAAGAACCTAATAACCTGATGCTTTGATGATTACAAAGAGTCTTCTGCTTTCTGTGTTTTGATGGTAAATTTAATGATTTCTCATCCTGTGCCTACTTAGTTGTACTCCTTTATTTGTCCTTTTAGAATAATAATGAGTAATTATATTTATTACAGAATAATAAAACTCAGAGTGAGGAGAAATGGATCCACAAACATTTCTGAAGGAAATTTAAATTTAGACAAAAAATGTAAGTACTTAGCATTAATATTAGTCCCTTCTTCCCCACTTTCTGAAGAGACGTATCAAAATTCTGATCTAGGAAAGTGATTAACAAATTAGTGGTACTGAATTTTGCAAAAAGGATTCAAGCTTCCTGAAATGCTCAAATCCTCTCTTCACTCTGAGAATACCAGTTTCCTCATTTAAAGCATTTTCCTGCAATCTGAACAGGGGATTTAAAATGGGTTAAAAGTAAGTCATAACCCTTCTGGAATACTCTCTTACATGTGCACACTCATTTCCATAGAATCCGTTTCAAGTAGGCCAAGGCAGAAGAAGCAGATGACACGTTTTTACTGCCCTTTCAAGTGTATATTTACATGTTGTTTGTTTATAAATTAGCAGAAGACATATAGACGTTAAATGTTATTAATTTCAGTTAATGGTTTCCTTTCTCCTGTAAATATATTGTGTTTCTAGGTAAGTCTCAGAGAAATTGTGTTGTCAAGCAACCACTATCAGAAGTGTACAAATGGCAAATGCATTTACATGAGGGTTAAGAGCAGTGAGATATGCCACTGAGCATGACATCATTAGGCTCTATCTACTAGCTCTTGTCAGGGAAGATGTATGCAGGCCACTTGGTGAACGATGGGAGTGCTTTCTGTTTTCACTTATAGATGCATATATAACACTGTGATACTTAAAATAAAGATAGGTTCACTTTCTTCTGTATAGGGTAAGTCCGTTTGTAAATATTGAGGTTTTATTAGCCATTAATCTTAATATATTTAAAAGCTTAAATACAAGTAGAGAATGATAAAGCTTTACATATAATCGCTTATTTTCCCAGTGCAAGTCTCACTTATCCCACATCTATAAGAATTGGTGTGCAGTGTAGTGACACAAGGACTCATAATGTACTCTCTGTTATGGAATCACACGTAATTAACGTTGATCAATAGGGTGATGAGAACTATACTGTGCGCAGCATTTAGAATGGAAACAATTGAGAAAGAGTGTACATAGCCTTTGTCCTTCCTTCTTATTCTGATAGAATTATAACTATGAGGGCCATAGATAATGCAACTGCATTTATACGCGGAGTATGGAGAAAAGAACCTAGAGAGAACTCTGGAGTTCCTACCTTTACAGAGTAAATTAGTTCTGAATTCATCAGTGTCAGCTTTACTATTTCTACTGGAGAGATGAAGTATATTATTTGATTGATGCTACAATTAATTTAGTAACTTTTTTCACCAGGATATAAACAAATAAATAAAATGGATTATAAATAGTGATCCTCCCCACTAACTCTTTTCATTCTGTCACTCATTCATGCCATTGCCTTTTATTCAAGAACTGATTGTATGGCAGTCTCTCAGTTACCAAGGTTTTTTATTTTTTCATTCCAGAGAACATTCCGAACATGCCACTTTTCTACACATAATTATCTAACTTAACAGAAGAATCACATTAAAAATTGAAAAATCCATTTTTAAAATTAAAAAATAATCTATATTTTAAGACAAATACCTTATTTTATAGGAAATAGATACCTGAAGAACTTAGTGATTTCAATATTCCTAAATATTGAATAATAGATTTTCTGCATTGTAGTTTTCAGAGTCACTAAATCTTTGACAAGTAGAGTATACAATTATATGAAATGGTCCTGGCAACTTTTTTAAAAAGCAAATTAAAATTTATATGATGCCATAGAGTTCAGACTGTTATTAACTTAAGTCATGAGGACTGTTGAGACTCAGAGCTCAGGATGAACTGGAGCTTTCAAATCTCATTATATCTCCTCCTCACTGCTCAGGAAGGCTTGGTTGCTTAACCTAAGAAAAGAAAAATGTAACAAAAGAACGAAACTAACAAGGAATAATATGCTTTTATCATCACTGATGAGTGACGAGCTGCTCTCTCAGAGTACTTGATAAACTAATTAAACGTAATTAAGAATAGCATGCTCATGGGTTATGTAAACACATGCAGATATAAAAAGCATCTTTGCATTAGACAAAGGATCTGCTTCCTAAAACTTGTATTAATAAATGATATGTGTATTGATGGTTTTCATGAGAAATATTAAATTGATAGAAATATACTGAATAATTTATTAATGACACAGAGCTAGTCCCTTTTCTTCTTTGGAAAGCAACCACAACCTTGTCTCATCCAAAAAGGGAATGCAAAATTAACTTACATTTCAGCTTTTAAAGTGTTGTTTATTGATTAATAAAGTCATTACTTTTACTTTGCATCACAAACAGCTATCCTTAAGGAATAACAGCATTTCGTATCTGAATAATATAGACATATAAAATTAATTAAAGTAAATTTGATCTCAATAGCAACCAAATACAAACTTAATCTGAGCTATTTTAGAAATATTTTATTTAGGCACTGTTAAATGGCTGTTACTGCTGTTTTGCCAGAGTGTGGCAAAACAGGTTCTCTCATGATTTTTATTAAGAGGTCAGATTAGCAAAGCTGTCAGAAAGACCACATGCAATATTTACGATGTTTAAAATATGCATGGTGCTTTTATTGTAAGCTTGTTCCTTCAGAATTTAGATTAATTAAGGGTTTGAGAGCAATGGCCACTGTTAAAGAAGACCTAAATTCAATTTCCTATTCTTATATCCATCTATAAGAACCCACAACCATCTATCACTCAGTTCAGGGTACATGAAACCTCTTTATACATCTCTGGACATTGGGTAAACAATTATACAAATACATTAAGAACAAATTAATGTAAATATTTCTATAGTTTATCTCAATTTAATAATATAAAACTTATAGTTGACAGTTGGACTTTGCAGTTTTGTACTTGCAAAAGTGAAACATTATAAATAAGATTTGTATATATATGCAAAGCTTTGAATAATAATGATAAACCATATTTTTATAATTCTGTGTCATGTGATAATAGATGTTAGGTACATTAATTATAAACATTAAACCTTGAAGATTCAATTGTCCATGGTACACTATTAACTTAAAAAATTAGTTTGCATAGCACTACTGATTGAATATTTTTGTCGATTTACTTTTGAAATCTAAAGAATTATTAGCAAAAGTATCTTACCACAGAGTTATTAAGAATAGAATATGGTAGTTTGTAAGGGGGGAAGAGGACAAGAAGGAGGAGTATTATGTGGAGTCACATTTTCATTGCATGTTACTGTGTTGTGCTTTGACAACCAAGCAAAAACTCACATGCATTACAGACATAGTAGAAGCACTTTCATTACAATACAAAATGGACCAAAGTTCTCCCCACTCCTAGAGCATTCTTTCCTTTTTGTTCTTCATTACTCAGTAGGTCAGTCTCATCCTTAGGGGGCTTTTTACCAGAATGCTATGGTTTTCGATAAAGAGTCACATTCTCTTTTTCTTCCCAAGTGTGTTATTCTTTCTTATTTTACATATCATCTACATTTAATAACTTTTTTGAAAAAAACTGTGTACATAGAATCTATCATTTATCTATTGATTATCTATCTATCTATCTATCTGTCTGTCTGTCTGTCTGTCTATCTATCTATCTATCTATCTATCTATCTATCTATCTATCTAGTATGATTCACTTAAGAAATGCATTCAGCACTAATGCAACAGCATTATCATCTCATTGACACATATCACTAAAGTTGTGATCACAAGTGAGTCTACCTTACACCAATTACAGCTTACAGTAGATACACCCTGGTACTGGTACAAGTGCTAATTAAAAAGATTGGTAGTAAATTCCAAATTAACCATTATACAATTTTTCATCACTACCTTCAAGACTAAATCTATTGTTTTGGTTTCTATCCCCCCTCCCCTTTGCATTTCTCTAGTAAGAAAAATGCTAACTTCTTTAAAATATTGTAAAATTTACATTTGAATTCCTTTATACCCTGCATATGTGTCATATTTGTCATATTGATGATAACTCTTAGTTTTTGAAACTCTACAAATTAGGAATTAATTTATTGTGAAAATATTAATTCAAATTCTGCATAGTAAAATAGAAGAAATAAGTTCTAAACAAAGATTCTCTCTTTATTAAACCTTTTCTGACTATTGACCTTACATTGAAGCTCCTGTAATAACAAAATGCAATTTTTTTGGCATGACAGGTGATCCCATTTAATACCGTCAGTTCTGTTCCACACCATTAGCTCTTTAATGCCGTAGCACCAAAGGGTAGGCTCCTGATCTCTGAAGACCATACTTTTCTGCTCTCATTTTCTTGCCATGTGAACTCATTTCTAAAAACATGAAGTGGGGTGATCTTTCCTTTCCACCATTTTTCTTTTCTTCTGTAGTTTAATATATGTGAACTCTGATACATGATATCTATGGCTACACTATCATTTGGATTTTCTGAAAATGTGGTTGGGAAATATACTCTCAAAATCTAATTTTTACTTGCAGTTTTGTTGTATTTATCATTATGTTTCCAGATTTTAACTTTTGTTTTTCTGTCCACTCCATCTATGTAAGTCCTAAATCCTGATTATAAACCTGAACTCTTCCTCCAAATGGATTTAACTATTCAAGAAAGAAAATCCCCATATACTGAATAAATCCTATAACAATATTTTCTAAAGCTTTATCTATAACATGTGTCATATTCCAACATCTCTAATATTTCACATGACTTGTTAGTCCTATTTTACCATAGCATGTTTTCTCAGTGCAATGACCATATTCCTCCTAGGACAACAGTTATCTGTTCTTGACCTGTCCAATACCACTCTTGTTCAATGAGCAGCTAATATCAATATATTAAAATTTATTGGTTTGAATATGTTCAAAATTAGCCATAACTCTATATTTGACATTTTTGTGACAGGATACAAATTCTGGACTATAAATAAAAGTATAACAAAATTAAAGTAACAATAGAATTATTATTCTTTTTTTCTGAAAAAAAAACATTCATCTGGAGAAAGAATCAAAGAGACAGATTAAATCTAATTTGTAAATATTAGTTTTGGTACTCAGTTAGATAGGTGCGTAGGTATTTTATAAATGTTCAAGTTGATGTACTTTAAAATTTAATCATCTATAATTAATCCTTTAATAATGATCACAGTGTTTTCTTTCTTTTGGAAGAGTTACTTATAATGCAAACACTTTCAGAGGTAATGAGGCTGTAAAGATCTATTCCATTTCAATCTGGCTGTAATTACCCAAGGACACCTTAGCCCGGTTACTATTTGTTATGTGAATTAAAAGAAAAAATGAATTTTATGTTTTACATGAGAGGGGCTAAAAGGTTCACTTTGCCTGTCCTAGGTCTGAAAGAAAGTCAATAAATGAATCTGAAGTCCTCCCCAGATAACATGGATCTTTCAGGGATAAGGGAGAAAATCCATCTAGAAATTGTACCTATTAAAGAAAACAGAACAAAGAATGAGAGAGATTCTATAAATAACAAATTGTAAATGAGGATAGCTTCATTCAAGCTTGAGTCTCATTGTTTCCCTTCCCTTTGTGGGAAAGAAAGCAGTACATTCGAGAATGGTTCCTTAAGATATGTGCTTTAAAGACTCATGTATGAAACACATATATCACTATTTTAGACAAAACTGAAGAGATAAGATATATACCCGTTAAAAGGTTATGATTATATTGAGAACTAATTTCTTCATATGAGATGTTAACATGCTAAATATTTAAACTAGCCCAAATGATGTGAATGTTTTGCTTCAAGTTATATTTCAATAATTTTTTTGGAAAGAGCATGAAGTTATTTTAGATTATAGATTCCCGGGCATTCATATATTCTCTTCACTCTTTTTAGGAATAGTCTTCACTGATAGTTTCTATATTTTTGGCCTTTTTAGGTCTTCTTCAAATATTAATTTTAATTAGAGTTCTATCAATCCTCTAAGTAATTGCAATTCAGATCCAACCACTAATCACTTTTGCCCTCTAATATTTGCTTACTTCTTACTTCTATCTTGGCAACAAAAAAACTCCACTAGAACAGGTAATATTTTTGAACCACTATTTACTGAATTGAAATTACTGCCAAGAAAAAAAATATTTATACACACACACACACACACACACACACTAGCAAAAGGCACTAAAATTCTTCATTGAATTAAAATCAATGAGAATGGGAATTTTGAAAATATAACATGTGCTCTTTATCTTTCTAAATGCAAATTTAAGAAATCCCAAGTAAAAGGTAAATGTGCACATTGATTGTGCTTTGAAGGCTAAAAAGGTTAAAAGACATGGGAATAAAAATATTATCACGATCAGAGAAAAATATCAAGAGGTGTTTATAACTTTATTGTGGTATTTCAGCAAAGGTTGTTCTGCAATTTAATTTTATTAGGGCATAGAACCCATTGTGGGAAGAGACTTCGTACTAAATCTACTACCGCTAAACTTCACCTGCATTTCTCTTTATATCCATTCCTCATTTACAGTACAGGACTATATGGCCCCACATGCTGACTGTGCCTGCCAAACTATGACACTGAAAGTGGCTGAACTGCAACTCAGTCAAAATGGGCATTATGGGTTGCCAAGATGGTTTCATGGGGAAAGGCTCTTGTCTGATGATCTGAGTTACACCTCTGGACCATGCATGGTAGAGAAAGAGTTATTGCTCTACAAGCTGCCCTATATCTGTCACATGTTTGCTATGGTATGTAAGCAATGCAAATGCTAATTACAGAAATGGACTTTTGGAAGATGTTATAGATGAATTAGACATTTAACTTTGGTGTTTGAAATTTCATTTAATTTCATTTCTTCTAATTTTAACATGTCTACGAACACTTTAAATGAGAGCCTATTTTTTTTATGGCTTCATAGCTTCTTTTGATATCACTGTTTTAGGTTTCTGCATTGCTTAGTAGATTGTGATGAATCCTATACAAATGTACATCTCTTTGTTGTTCCTTGGAATACGACCACAATTCCAAGCTAAGATTCCTGTAACAATGGAAGTCGGCTGCAACAGAAATCAAAAGGCAATAAAAACAAACATACTGCATCAACATTCATGAATGAACATGAGTGAATTAGGAATTTATCAAGATCCCTCTAACAAACACTTACACACACACAATATATATCAATATATATAATGTGAGAGAAACAGCAGGAAAGAGCCAGCTGTGGTGAATTTATAATTTTTCATATTTTTATACTGTGGTAATTATTAATAATAGCTGTATCTCTCAAAATGCTATACTTGGCTGTCTACCTCTGCTCCCCAGAAATCCAACAGTAGACTACATTACTAAGGACAAAATTGTACTACATTATTTTCTTTGATATCATTTAAACTGACTTGTTCAGCTATTTTTTATAATATTGCTTCATTACAAATTTATTCAATAATATTTCTTTATATGTGTATGTGGACCCCCCAAATTGCAGATAGGTTTGCATTCTATAACTTCATAACATAATTCTAGAGTTATTCTCTGTTTATTTTTCTATTATTGTTTAATGAGTTTGTTGATCCAGAAAGCTCATCTATTCGTGGTACTTAACATCCTCTCTGCTTACTATTTATTGTCTTACTAATCTAAATTTTCATGAAATCAATGATTTTAGTATGCTTTTAACTTGACATGGCCTAACCAACAGGTAAAGTAATACTCAATGGAAAATTTTCATATAATTTATTTTTGTAATATATCAGAGTTCACTTTTTTATGTCCAATGTGTCTCCCTTATAGTGTTTCTCAATAGTTTACTTCAAGATCACTACAATTTCTTAACTAAATTCTACCTTCAGTGTTTCTCCAGGCCAACAAACTTTTCCAGTAATGATATCATAGGAAATAAAAATTGATTAGGATATTAATATTATAAAAATAATATTATTTTATATTACCTTTCACAAGCTTTGCAATGTCTATTGCCATCTTGTGTAGTCTTTTAAGGAAAGTTAATGCTTTCATGTGTGTGTGTGTGTGTGTAAAATTTTTAAAATAAATTAGAAATACACACACACACACACACACACAGAGAGAGAGAGAGAGAGAGAGAGAGAGAGAGAGAGAGAGAGAGAAATGAAAAATAAGATTTTAATATGTGAAATTTAAGGCTCAAGATTAGTAAAATCACTGCCATCAAAGGCTATAGACGGAAATGTTCACACCATTTAGAGGACTGCATTGTTTCTTAAGGATAGCTATGTGTTAATGTATATATGTATATAATATATGCATATTTTATATGTACAAATAAATATATGTATAGTTCCAATCCTGATGGAATAATCACACATATGATCTGTTTTTTGTTATTTTATTTTTTTCTCTTTTGTTCTATTTAGCAGGAGTAATTCACCAAATTCATTTTATAAATCACCAATGATTTGTAACACAAAACTTGAAGAAACGAAGGTTGCAAAAGTAGTTTCAGATTCTTGACACGACTGAGTAGGTCTGAGTACTAATGACATTATTCTGTAAGACTTAACATAAGGGACTGATTTTTAAGGAGTCATATTATATTGGAGAAGTCTAGTAATATTAAATATAAATTGTACTTATTATTTGAAACAAGAAGAGGGAAGTCTGTTTCAGAAAAATTTGAAGTGTAATGAATCATGTAAGAAAAGATAAAGTAGCAATCGCTATCATCGAATATAATTTCTTTTAAAATTAATCAATTAGTACTAACCTTGGTAGACTAATTTCAGAGTTAGAAATTAAGGATATGCATTATTATTTTGAAAGCATGAAGAACTAGAGGGCTTATTTGTTCATAGAAGAGAAAACCACCACAGCACTACAAACAAACTCATTTCTCTTTCCTGTGGAACCCAAATAGATTATATTGCCCAGTGTCCTTAGCAATTAAGTGGGCTGAAGTGAGCATGGTTCTGACATTGCACATGAGGCAGAAATGACAAACTTTCTCAGTGGAATCTAATGATAACCCTACAACAATGCTCCTCTCATTGGTGCAAGACCACATGCTACTTTCCCATAGATCTTTACACATCAAGATATAGATTTGAATAATATCTCTCCCCTTAATATATCATATCTGAAACCCTATGTATGTCTCCATAGTCTCATTTTTTTCTGTACCTGTTATATATGGAATAATTTCTTTACATATTTTCCTACAGTGGTTTTTAACTCTTCCGAATCATGCTATAATCTTTTGTATTCTAATGGCTTAAAACGTGTTTCTTTTTGATTCTTTGTGAGTTTCATATTTTGTACCCCAGTTCCACTCATATCTCCCTGCCTTCATATCTGCCCTCCACACTTGCAACCTCTCTACCCTTATATAAACACACACACACACCCCAAAAGAAAAACAAACAAACAAAAAACAAAATGTAGAAAATAACTTGTCCTGTAAGCTGTAGTGTATCACAGTATTCCCTTCTGTTTATACATCTTCATTTGCAAATGTCTACTGCAATAAGTCATAGGTTTATTGCAAGGTCTCTGGCTTCTGTGACATCATCAGTATTGAATCTTCACAGGGACTCCTCCTGACAGTTATCTTGCTGTTGCTCTGTGTCATGGAGGTACTTTAGTTTTGTATGGGCAGGACTTCTTACATGTCCCAACAGTTCATGAATAATGTAGACTTGGGGTTGGGCCCAGCTCTCTCTTATCAGCACCACCCCAGAGAGCTTTCCACCATTGTTCCAGGTAGGCCACCCAGTGCTGTCTCCAGCAGGATGCAGGGGCAGCTCTCCTGCTCTCATGTCCTATGGCTAGCCCACCAACACTCATGTCTACAGGACCTGCTCCACTGTGCTGCCCAGTCTAGTGGTGGGGCTCACTACCCCCAGTACTGCAGCCTGTGAGAGGCAAAGTTACCTCTTCCACTTGCATGACTGCAGGACCAGCTTTCTTGAGGACCACAGGTGAAGGGGGTGAAGCACAGGAGGGCACTTCATCCCCCTGCCCCCCACATACACACATTCTCCATCTCATGGTAGATGAGCAACAAATATTTCCATGATTTCACCCTCAAGGTTCCAGCTCACCTGTGCTACCTCCACCAGGGCCAGTTGTACTGATATGCAGGGCAGGGCTTTTACTCCAGAGCTAATTAGTTTTTTGTTTTGTTTTGTTTTGTTTTGTTTTGTTTTTAATTCTTGCCAAAAAGAAGTGAGTTTCCAGATCAAAATGATGGCGAGTCTGTTGTATCTTTTATTCTGCTTTCACCATTCATTTTCCAAGAACAGCTAGTTGTTCTGATTCTCTTGTTCATTCTTCATTTAGTTAAGAAACAAAACCCAACAAGGATGCTCTCAGTATCTTCAGACCCATTCTTCTAGGCACTGGTTTAACCTGCCTCCTGGCATCCTCTTCTCATTGATGACATATCTCAGTTTAGCTACTGGAGCCTTGCTCTCTTCCTTTGCATACAGTTACAACTTATATGTTCTGGGCAAACACACAACATTTAGCACTAGGTACACCCCTGGTGTACTATGGATGTACAAAGTTTCATTTGAATGTGAGAACAACTTCCTGTAGAGAACAAATCCCTTTCCACTCAATAGTCTTCTCAGGGTTATAAAGCCGAACACTGACTCCTCATTTCTTCTCGTGCTCCATAACCATCCAGAAGCTTGGAATACAGTCATGTTCCACTTTCTTCCCTGCACCACATCTGTTCTCTCAACAAATGCTTCCTACTCAATATGCACGAAAAGGTTTGTTTCCAATATGCTTCCTGGGTCATGTTCTGGTGTGAAATGTTCTTGTCCCTCCTCACTTGTTGTAAACTTCAGATGGCTTCTCATTATCATTCTTTATTCTCCAAGAGTACGTTATCCATACAGCAGCCAATGGGACTATATTAAGTATTTTATTTTTGAAGTTATTTTCGTTTCTTTTTTGTTTGTTTGTCAGTTTTTGTTTTTGTTTTTCGAGACAGGGTTTCTCTGTATAGCTCTGGCTGTCCTGGAACTCACTTTGTAGACCAGGCTGGCCTTGAACTCAGAAATCTGCCTGCCTCTGCCTCCCAAGTGCTGGGATTAAAGGTGTGCTCAACCACCACCTGGGTCTGAAGTTAGTATCATAATGGCATGTTTCACATGGTTCTTTTTAAGATGACAAGTGAATATTATCACATTTCTTATATATATATATATATATATATATATTCATAAATGTGTATATATGAATACAGGAATATATTGTTTACTCATTTTTTTCAAAGTTTGGAAAAGAAATGCAGTAATTCTACACTTCTTGAAAAGAGCTGTTGACTTAGATATTCATTCCAATTTTTAAAGTTCTTTGTAACGTGAAAAACATGGCAGCAATGACTTATTTGCATTATAATTTCAAGATAGCTTTTATATTTATTGATTTGTCCTTACAGAGTGCACCTAATCTTCTTCTTTATTCAGATCCTACTTTGGATTGAAGAATACTTTCAGTAATTTTTTCACTAATAAATACTTCATTTATAACAATTATATTAATAATACAAAACTTAAATAAATGGTAAACTTCAAAATATATATTATGTTTCAAACATTTTCCATGTTTGAAGTTTCTGTATTACAAAAAATAAACGTAAATTGGCTCAAACAAAGCAAAATGAAAACCTAAAATTAGCCTTCCCGTCCACAACAGCACCGGGTTAGCTTGGGCGTGGAGTCTGCAGACAGCAGCAAGGCACCCACAGGACCCTCCACGGGATCTTAAGACCTCTGGTGAGTGGAACACAGCTTCTGCTCCAATCCAATCTCGTGGGACCTGAGACTGCATTAATGAGGGAAGCAGAAAACCCGGCCTGATCAGGGGCACAAGTCCCTTCCGGTCCACACCAGCACCTGGGTAGCTTGGGCTTGGAGTCTAAGGACACCCGCAAGGTACCCACAGGACTCTCCACGGGATCGTAAGACCTCTGTGAGTGGATCACAACTTCTGCCAGGAGGCAGGTTCGAACACCAGATATCTGGGCATCTTCCCTGCAAGAGGAGAGCTTCCTGCAGAGAGTACTCTGAACACTGTCCTAGCAGACAACCATGGACTAAGGATGATCTTTAATAAGAACATAAATAATGGAAAGCCAACATTCACGTGGAAAATAAACAACACTCTTCTCCATGATACTTTAGTCAAGGAAGGAATGAAGAAAGAAATTAAAGACTTTTTAGAGTTTAATGAAAATGAAGCCACAACATATCCAAACTTATGGGACACAATGAAAGCATTTCTAAGAGGGAAACTCATAGCTCTGAGTGCCTCCAAAAAGAAACTAGAGAGAGCACACATTAGCAGCTTGACAACACACCTAAAAGCTCTAGAAAAAAAGGAAGCAAATTCACCCAAGAGGAGTAGATGACAGGAAATAATCAAACTCAGGGGCGAAATCAACCAAGTAGAAACAAGAAGAACTATTCAAAGAATCAACTAAATGAGGAGCTGGTTCTTTGAGAAAATCAACAAGATAGTTAAACCCTTAGCCAGACTCACTAGAGGGCACAGGGACAACATCCTAATTAACAAAATCAGAAATGAAAAGGGAGACATAACAACAGATCTGAAGAAATCCAAAACACCATCAGATCCTTCTACAAAAGCCTATGCTCAACAAAACTAGAAAACCTGGACGAAATGGACAAATTTCTAGACAGATACCAGGTACCAAAGTTAAACCAGGATCAAGTTAACGATCTAAACAGTCCCATATCCCCTAAAGAAATAGAAGCAGTCATCAATAGTCTCCCACCACCCCCCAAAAAAAGCCTAGGACCAGATGGGTTTAGTGCAGAGTTCTATCAGACCTTCAAAGAACATCTAATTCCAGTTCTACACAAACTATTCCACAAAATAGAAGTAGAAAGTACTCTACCCAACTCATTCTATGAAGCCACAATTACTCTGATACCTACACCACAGAAAGATCGAACAAAGATAGAGAACTTCAGACCAATTTCCATTATGAATATCGATGCAAAAATACTCAATAAAATTCTTGGTAACCAAATCCAAGAACACATTAAAACAATAATCTATCCTGACCAAGTAGGTTTTATTCCAGGAATGCAGGGATGGTTTAATATATGTAAATCCATCAACATCATCCACTATATAAACAAACTCAAAGACAAAAACACACATGATCATATCCTTAGATGCTGAGAAAGCATTTGACAAAAATCCAACATCCATTCATGATAAAAGTCTTGGAAAGATCAGAAATTCAAGGCCCATACCTAAACATGATAAAAGCAATCTACAGCAAACCAGTAGCCAACATCAAAGTAAATGGTGAGAAGCTGGAAGCAATCCCACTAAAATCAGGGAGTAGACAAGGCTGACCCCTTTCTCCCTACCTATTCAACATTGTACTTGAAGTCCTAGCCAGAGCAATTAGACAACAAAAGGAGATCAAGGGGATACAAATTGGAAAAGAAGAAGTCAAAATATCACTTTTTGCAGAAGATATGATAGTATATATAAGAGACCCTAAAAATTCCACCAGAGAACTCCTAAACCTGATAAACAACTTCAGTGAAGTAGCTGGATATAAAATTAACTCAAAGAAGTCAATGGCCTTTCTCTACACAGAATAAACAGGCTGAGAAGAAATTAGAGAAACAACACCCTTCTCCATAGTCACAAATAATATAAAAAACCTTGGTGTGACTCTAACTAAGCCAGTGAAAGATCTTTATGATAAGAATTTCAAGTCTCTGAAGAAAGAAATTAAAGAAGATCTCAGAAGATGGAATGATCTCCCATGCTCATGGATTGGCAAGATCAACATTGTAAAAATGGCTATCTTGCCAAAAGCAATCTACAGATTCAATGCAATCCCCATCAAAATTCCAACTCAGTTCTTCAAAGAAATAGAAAGAGCATTCTGCAAATTCATCTGGAATAACAAAAAACCTAGGATAGCAAAAACTCTTCTCAAGGATAAAAGCACCTTTGGTGGAATCACCATTCCTGACCTAAAGCTGTACTACAGAGCAATTGTGATAAAAACTGCATGGTACTGGTACAGTGACAGACAAGTAGACCAATGGTATAGAATTGAAGGCTCAGAAAAGATCCCACACACCTATGGTCACTTGATCTTAGACAAGGGAGCTAAAACCATCCAGTGGAAAAAAAGACAGAATTTTCAACAAATGGTGCTGGCACAACTGGTGGTTATCATGTAGAAGAATGCGAATTGATCCATTCCTATCTCCTTGAACTAAGGTCAAATCTAAGTGGATCTAGGAGCTCCACATAAAACCAGAGACACTGAAACTTATAGAGGAAAACGTGGGGAAAAGCCTCGAAGATATGGGCACAGGGGAAACATTCCTCAATAGGACAGCAATGGCTTGGGCTGTAAGATCGCGAATTGACATATGGGACCTCATGATACTGCCAAGCTTCTGTAAGGAAAAAGACATCGTTAATGAGACAAAAAGGCCACAAATAGATTGGGAAAGATCTTTACCTATCCTAAATCAGATAGGGGAGTAATACCCAATATATATAAAGAACTCAAGAAGGTGGACTCCAGAAAATCAAATAACCCCATTGAAAAATGGGGCTCATAGCTAAAAAAAAGAATTCTCACCTGAGGAATACTAAATGGCTGAGAAACACCTCAAAAAATGTTCAGCATCCTTAATCATCAGGGAAATGCAAATTAAAACAACCCTGAGATTCTATCTCACACCAGTCAGAATGGCTAAGATCAAAAATTCAGGTGACAGCAGATGCTGGCAAGGATGTGGAAAAAGAGGAACACTCCTCCATTGTTGGTGGGATTGCAAGCTTGTACAACCACTCTGGAAATCAGTCTGGCAGTTCCTCAGAAAATTGGATATAGTAGTACTGGAGGATCCTGCAATACCTCTCCTGGGCATATATCCAGAAGATGTTCCAACTAGTAAGAAAGAAACATGCTCCACTATGTTCATAGCAGCCTTATTTATAATAGCCCGAAGCTGGAAATAACCCAGATGCCCCTCAACAGAGGAATGAATACAAAAAATTTGGTACATTTCACAATGGAGTACTACTCAGCTATTAAATAGAATGAATTTATGAAATTCCTAGGCAAATGGTTGGACCTGGAGGGCATTATCCTGAGTGAGTTAACCCAATCACAAAAGAACTCAAATGATATGTACTCACTGATAAGTGGATATTAGCCTAGAAACTTAATATACCCAAGATATAACTACAATTTGCAAAACTCATGAAACTCAAGAAGAATGAAGACCAAAGTGTGGACACTTTGCACCTTCTTAGAATTGGGAACAAAACACCCTTGGAATGAGTTACAGAGATAAAGTTTGGAGCTGAGACAAAAGGATGGACCATCTAGAGACTGCCATATCCAGGGATCCATCCCATAATCAGCCTCCAAATGCTGACACCATTGCATACACTAGCAAGATTTTGCTGAAAGCACCCAGATATAGCTGTCTCTTGTGAGACTAGGCGGGAGCCTAGCAAACACATAAGTGGATGCTCACAGTCAGCTATTGGATGGATCACAGGGTCCCCAGTGGAGGAGCTAGAGAAAGTACCCAAAGAGCTAAATGGATCTGCAACCCTATAGGTGGAACATTATGAACTAAACAGTATCCTGGAGCTCTTGACTCTAGCTGCATATGTATCAAAAGATGGCCTAGTCGGCCATCACTGGAAAGATAGGCCCATTGGACTTGCAAACTTTATATACCCCAGTATAGGGGAATGCCAGGGCCAAAAAGTAGGAGTGGGTGGGTAGGGGAGTGGCGGGGAGAGGGTATGGGGGACTTTTAGGATAGCATTGGAAATGTAAATGAGGAAAATACCTAATTAAAAAAAAGAGAAAACCTAAAAATAATTCATTCATAATTTTACAGTGTGCTGTGTTATAGTCTTAGATACAAATGTATGCCTACAAATGTTTCAATCAAAGTATATATTGTTTCATGAAAGAAAGCCATAATTACTTCATGTTATTGTGTTATAAAATGAAGTATTTGAGGATACTACAGATTCGCAGGTATTTAGGAAGGCAGGAATAGAAATAGTATATTTATCTTTGTTTTACTTTTAATGATATATAATACATCTGACTCTAGAAAAGAAGACATGCATATTTTTAAAATCTAGGGTTAAAATTACTTATAATTTAAAAATGAAAATCATAAACAAAGAAGTATTCTGACAAATGCTATTTTTTTTTCTTCAAAGTTAAACACAAGGGGCTTTCCTTCCTGTCACTGTGCCACCCTAAAGTTAAATGAGCTAAATGTTTCTCTTTACCAGCAGGCCCTTTAAAACACCTTGCTTGTGTTCTATTGAGAGACAGAAAGGGAGTGAATGTGTGTGTGAAGGGAGGTGGAGAGGGTCTGAGAGGAGTAGGAAAAGCTGATACAGTTATCAGTATGCTTTCTGTAAGAAAAAAATTCATTTCCAATAAATGGAAAAATGTAAAAAACTGCACCAACACAACATTATCTTCTCCTTTGAACCACATAAAAATTTGCATTTGGCCAAATTTAGACTTTGACTTTGACATGGGATATTTATACATATAACAGGTGTATGAAAATAATACAGAAAAATGTATAATTATGAAGTATGCTGTTGAAAACTTTCCTGTTTTCACTTTTCATTCCTCTTACATTTAAAAAATTTTGCTTCCACATTTCCTTTATTATACAATCAGATTTTCACTCCTCTGTTCTCTACTTCTTTCTAACATTTCCTCATTTTCCCCTGTCCCCTTCCTTTATCCCATGTAGGTACTATTTTCATGGCTACCTTAAATTACACTTAGCTTTATATCTAAACTATATTACTCTGTTATTTCTACATATTGTCTGTGGTGGTACTGTATTGGTTTTAATAAATTTCCAGTGTATTTTCATAAATATGTCATTGTTTATATTTTCCTTGTTATTCAATATACTTTTATAAGGAGAAGTCATGGAATTAACAGTGGTCATAAATGTCTGAAAATATAGATATGACAAATTTTATTTCTACTCTCTTTTATAACAAATTAAATCATTACCTTTTAAACCAAATTAAAGCATTATTTTGTTAATTTGATATTGTTGGACATCTCACTACTGAACTAAAGTTTTATTTGGTATAATAAAATCATATATTAATAAGACACTGCATAAAGAGGATGGCAAATTACTGGCTTAAACCTGCTATGCCCTCAGTATTTTACTTATTGACAGAGCTATCAGCCAGTACCTAGAGTTCAATGCCACAACAGAAAGCAGAGAAGTACAGTAGATACAAATCTTCCTTCAGTGTTTGGACACTATAAATGTAAGCTACTATGTATCTGACAAAAGTAATCTGTAAAGAAGTATTTCTAAAGCTATTTACCTGACATCTATTGAAAGAGTATTTCCTGTACTTAAACTGAAACAACCACAGACATTTTCTACCCTTTCATGGCACAATGACTTTAAATCCATTACTTGCTTTAAAGAGAAAATGTACTAGTGGACTCCTTTGTAATTCTAAAAGGAAGCAGCTACCCAGCATTCTCAGCATCATTAAATAAAAAATAAGAAAAAAAGAAAATCCATAAGTAGTTTATGTTTCTCTTTTAACAGGAGTAGAATTGCTAATGACTCTTGTTGTGGTGAAGTCCAGTATTCAGTCACTTGTGGCCAAATGGCATTCCAGTCATTGAAGGTATCTGACCTACTGACCCTAGAGTACAGCAGTTCACAGTTGTATTTATAGACCAGTATGAGCCTAACTCTCTAGTTTGCCTTTCCCACGTGTTACTTGGCTTTCCTTTTACAGATTTCAACTACTGTCAGCCCACTAGCCACCCATCATCCACATTAACCCCCATTACAGCTGCACACATGTCATTTTAGGCAATTGGAAAGGATGGGGATTAAGGTCATAGTGTGAATGTTCATGAATTTTGTTTAGCAGTTATGAGGATTATACAAAAAAAGTACTTATTCTTTCACATTTAAAAATCTTTTTGTTGTTAAAACACTGATGAATTTTGTTTTACATTTTCTCAAGCTATTTGTACTTTTCCTATTTCTTAAATAGTATTAGAGCCTTAGAAGAGTAGCATTTATCATATTTCAGTTTCAAAAGTATCTTTTAAGTTCAGATAATGCATTTATCAGTAATACTTTGTATCACATTTATTATGTCTTTCTAATAATACTTGATGTAAAGAGCATGTTATCAGACATTATGAAGCTAGTTTCTAAGCAATTTCAGAGTTTCCAAATTACACTTTCTTGCCCGACAGACCTATAAAATGATGTGGCTTTGACTTCTTCATTATCCAATTTGGAAAATTATGTATATTATTGTTTATGGCAGTTGTAGTAGTTTATAATCGAATAGCCAACCATTTTGTAATTTGACTTAGACCCACTCCACATTATGGAACCTATTCTTGACAAAGCCTGGGTAACCAAAGATAGATAGTAGGTAGCTCAGAGACCTATAGTAAAACCAAATATTAATTCCTATGCCCTCCCCCCCCAAAAAGAGCAGTAATATTACTTTTAATGACATTTTGCTATAGTCATAGCTAGGTGTCTTGCTCAGCCATCATTAGAAAAGATTTCTTCTGCAACAGATAGAAACAAATATAGAGATTCACAGACAAAGTTTTAGCTGAGAGTGAAATACTTTAGAACACTCAAATCCCAATTGGGTTTTCTCTATCAAATCTCTTTGCTTAGAACCCAGAAAACCCCAATGAAGAGAAGTCAGGAAGAGCCAGAGAGAACAGAGGCACTAAGGAAGCAAAGCCCTCTAAATCAACATGATCAAAGTTCATGTCAACTCACACAGACTGAGACAGTATGCACAGGGCCTGCAAGGGTCTGCACCAGGTACTTTACATATATATTATGGCTTCCATATAATGTTTTCATAAAATTATGAATGTGAGAACAGTGGATCTCTGACTCTGGCACCTCCTCTCAGAATAAATTTTAAAGAGAAACCTAAAACCAGATCCCTTTATTGCTGTAGTTCCTCAATAAATCATAACCAGAGGAAACCATCTATTGTCAATCGACTATGTTCATCCTGATTGAAAAGTCAAATTCTATACATTTGGCAAAAAATTTACTGAAATTGGGATACAGTTAAAATGAGCTTAGTAAACACGAAGAAATTACACTTAATTTCAAGTCAGCTTGTCTAACTATCCTGTTGTAACCCGAATCGACTTTCCACACTACTGCTTCATGAGCACACAAGTTGTTTTACACCTGTTATCATAGAAACGCTAGCCTTGCACATGGTAAGCCAAGGCTTTGGAGTCCCATCACATGAAGTGTTCCAAAGATAAACACCCATGAGTGTCCTCAACTGTAAAGCGATCCTATTTAAAAAGGAGAACTTCAAAAAAATAATTGGCTCTTTTATTCTCAGCTAGAAATTTTCCTCATGATAGCTAGGGTTTCTGAGAACAGCAGTATACAACACAGTTGTTCTTGTCTCTTAAAATAGCACAGATCGAACATTTAATCTTTCTGTTGACCACTTAAACTCTAAACTCTAAATACTATTTTTTGTTAACACACACTCTGTCTCTTTCTGTCTCTCTGTCTCTCTGTCTCTCTGTCTCTCTGTCACTCTGTCTCTCTGTCTCTCTGTCTCTGTTTGTCTGTCTGTCTCTCTCTCTCTCTCTTTCTCTCACACACACAGAGCAAGAATGAGAGAGAGTGAGAGAGCTTAATTAATTTGAATTTCTCATAATGTAATACAAATCATATGAAGCAAAAGCAAAAGAAAACACTTTTTATGGTGAGAAACCTAGAAGGGAAAAATGTCTTTGCAAGTATTGAAAAGAAGAATATCAGATTGATCAAATAAAAAAAAACATTGCATTAAAAATATCACCCTTCAAAGTAACTCTGTTTTAAGTAGTTACACTTTAGACAAGGATTTAGAGACTATTTATATTGAGGGGTAATTATATTTCTAATTCTGGTGCTATATTTAGCCATTTACTGAGACTCAGTAGAGGACATGAACTCAGCACTTAGAATAACCCTGGCTTCTCAAGAGTTGTCACATGCTCACTGTTTGTAAGTAACCTACTTTATTTACTAGATACAAGCAGTGCCTCCTCTCATACATGTAAATACTCATCTGCTGCAGTTAGGTCAGCACGGTGCTCTACACACAGAGGAAAATCATGAGTTTAGTGCTGTCTTCCATTATAGATTAGGAATTACATGGAGAGATATTTTCAAGATATAATCTCAAATTTAAACTGGAATGGCTACACAATTAACATACTTTATGCTTAGTAAATTCCTCTCTTGCACATTCACCGTGTTTAGAGTGAAGAAAGCCCATATTGAAACCAACGAGCTCCGTTTGATTGTATATGTTTCCACAGGTGAACGTGTTTCATCTTGAAATCAATTTGGATTAGTTGCCGTCTCATCTAGGCAAGCATGTGCATGTGATAATGAACAGTAGTAAATCATCGTCTAACGTCATAGAAGGGCTTTGCTCTTACTTTCATAATCATAGAATACATGCCTTATTTGCTTTCTGCTAGTGTTGTAACCCTTGATATGTCCCTTAGCTAGTGTGTTGGCTTTTGGTGCCCTTTAACATGGAGATTACATTCAGTGACTACAATGTGTGTGTGTGCATGTGTGAGTGTGCATGTGTGTGTGTGTGTGTGTGTGTGTGTGTGTGTGTGTGTGTGTGGTCTGTGTACAGACAAGATTGTCAGCTAAAAGAATTCATCAGCTCCCTTATGGCAGCAGGACAGGTGTGCAGTGTTTCTCTGTGCGCACATGCTGATCCTGGCAGGAACAGCCAGAGACCTGCTGCTTGAACCGTCAGAAGTCACCTGAAGGAGTGCTCCAAATGCCTTTCTGTAAGCAAGCATCATCCACTTGGGAAAACTTCTCCTCTGCTGACGAATGAAGGAAAACTCTGCTGTGACTGTGCTTACTGCCATTGCCATATCACACCTCACGCATGGTTGTCCCATATCCAGATGCCATCTGTAGCATATTCCAGCACTGTCAATTCAGAAGCTGAGACACCACATAGGACTGAAGTATTTACTGCTGTGTACACATCTGGCAAATTTGGAATTGTTGAAGGAAGTTGACAGTCTAATAATGTTTTCCTGCTTTTTATCATCCTTGATATTAAAACTCCAATTGACATTGGCATTAGCTAATGTAAAAATCATGGGAGAGAAAGGGGGGGATGGGTTATTTTGCTTTTATAACAACATTCCAGCTAGAGTTCTCTGTTCTCTCTCTCTCTCTCTCTTTGTTTTGTTTTACAAAAAGTGAATTTTTGTGCAGGTTTGTGTAAGTGTAAATTATTTTTTTGGTTCTATTGAAAATGATATAATGTTTTATATTTATCTTTAACCATTTTTCAGACATTTTGGGGGTTCACTATAATGTATGTGTGTGAGATTAGACTTAATTGACAAACTTCACAATCACTCTAATTCATATTCATGGAAATACTTCCTCACTCACTTGTGCTACTTTATTCATATGCTGTGATTACTTTAAATAGCTAATAATTTTATAAATGATTTAATTCGTGATTTTTAAAGTTTCAGTTTTCTCTCTCTTTTCTTCTCCAAGTACACTTTGGTCAGCCTATTTTACTACTGTATTGAAATGAAGATTTACTAATTATAAAGTCTCAAATGAAGAATTTATTTACATATGCTATCCATAAAGTCCCCCCACCCCGACTCTCCCACCCACCCACTCCCACTTCTTGGCCCTGGCATTCCCCTGTACTGAGGTAGATAAAATTTGTACGACCAATGGGCCTCTCTTTACACTGATGGCCGACTAGGCCATCTTCTGCTACATATGCAGCTAGAGACACTAGCTCTGGGGATATTGGTTAGTTCATAATGTTGTTCCACCTATAGGGTTGCAGATCCCTTTAGCTCCTTGAATACTTTCTCTAGCTCCTCCATTGGGGGCCCTGTGATCCATCCAATATCTGACTGTGAGCATCCACTCTGTGTTTGCTAGGCCCCGGCATAGTCTCACAAGAGACAGCTATATCTGGGTCCTTTCAGCAAAATCTTGCTAGTGTAATTAGTTTTAATACCAGTAGTTAATAACCATGTGATTAAAGGCAACATGAAAAAAATAAATTATGTTCATATTGTTTTATAACCGATAATGAAATATGTGGCTCTGCAATCCTTATGTTCAACATTAACCAAATTTAATTAGTTTCACTTAATCCTTAAAAGACAGAATACAAAATAGAGTATAAATAAAATTAATTGAATGAGCTACAACAGAAATCTCACTGTATGACGAAGTGCAGCAAAGAATCATACGCACTTCCTTCTAACTCTGTGTCCTCAGTTTCTAAGTTGAGATGTGCTTGATGAATTCCTTACATGGACTTTAGTAAGGCATGGTTTTCAGGAAATATCATTTATGGACTGTATTTCAAAAGACCACCTCAGCAAGTAGACATAATTTTTAGTTTCCTTGTTGGTGCTGACTGATTTCCTAAACAATATACTGTTCCTGTTACATGGTTAGTTGTACTTATTACACAAAATAAAACAAAAAGAAATACTAATTTGATTTAAACCCTGTTGTCCTTTATGGGCAACAAAAGGGCTGGAATAAATAAAATAAATAAATAAATTCTAGAATCATGTTCCTACAGATTTTATTTCACTATCTCAAACAGATTTTGATCTGCTAAAACTCAGTGTGACTTGAAAGGACAAAGTGGTAACAAACCAAATAATTAACTAAATGAAGTATTATTATATGAAAGTTGTTTTGAAAAGCTTTAAAAATCAAAGGACTTTAGGGTCAGCCAATAATGACAAAGCAAATGGTTTTTTAAGTATCCCAGGAAATATGCACCCATGTGCTTCTGAGGAGGCTTGTTAGTTTAAATTTAGCTGGTTGACAAACATTTCCACGTAAAAATTTTAACTCTCCATCACCATGTCATCTTCCTCAGATTCCAGTGACTGTAAGTAAATGTCATGAGGAGACATTATTTTAGCTCATATTTACAAGTGGCATTGGGGAGCAACATGCATGTATGGTTTTCATATAAATATACATATTTTCAAACTCACTGTACAAATTTATTTTGTGAAGAGTAATACATTAAGGAATGTAGAAGAAATGACTTATATATATATATATATATATATATATATATATATATATGTGTGTGTGTGTGTGTGTGTGTTATATACTTTTATATACTATGTAAGTTGTTACATATACTTTTGCATACTATATAGGTGTCAGAAAAATAAAGTCACAATTTTATGGTGTTCAAATAGCATTCTGAAAGAAGAAAACGATGGAAACAGAGGGGTGAGGTGGCTGATCACAGGAAATCATAAGATCCTTGGAAAAAGAGGACGAATATTGAATGAGATGAATGGTGCCATCTTTTGAAAAGTAGCATTTGGCTCCTGTGTACAGAAAATGTCATTGTAGGCAATATCAGAATAGGAAGACAAATTTGAAGGTAGTTTCCTAATACAGCTATTATGTTAGGAACTGGGGCAAGAGTGGTGGCTGGAAGGATGAAGAGATGCAGCAATCCATTCTTAAAAGAAATGCCGGCAAATTTTAGTTATTGAAACAAGATACTGAAAATGAAGATTTGAAAGTAAGATACTGAAAATAGAAAAGAATTTTAGAATACCATAACACCTTTATCCCAAGTAAATCACAATACAGCTCACATTTGCAGAAATGGAATAATATACCACCAGTGCATATAGAAGGGAATTATCAAGATCTTCAGTTTGGGACTTAGTGGATGGTAGGTGCATTTTGGGCATGAGACAATATTAACTAGTCTTAAACATCACTCTTCTGCTCTCTTTTAATTTGCACATTTCCTAAACTCTCTTGAAGTTTTATGTGGCTATATAACTAGTGATAGCTTCAGGAATAAGTGTGACAGAGATGCTGCTGAGCCCAGTATGTGCTCACAAGGGAGTTACATGGAGCTCTTCTGAGCTTTATTTGACCCCTGTGCACATAAGCTCGGATAACAAAGCTGCCCCACCAGCCGTGATAAGACAAGAGACAGAGATTAACTGACATATGCTTCTACCACTATAGTTTGGAATGCTTTGTAAGCAGCTTGTCTTAGGCCTTCACTAAATATAACTTCTAATAGAAAGTTATCGACTACAGCTGAGACTGATCTGAGGTTTATCCAAAAGACAATCTAGGGATTCTGGACATGGAGCTGGTATTTGAAGGGTAATGACTGGAGAAACTCCTGATATCAGTTTATTTCTTCAGGTAGAAATTAATTTAATTTTCTTCACATTTATTAGGTTATTATAGTAAAATTGAATATTGTTTCATTAACTTTAATGAATAACATTGTAGTTTTAGGCTAAATATTGGAAGAGCAGTGTATCAAAGATCACACACTAGAGAACTGGGAAGAATGCTGTTTGATCCAACAATACTTATTTTAAGGCAAATTTTATTTTCTTTATTAAGGGTTTATCTTTCAAAACACATAGAATGTCCAAATTCTGCATGGACATTCCATGCAGAAATGAAGTTACCTGTCATGTCACTATCAGCATTTGCAACCTTATGTTTACCCTTTTTTCCTGAAAGTTTCCTTCAAATTAACAAGGTAGAACTTTGGGAGTTCATTTAGTGTCTATAACTCATCCCCATCGATTTTATAAGGAATTCTAAAAGCTGAAATATACTTATCCTTACTTCCTTCTAGTAGTGATTTTACAGAAGGTCTTGCGTACCTTTTTCAAATATCAGTGTCTTACACACAATATAAAGATAGTGTTAAAGTTTGCCAGTCTTGTTGTTGTTAGGAATTTTACTCTCATGCCTCAACCCACAATCAGTGGTTAATGGCAGCTTGGCCTGAATAAACATTTCAAGAAATCATAATTGCAATGACACTTTGCCTTAGAATATATGTTATGCAATTAGTTAAGTTTTCTTGGTATTAATGTATCTTTCAAAACCCTGTTATCTTGGGACTATAAACAGGATACACCATTGGTTCATTTTCCTCCTGTGGCAACATGCCCCATAATGAAGAAATATTAAATAGATTTTCTTCTTGTTATTATACTTGGGATTTCAAATCTATTGAGGAAGTTTTGCTCACCAAACCTTATTTAATAAAGACCTTCAATAACGCACTGTGGGGAAAATCAATATAATTAAATAAAATCTAAGATGTAGCTTATTATATATCAACATGTGTGAACCAAATGTGTATGAATACATTTTATTGAACCATGAATCTGAACATGAACAGAATCAGGTTGCTCCCTGATTCGCCTGGCATTTTATGAAACCTATTATTCTTATCTGACATTATTGCAGTATAACAGACCATAGTGACATTTGGTTACATTCCGTTTTATTATTGCTTTGTAGAAAATCGTTCTCACCAATAAGTGATGAAAATGCAGAGGCAATTGCAGCAGCATCCCAGCCATCCATTCATCTTTCCCTGTGCTGTAATGTCTACAACCACTCAGACAGCACTGCTCAGTTTTCTTTATTCAGATCACAATGAAATAATTTCAGGATGAGGAGATAATTAATGTATCATAAAATCCATACAACACTGTATGTCTAACATTAAAATGCATGTTCTCACTACTTTCCCATTTATAATATAAAAAAAATAGACAAGTGTAAAATATTCAACAACAAATATAAGGTTTGAGCATTCATAAGTTACTCAAAAATAAGTTTTTTTTAAAGTAAGTTTTTTAATACTGAGCGTTAATATTTACACAAACATATACTGAGATCAGGGCTCCCCATAATAATATGCACCAGCTATTAACACAGTACATCTTTTTTCACCAAATGTTACTGCAAATTCAACAGTACTTTTGTCTCATGTAAATAATTTCTTTAATATTTTCTTTAATATTTTATTTTTGTATAGCAATCATTAATATATATATATATATATATATTTGTGTGTTTGTAAGCTTCTGCATTAATGTTTATATTTCTTACTCCAATCTACTACTATAAAGGAGACAACACTAACTTAGCACTAACAAGAAAGTTTAAAGTTAATTCTAATGAATGTACTTTTTAAATTCTGGATGAATTGTTTGTGAATGGATTTTACAAAGTATAAATAGTTCTACTGGCAGATGATTACCTTAAATTTTAAGCCTATTTTTCGATGAAGTATTAATGAATTTATCTGTAATACAAAGTGAGGGCACAATATTGTGATTTCTTATATTATGTTAAGCATTTCCCTTTGTCTCTGTACATTAACAATAATCACACTGTCTACGCATCACTAAAATAAATTTAAAACATCACACGAAGGAAAGCCAGCATTATATTATCTCAAGCCTTTCCTTTTCCAAGTAGTCTCTTTTACTAAAAGTGATGTTCTTTCCTTTCATTCATACTTAGCAATGCAGATTAGTATCACTCACATGGGATGACTCCACAGGAATAACCATCAACATTTTGAGAACATCACAGCATGCAACATTAGTATTTATGCTACAAAAAAATGCATTCATTTTTCTATATAGTTTTTCAATGACCTGTTTTTTGTTGAAAATAACTCTACAATTTACATAGATAAGTGAGACAGCTGTTTATGATTCACAAATAGTACAATATACAATAATCTAAAACAGAAAGTTAATTTGAAGAACTCAATTTCTGTTCAAAACATAGTTTTACTATCTCCGTAAAGATCGTACATCTAAATTTGACCATTGCTTATAATCTTATCAATGTTTTTATGGAAGATGTTGAAAATCAATCCTTATTTAAATAACTTACTGGTGCCAATAAAAATGCCCGGTGACCTTAGAATCAAAACTGATGGCTGAAGACACAATGAGGTCGCAGAAAACAGTTTAAGATCTTACTTAATTCTTTGACTCTAACATCCACAATAAATGCTCCTGACGTGCTTAAATCCAATGGCTATGTCTATAATACAATCTCTGAATCCAAGACCTTAAAGAGATGGTGAGGAGGAGTGAAGATTATAAGAGCTAGAGGACAAAGAATTTGGCTGAGAGTGAGTGTTCATGAGACTCTAGGGAAGCTATCCCCATGATAATTCAGCAATAGGCTGCTTAACAAGACTGAAAGAATAAAACCATAAGTATCCCAGGTTACACAGAAATGAGAACTCTCACTGAGCTCCATCCTCAGCATACAAAAACTTCACCCTTTCTCCATATTTAATTAATGCATGAAAATTACTATCAATTTCTAATGTCATGGCTCCTGATATTCACAAAGAGTAGCCCATAAGTGGCTAATATTTCACTTGTCCAATTGAGAGTACTTCATTTTCTTTTTTTTTTCTTTTTTTTTTTTAAAGATTTATTTATTTATTATATGTAAGTGTACTGTAGCTGTCTTCAGACAGACCAGAAGAGGGTGTCAGATCTCATTACGGATGGTTGTGAGCCACCATGTGGTTGCTGGGATTTGAACTCTGGACCTTCGGAAGAGCAGTCGGGTGCTCTTACCCACTGAGCCATCTCACCAGCCCCCTTCATTTTCTTAAATTAATTTTTGTTACCGTTAACTTAGTTTTTCAATTTTCCCTCCAAAATTTTATTTTACCCTATATGAAATGTTTGTTAATAAATAGTATATGATAGATATACAGAAACAGTATAGATAGATAAACAGAATTGGTGGTAGAGATTTGCATATAAATGTACAGTCATTTAAGAACTTTCATGAATGGCATGCATATTCACTGAAATTTATCAATTATTTGTGCACGCTTGTGAAATCTATGAATTAACTGTTGTTTTTATCCTTTCTATCTTAAGTAGTAATCATAATAATGATAGTAATGGTGACATTAAACTTCATTCTGCAATATTTTGAAAAACTGCCTAAATTCTAAGACTTATCTTAAGTGCTTTAAAACATTCACTTATTAGCTTGCAATGCTTTTTTTTATGCAAGGTTTTTTTTTAAACCTAAAATGTGAAGAAGTTATAAACAAGGTGTTAGTAGTAAACTAAAATCTTGACTCATTATTCGATTATATAACTTCATTCATTAATTATTCAAATGCAATCAACTATCTTCTTAGAGAATATTCATTAAATTTAAATGTCTTAGGTGATAAATTTCTCAATTTGAAAACTAAACAAGTTTTATGTCAGCAGATGAAAAAATTCTAAAGTTCATGTCAATAGTCTATATTAATCTATTGATTTTATATATGGACAAAATTAATTATCAGACTCTTAAAAATAAAGACAATATGACCTTGTCTTTTGAGAAAGTCATTAGCTGCAGTAGAGGGTGAATCAAGTTAGCCAAAGTATATGGAAAGGAATTTTATTCAGAGCTCAGATGCACATGAATTTCTTTAGTCATTTTGTAGACTAATATGAAAATATCATGGAATATTTAAAGCATCTCTGTACCTGATAATCAAGACTCACAGAATACTTGACAACAAGGATACTAAAAATGCATATTCTCTTGTTGAAAGTGCTAATAATAAATTTATATACATTTGTTCATAAATTTTATAAAATGTAGACTAATTATAGAAACTAGGATATTTTATTTGTGTTAATATTTAAGGACTGCCAAAACCTGTTTATGAAATAACATGATCTAAAGTTAGAAGGTTTGGTGATGTGATTTCAGTTAGTGCCTCTAAGGAAGAGTATAGAATTGTATGAGAACTGTCTTAAACTAGCATGGAAATTATATACGCAAAATCTTTTTAAAGTTTCCTTTGTGGACAGATCTGGGTGTAATTTTTTTCTTTTTTTCTTTCTTTCTTTATTTTTTTATTAGGTATTTATTTCATTTACATTTCCAGTGCTATCCCAAAAGTCCCCCACCCACTCCCCCACCCACTCCCCCACCCACCCACTCCCACTTCTTGGCCCTGACATTCCCCTGTACTGAGGCATATAAAGTTTGCACGACCAATGGGCCTCTCTTTTCACTGATAGCCGACTAGGCCAACTTCTGTTACATATGCAGCTAGAGACACGAGCTCTGGGGGGTACTGGGTAGTTCATATTGTTGTTCCACCTATAGGGTTGCAGATCCCTTTAGCTCCTTGGATACTTTTTCTAGCTCCTCCATTGGGGGCCCTGTGATCCATCCAATAGCTGACTGTGAGCATCCACTTCTGTGTTTACAAGGCCCGAGCATAGTCTCACATAGTCAAGAGACAGCTATATCTGGGTCCTTTCAGCAAAATCTTGCTAGTGTATGCAATGGTGTCAGCATTTGGAGGCTGATTATGGGATGGATCCCTGGATATGGCAGTCTCTACATGGTCCATCCTTTCGTCTCAGCTCCAAACTGTGTCTCTGTAACTCCTTCCATGGGTGTTTTGTTCCCAATTCTAAGACGGGGCAAAGTGTCCACACTTTGGTCTTCATTCTTCTTGAGTTTCATATGTTTAGCAAATTGTATCTTATATCTCGGTCTAATTTTAACAAAACTGAGTTAAAGTTTTCTCAAAGGGTATGGCACTTAAGGAGGACTTTGTAGAATGAACATATTTTCTATGTGCATTCTCCTTTCAGAAGTTATAATTGCTATTAAATGTAATGTGGAATAGATTTATAATAATCATATCAGAAAATCATTTCCTATTATCTGTAAAATAACATTATTTCCTTCTGTATGTATAAATGGATTATTACACAGAACAATTGTGGTTTCCTGTGCTACAAGAATATAAATATAGGCTAATTTTCCTTAACTTTGGAGAATTTATGCAGTAGAGAAAGGAACATAGTCAAACAAGAACCTTAACATTGCTCATGCTTAGTGGGAACCAAAAGCACTGTTAGAGATTTCTGACGTAAACCTAGATGGCAATGACAACAGATGAGGGACCTGAGACATGGTGTCAGTAGCTAATTTCCCTCATGTCAACTCCTACAGAACAGGGGTTTGAACTCAGGATAATGTTGGCATATTCTCTTTCTTCTAAATCAAAGCCATTTTGGGAGCATTCAAAAACTGACAGGGGAGGTGTCTCAGGGGGGTAAGAACATTTGCTACACAATTATGAGGACCCGAGTTCAGATTTTCAGTACTCATAGAGAAAACCGGTGTGGTCAGGACCATCTTGACTACTAGACAGGAAGGGCCTTGCTGGCCAGCTAACCTATTTGTAAAATAGTAAGCTCTAGGTTTAGCGAGAGACCCTTTCTCAATGGAATAAGGTAGAAAGCAACATGTTTTAAGCATTAACAGAAGAAAATACTCAAATACCCTTCTTGGAACTCATCAGACATACCTTTAAGTGCTCTTAATCTTCCACATGTAGTACACTAAAGCATACATTATACATGCCATACTTGCATCTAAATACACACATCCCCCAGATGGGCCTACGTACACATAAAATGGGAATAGAGAAGGAACAAGAAGAAAGCTTCATACAGGGGAACAGAAAAAAAGGTGCCTGAATCAAATTTCATGTGATATGTGATTATGCTGAAGGGTTTATAGATTCAGACTGAAAAACAAAAGGCACTACAGATACTGAACCTGGGTTTTCATTTTAGTCATACTATAACTGACTGAGACAGTGATGTTAATACTTGCCAGAAAAGTGAGAAATTCAAGGCTTTCCTTTTATTCCCCAAAATGGAAGCCATTTAAAAGAGGAAACGAGGTGCCATAGTCATGAGAAAATGAAAATATTAGCTGAGAATAAACTAATTTTTAGTTTTTAATGTAAAGAAATTGAGGATCTCATGATGCCATCTGTAGATTAATGAAAGTGATTCTATCCCCTGTTACTTGGAGAAAAACATTCTACTGTAGCACACTGTACCTGACCTATGTGGCTTTTCTCCTTAGGTAAGCTGTACCTGCAGTGCATTTTTGCATATATGATTACTATCTTTGACATCTTTCCATAGAGGCTTACCCATCTAATCATCAATTCTTCCCAGAGACGTCTCCAGTTCACCAGCCAATACGAAGGAAGATCTTTACTTTACAATGTACAGAATATAGACACTTTTTAAGACCACAATTTCCAGAATACCACATATGATTAACAGTTTGTTTAGAATGGAGAGTCATGAATCTCCCTTCATGAATTCCAAGTTGCCTCAAACTCAATAAAAGAGTTACGCTCGAGAGCAATTAGCTGATATGATCATCCATGCTGAGATTTCTGTGTGCCCTGCTTACATACACTGGCCTCTGTGAAGAGAAATGAAAGCAACTTACTCATTTTCATTCTTCCACATAATCTGTCTTCCATCCTCAGTACCTATTGAACAGTTCCAAGAACAGACTGCAAAGATAAAATCCCAATTTCTCACAGGCAATTTTATTATTCAGATAGTTGCAATAGCTTTTAGTTTGATCATAGAGTCACTCAGAATTTCATAATGACAGGGTCTACAATCTGAACTTCGTGAGCAGTGCTGGGCGAGGTTGCTTAACAATGCTACAAATCAAGATGCTGACTTGTAAAATGTAGGTAGCCTGAAATGCCCTAATACTTCAATGGCCTTACAGTGGAACATAAATTCCAATATACCTGTCCAATATCTGAAATTTAATAAGATATTTTCATTTACTAAATAAATTTTAACTCAACAATAAAAATCATTTACATCTTATAAACACATGTTATTTTTATAAGGTTTAAAATATCATATAGAAGTCAATAAAAACAATTTTCCATAAACTATAGAATTTATACGGTATCTTCAAGGATAATTCCAAAATCGAGCCAGAGTAATGGAAACAGAATGGACAGAAGAAAGAGAAAATAACTCTAGTAAATGTCCATGAACACACAGTGTCCTCAACTAATCCCATGGTACTTATCCTCTGAAACTCGTGAAATGGAATAGTTTAAAATGGTCACTGAGCACAGAGAGATTATCTTTTCATAATTTAATCCAAATATTTAGTTTAAGATTCAATCAGCATAATATCAAGGCAAATTTAACTCTCTGGATGTGAGGAGATGTAGTTGGTTCTCTTTCATGCATGAGCTCTGGTAAACTGGTTTCAGAGAACAGCTGGAGTAGGTCAGAGACAGGCAGCTCAAGATGTGGACATGTTTTCATAAGCTGTGAAGAAATTGGTCATAAACCCTCTCAAATCCATTGGTCCTAGCCCAGGAAAATTGCACCTATTCTTCAATATCTTCCTATAAAGTAGATAATATTTGAAATGATTGCTAGTCTTTTCATCTCTTGGAACTGTACAGAGAGTTCTCATTTCTCTTAGAACTCAAAGTGTATATGTTTTTAATTAATTAGAAATTTGTTTTAAACTTAACCCTAAATTAATCCACTGTGGTAAAATCTGGCAAAAATTACTTAGTTTTGAAGAATTCAATTGACGTAAGCAGCAACACAAACATGCCAGGTTTTTTTTTTTGTGTGTGTGTGGTCACATGATTGGCAACTAATAATAAGTAGTTTAGAAAACTATATTAAATACTAAAGCATTGTTTGTTTGCTGAACATATTAGGATATAGTAGTTTTTACTCAACCCTTATATTGTCCACTAAGTCAATAACTTTGTTAAGTATGATAATCAAAGTTCTTTGCAAATACTTTTTTATTACTAAAATTAAATTGTATGTGTCATCAATCCTAGGAATATGAAGAATAATGGAGAATTCACATTAGCATCGTGTTATGCAATGGAATGCTGAGAGACTGTACATTTGACTCTAAGTCTTATATTGCTCAGAGTAAAATATAATCAATTACTTTCATAACAAAAGAATAAACTTTTTGCCTAATATAAATACATTCACATGGCATATTTGCAAAGTTTCTCATTTGTAAAAGGAATTACGTAGCAGAGACAAAACAACAAGGTTAGTAACAGAAAGCTGCTGACATTTGGGGAAAGTTGTCATGCCTTCTACAGGGTTCTGATATAATTTTTTTTTTTTTTTTGGTTTTTCGAGACAGGGTTTCTCTGTGTAGCCCTGGCTGTCCTGGCACTCACTTTGTAGACCAGGCTGGCCTCGAACTCAGAAATCCGCCTGCCTCTGCCTCCCGAGTGCTGGGATTAAAGGCGTGCGCCACCACGCCCAGCTCTGATATAATTTTTAACTGAGTCAAAAGCATGAGCTTTTATATTACTTCAGAATTCATTACTTTTCTATTTTGCAGGTATATGAGTATTCTTTTATATCCTCATTTAAAATCCCTTTCATCATCCAAATAAAAAATACAAAGTATAAGCTGCTTGAAATGCATTCTGATACTACACATTTTGAATGATTTCAATATTTAAAGTTGATACTAAAGAATCCAATAAGAATAGCATATATA
This sequence comes from Mus caroli, assembly GCF_978045245.1. Classification (NCBI taxonomy): domain Eukaryota; kingdom Metazoa; phylum Chordata; class Mammalia; order Rodentia; family Muridae; genus Mus; species Mus caroli. The sequence continues at coordinate 65,455,305 of NW_028227256.1, forward strand.
TATATGTATATATGTATAGAATGTATATATATATATATATATATATATTCACTGTACTGTATAGCTAAATGTGTATTTTCGATTTAAGGTAATAAAAAGACAATTTCAAGATGATCAATAGTTTCCATTTCTGCTATATGTAAGCAAAATGATATCTATATTTAATATGTCTGTTTAGGTATTTATGATAGATATTATCCTGACTAATGCCACCTTTTCACTATAGAGAGATTAGAGATTAGTCCCTGCTTTTATATGGTAACAAATTCTAATAGTGAGCAGTTTTCTTTATGTGCTTTGTGTCTTATTATTAAGCCCATTATCCCATAAAGGTAGCAACTTCAGTGTTGACTGGCGTTATCCCAAATATAGCTATAGGATGCCAAAATGTGTGAAAGATATTAAATATAAGCAAAGCCTTCCATCTCTTCAGCCAGTATCCAGTCAATTTTTGATGTCACTTCAGTAAGTGAGAAAATGAACCTATTCTCTTTAAATGAATTCCCTGGAGTATTTATTTAGATAAATATATTCTAAAACATTATTATTAATTAAAACAAAACCATGTAAAATATGGATGCATGATATAAGGTTTAGAAATAAAATGAAACAAGATACTTGTACAGAAAGTGAATTTCACAGGGTGGGGGTAGTACTGCCTAAGGGTAGCACACAGTAAGGAAGATGGCTCTGGATCATGACCTTTATTTTCACAGTGTCTGATGCATGTAACCATAAGTAGCTACAGGGAGACGGTAAGATTGAAGTGTCATCACTGACTCACTGATACTTTTTTAACCTATTCTAACTTGAACATTTTTCATAGTGTAGGATCATATAATTGGGACTCATGTTTTACTTTTTTTTTAGCTTAATGACAATCGTGAGTTTATACTAACTATTTGCATAACTTAGTGGAATCTTTTTAATTCTGATAACATAGGGAACCATAACAATTGTGAGGAGTGGGTGTGGCAGCAGTCCCAAGATGGAGCCCGGGACTGCAGCCAAGTCTTATGACTTGCACCTGATTTCCTCATACACCTGGTCCACTGTGAGAACTGCGCAGGTGCACCATGATGCAAGATCGGACCATATGACAAGTGATGATTCTGGCCAATGGACAGCTGTTACGTGGACTGGGCTGATGGGGGGTGGTAGAGGGGTTATATAAGGGATTGCGATTGGGGGCAAGAGAAGACAGAGAGATTTTTTTTCCTGCATGCATGTTGAAAGGTTCCTGAATAAACTGCTTTGAGAAGAACGCTGTGTCGTACCTCTTTTCTGCTGGTCGGAGACAGAAGCGACAAACAATGATGTGATTCTTTTAAGAAAAGAATAAATGAAAAGACTATTTGTGGGATGAAATTATAGTTAGTAGGAGTTTTTGACAAGAAAACATTGCATTAATGCTGTCAGTTAAGACTAGTGAACAATTCCATTTATCTTATACAATGACTGCAAACCTGTGGAAAATAATGAACCAGACATTAGAGTTCCTACATAGTAGTCAACTCACCTATGCATCCATGAGATAGAGAAGAGAAATATAGCAGATGACTTAGGTTTAAATTATTTCCAATGCAGTATGTTTTATGAATACCTTACATAATCTGTTTTGCTCTTTATCTCTCTATTTCTTCTATGAACAAGAATGAAGTCAAGAAGTTTCCTGTATAATTAATTATAGTATTTGTAAGAATCATGGAAAAGTGTTGAGCTCTCCAAAAGAAATATATTATTGTTGTCATAATTTAAAAAAAAAGAAAAATAAGTGTACATGAAGATAAAGGTTCACTTAAAATTTATATTAAGATATCACTGTCACATCCAGGGCTGTGCATCATAATGATAAACTAGCCAGACCTGTTTCTAATATGAATTACTCCAGTGTGGAGTAGGAATACTTAACTGAGGAAATGAAATAAATTGCTAATTACAGGATATGGACATTAATAAGAAAACAACGAAAACAACAATTATGCACAGCTAGCTTATGTAATTATAAGGGACATTGAGTTTGATGATAAATCCATCTTGGATTATGTACAGATACACTGTCAGAGGAAGCTGGCAGGGATAAAACTTTATGGTAAGGTTCAAAGGAAGATTAGCCACTCAGAGGAAATGCATTACTGGGAAAATCTTTCAAGGAATGAAAAACACACTTAACAGTAAAATGCTTACTACATTCTTGTTTTATAGAGAGTGAAGAAGACACCAAACCCCTACACTATTGCTGATGCCAAGAAGTACTTGCATACAGGAGCCTAGTATGGCTGTCCTCTGAGAGGTTCTGTCAACACTGGACTAAGACAGATGCAGATACTCACAGCCAACCATTGAATTAAGACCTGGGACTCTAATAGAAGAATTAGGAGAACTGAATGAGCTGAAGGGGATTACAACCCCAAAGGAAGAGCAACAATATCAACTAACTGAACCCCACAGAGCCCCCAGGGACTAAATCACCAACCAAAGAGTATACATGGGTGGCTCGGTCCATGGCTCCAGCTGCATACATAACAGAGCACTGCATTATCTGGCATCAATTGGAGGGGAGGCCCTTGGTCCTGTGGAAGCTTGTTGCCCCAGTGAAGGGGATTGCTGGAAAGGTGTGGAGGGAGTAGGTGAATGGGTGGGGAAGCATCCTCTTAGAGGCAAAAGGGATATGGTGGAGAGTTTGCAGAAGGGAGACTGGGAAGGGGGACAGGATTTGGTATGTTATTAAATAAAATAATTAATTAAAAAGGGAAAAATAAAAAGAGTGAATGAAAAAGAAGGAGAAATTGATATGAGACCTCATGGAGGAAGATCATGAATTACAAAGTCTACTAAAGAACATGTTTGGCTTTTTTCTTTTTTACTACTGTAAATAGGAAGTATGGGGAAACCTTATGGAGAAATATCAAGTATGTTTTAAGGACATCAAATGGTTTTGGTTTTTTGTTTGTTTGTTTTTCTGTGTTTATGAGACTGATCTGTAGGTGGGCAAAGTATATTGGAACGCTCCTTAGAAGGCATCACTAATAGCACATGGAAGCCAGTTACAGTCTATACAAGACTAGTGGTAATGGAAATGTAGACATGTAGATGAATTTGATATAACTAGCCAGTGAGTTCTAGCACTTTTGTGGATGAGCTAATATAAGCAATCAAGTATATGTCACAGTTCTTAAACTAGCAAGAACTATTAGATGTAATGTTTAGTGGGTAAGAAAGAGATTCAAGATATTTCATTTTGAGATGTTAAGACAGAAAATAAATCACCCATCCTGTGAAAATTTGGAGAATTCATTTGTATTGAGGAAACCAGGGTTCAGAATAGATATTAATGGAAATGGTAATATAGATCTCTTACATATAAAAACATCACCACAATATTTCTTTTTTTTTGCACATTTTTAAATTATTTTTTTAATTTTTTTATACTTCTTTTTTATTTATTAGGTATTTTCTTCATTTACATTTCCAATGCTATCCCAAAAGTCCCCCAAACCCTACACCCCCACTCCCCTACCCACCCACTCCCACTTCTTGCCTTGGCCCCTGTACTGAGGTTTGTAAGACCAAGGGGCCTCTCTTTCCAAGGATGGCCGACTAAGCCATCTTCTGATACATATGTAGCTAGAGACATGAGCTCCAGTGGGTACTGGTTAGTTCATAATGTTGTTCCACCTACAGGGTTGCAGATCCCTTTAGCTCTTTGGATACTTTCTCTAGCTCCTCCATTGGGGGCCCTGTGGTCCATCCAACAGCTGACTGTGAGCATCCACTTCTGTGTTTGCTAGGCCCCAGCATAGCCTCACAAGAGACAGCTATATCAGGGGCCTTTCAGCAAAATCTTGCTAGTGTATGCAATGGTGTCAGTGTTTGGAGGCTAATTATGGGATGGATCCCCGGGTATGGCAGTCTCTAGGTGGTGCATCCTATGGTCTCAGCTCCAAACTTTGTCTCTGTAACTCCTTCTATGGGTGTTTTGTTCCCAATTCTAAGAAGGGGCAAAGTGTCCACACTTTGTTCTTTGTTCTTCTTGAGTTTCATGTGCTTTGCAAATTGTATCTTTAATCTTGGGTAGTCTAAGTTTCTGAGCTAATATCCACTTATCAGTGAGTACATATCATGTGAGTTCTTTTGCGATTGGGTTACCTCACTCAGGATGATGCCCTCCAGGTCCATCCATTTTCCTAGGAATTTCATAAATTCATTCTTTTTAATAGCTGAGTAGTACTCCATTGTGTAAATGTACCACATTTTTTGCACGTTTTTATTAGATATTTTCTTTTTATACGTTTCAAATTTCAAATGCTATCCTTAATGTTCCCTATACCCTCCCTCCACCCTGCTTCCCTATCTACCCACTCTCAATTCTTGGCCCTGGCATTCCCCTGTACTGGGGCATATAAAATTTGCAATACCAAGGGGCCTCTCTTCCCAGTGATGGCCGACTAGGCCATCTACTGCTACATATGCAACTAGAGACAGGAGCTCTGGGGGTACTGGTTAGTTCATGATGTTGTTCCACCTATAGGGTTGCAGACCCCTTCAGCTCCCTGGGTGCTTTCTCTAGCTTCTCCACTGGAGGCCCTGTGTTCCATCCAATAGCTGACTGTGAGCATCCACTTCTGTATTTGCCAGGCACTGGTATAGCCTCATATGAGACAGCTATACCAGGGTCCCTTCATGAAGACTTGCTGGCATATACAATAGTGTTTCGGTTTGGTGGCTGATTATGGGATGGATCCTTGGGTAGGGTAGTCTCTGGATAGTTCATCCTTTCGTCTTAGCTCCAAACTTTGTCTCTGTAACTCATTTCATGGGTATTTTGATCCCTATTCTAAGGAGGAACGAAGTATCCACCCATTGGTCTTCCCTCTTCTTGATTATGGAAAAGATGAAGAGGATGTACAGAGAGTTAAAACAACAGGAGAGTGAAGATGAAAATCTAAAGAACACACTCATGAGAAGGCACTGAATTAAAACTTTCAACAAAAGATAAAAATTTTAGAAGACAAGATGTATTATGCATTGGATTCAGCAATATGGTGTTCATTTTTGAAAAGTTTAGTTGATTTAGGCTGAAGAAAGACAAAGAGAATGAGAAAAATAATGGTAAATATATAGATGGTATTTTAAAAGAAGTTTTGTTGCAAAATATAATAGAAAGCTGAAAATCAGATAAAGAGTAAATAAAAATGATCATTTGAATATCTCATATAACACTTGTATCTTTGAGGGTATTGGATACATAGTCAATAAATTAAATGAAAATAGTAATTAGTAAAAACTAATACTGGCAAAGATAACACCAAATTCACAGATCTCATATAGCATAGAAAGTAACAGAAATAGAGAAAACACTGTACGTTAGTCAAAGGTTCAACCCCCCAAATAATAAAATAAAATAAAATAAAATAAAATAAAATAAAATAAAATAAAAGCTGTTGGTGGTTTTGAATCATGGTCAAATAGCTGAGTTATATATTTGAAGTTATAAAAATTCAAGAATAACTATTTTGCTCTTTAATTTAAAGAAAGTGAAGAAAAAAGGATCACGGTAGAGAGAGGACTAGGGATGTTTCTTTATCTGAATCCCTCCATGTCCCTCTCCACCCTCAGGCACTCTTGTTTCTAGACATTTAGAAAATCTGTTTTGTTCTCCTTCCTTGAGGAAACTTGGTGTCTCTCTGAGTTTGAGAGACAAGCTAGAGAAATTTCGCAAATTAAAAAAATGGTTAAGTATATAACAATGAGGGTCATAAATTGTTGGTTTTATATGACATAATAAATAAGAGTATAAAAAGAAATAAGAACTTTGAAATTCAGAAGAAGTCAGAGACAATTTTGATGTACACGCAGTATGAAATAACAGCTACCCACTTGGTGGAAAAACACCCTGACTTTATAAAAACTGTATTTGTTCCAGCAGCATGACTACTGATAAGATATTATAGGCAGATACACAAGAGGAAGTCTGATCTTTTTTTGTCAGAGGTGTAAACTCAACTAAGGCTGCTGTCATTTCATTCAAAGGAAGAAAATGGATAATAACAGTGCTTTGAGAAATCCCATAAATGAATGCATACAAATATTTCACAGTATCAGATATTCATGTGTGTTATGCCTTGACAAAAGCTTTCAGAATAGAGAAGGGAGACATGTCCATTTCTGAGTATACTTCTGTTTTCTCTCTGTATTCTATTCAACTTAGAATACTGATTTATTTTTAATTGGAGATACTGATCTTTCAGTATTTTGCAGTTAACCTTAAACTCCACTGTTTGCTCCAATTAAATGGAACTAGATACAACTGACTCTAAGCACTGAGGAATTCCAAGCATCACAGCTTGCTGAAAAAGCAAAGGGTGAAGAAAATGAGATCTAATGTGAGGGAAAATCACAGAACAGCTATGTCCACACAGTACGCTGGGACTGGCAATGTCTCCATGTTCTCTAAGACTCAGCCTTGGTCAGACCATGCTCTAGTGCAGCCATACAACAGTATGCTCATACATGTACTTGCACTCACTTTACCCCTTCTTTCCCCATGTTGTTGGCTTCAAAATGCTATGATAGAGAAGGCCAGAAGCTGCTGGGTACCACCATGTAGAATCATACTGAGTATTCCTACAACACACCTTCATATACAGTATACAAATTTCCACAGGGAAAAAATTGTAGCCTCCCTTTAGGTCCACTGAAATGGTTTATATTGAATGGTTATATATTGAAAAACCATTTTTTCTTCTGAGCATTGAATCAGGTTTTACATAGTAAGTCCTTGTCATTTTCAAACAATCCAATATACATCATTGAATTAACTCTTGTAATTAAATGGATAGACTGCCATTTCTATTTGTTATGTATTCTCCAAAACAAGTTTGCTCTTGAAGCATGTTTCAGATAAAGCTGCTTGGTGAATAAATTAAAACTCACTATGAAAGTAGTAGGCACTTGAGCTCTTAGATAACATGGTTCAGTTTTATTATGCACTAACAAGACATGCACACCTATAACTACCCTTATCAAATTTGCTCTTCCTCTTAGATGACTTAATCCTAGAAAGTTTGGGAACTTCAAATGTTTCTAGAAGATGGAAAAAGTTGACTATAATAAAATTTATGTGTTGACGGACTGCATGGCATCACAAAGGATCTGCCTCTTAATGCCTCTCCTTCGAGAGATAATGGCCTGGGGAATGTCTTAGTTAGGGTTTTACTGCTGTGAACAGAATATATAACCAAAGCAACTCTTATAAAGACATCCTTTAATTGGGGCTGGCTTACAGGTTCAGAGGTTCAGTCCATTATCATCGAGGAGGGAGGATGGCAGCAGCCAGACAGGCATAGTGTAGGATGAAATGAAATTGCTACATCTTGTTCTGAAGGCAAACAGCAGAAGACTGGCTTCCAGAGAGCTAGAATGAGTGTCTTAAAGCCCATGACCACAATGACACATTTCCTCCAAAAAGGACATACCTACTCCAAAAAGGCCACACCTTCTAATATGTCACTCCCTGGGCACACCACTGACGATGATGTTTCAGGATTTTTATGTGGAAAAGCCTTTGCATTCATTACTAATCACAGACTAAGTCGAGTTTATACTAGATGTTCTCATTGAAAAAGAAAACTTTAAAATGTATTATGCCTCCAAAACACAGAGTTAAATAGTTCTTGCTTATGTAAACCAATGGTGCTTGTGCATACCATTTAGACAAAGTGTTTGAGATGGGAATTGCTGATTGGAGGCCAAGGCTTGTGGCAGAGGACCAAAATCTACTTCACCATGTGAAATCCATCAATGTATCATTCTTAAAGACTAAGATTCAAACAGCAAAGGGGAATGCATTTCAAAATATTTAACAAACAGGATTTTAAAAATAAGACAGCATTATTTTACAGAATAGAATTTACAAAGCCTAATAAATGACCCAGGGGAACTGTGAGACTTCTCATTACAGCCACAGGAAGAAGCGCAGATGTACTGGTGAACAACTTGTCATCTACTTTAACAGATCTACTTTAACCCTTCTTTAATATGATGAATGTGCAGCACAGTCGCTAGTATTTGCTCAGCTCTCAAACTTGCATCCATTGATATTCAACATACTTTTCTATACCTTTTTTTTATTAAAGTATATTATAACTGAAAAGTAGTAGGATAATTAGTATTCTTTAAAATGAGCTCTGTAAATCTAATATAAATGGGTCAGCTCTAAAAAATAGATACATGAATCACTCTATGGACTCAGAAGTTTATATTTATAAATTTACATTCACCCACCTCTGACTCTTCTCTTTTTGTCTTTGTCTTTGTCTTTGTCTGTCTGCCTGCCTGCCTTTTTATATACATACATATACACATACACACAAGAATAATTAAATAAAAGAGGCCAATGAAGAGGATTAGGGGGAGGGGGAAGGGTAATTATATTTTCATTAATTTGAAAAACGGAATCAGGTCATTGAGTGCAACAAATCACCAATGGAAACTCATACCCATTAACTGATTTTACATTGGTGACTGTTCACAGAAGCTCTGCTGCTTAACATCCCATATGGATTCATTCATCCTGCTAGGCAGACTAGCATGCTGCACAATGGCTTTTCTACGTCTCTGCCTCAGAGTGCTATCACTCAGCTCATGGAAACACTTAAAACTTAAGGACCTGGGAAACTTCCTTTATGTTTATACAATTCTTAGGTCTACAAGTGCATGTGAAAACATTTCTTCAAACTCGGCCAACATTTGCAACAACATTATTCTTTCATATTTTGCTATGAGGCCCTTTATACTATCTTACACTTTCCTCCAACCTGGTTCTACTTTCCTTAGTCAACAGTCTGGATAGCTCCTAACTTCTTCAATCTGGTCATATGTACTTATACGTACTCATTTCTGATTACCTGGCTAGGTTACAGTGAGCTATCATATTGCTAATATAAGTCGTTGTTTACTAATCAAAATGATCCAAATCTGGAAGCTTGGAAGTGCTAGCCTCATATAATGAGAAAACTCCATAGGCCACATGTGAGAAAACTTTCTTTCTCTCTCCCTCTTCCTCTCCCTCTCCCTTTCCCTCCCTCTCTTCTCCCTCTCCTTCCTCATCCCCCCATCCCCTTCGGGGTGTGTGTGTGTGTGTGTGTGTGTGTGTGTGTGTGTGTGTATGTGATGCGAACATGGCCTTTAACTAACTGGGTTACTGAATATCAATTTTTAATAAAGGTGAATTTTTTGTTCTCTTATACAGTTATAAATGAGTACATGACCTATTTAATTAAATGCCATTTTATAAGCACCACAATTATGAATACATTTGAGTTTTAGAAGACAGAACAATGTAGGCAAGGATATAATCACTTTGTCTAAAAATATTCTAAGTATAAAAGAAATTGACTTACCTGTAGATACGATATTCCTAAATTTTTAGATAAATGTGGTTTATGTAGATATTCAAGTATAATGTGGATACATTTTTTCCATTTTACACTTATCTACTGTGGATGGCTTTTTTCCATTTTATGTGTCTATGTATGAATATAAGCATACATGTATGCATATATTTGTCTATCCTAATTGCCTTTATTAATAGAAATACATTTTAGGATGTAAAGCAAGTTTAACAGAAGCAGCAGAAAGGATATATGTCCCCTTGATTTTGAAATAAGTACAGTTCTTCCCTGATGTATTTATGTAAATGATGAGATTCTAAAATAAATAGAAAGAATGTTCAAGCTACACACCAACAGAACGCATGCAAGAAAACCACCATGACAGATGCATCGTTTTCGACTCTGGTAAACACAAATGTAACATGTGGAAAATTAACCCAGCAGACAGAGTCAAAGAATCAGGGTCTATACAGGTTTCTACGTCCTTTTGAAAAGTTATCTTGCCCTCTGCACCTCAATTCGTTGGCTAACTGGTTGATTTGTATTAGCTAAACATCGAGGAAGTTAGTTCATTTTACATCGAAAATACTATAATTAAGATGGACTAATACCCCACTTGGTGTACTCTTAGTCAAAATACAATAGGATATAAGGCATGCCTTACTATGCATCTCTCTATGGTGGGAAGTAGTTTGGCATTCTGTTACAAAAACATCTGGACTTTCTTTAATGACAGTAGTTTTTAACATAATTCTAAGGTACTCAATGATATTTGAGTGTTTCTATACTCTTAAGAACTATGTAATGCAAAAACATCACTTAACAGATGTCCCCCCACAAATAACAACCCCACAATCCCTACAGTAGCAAGATGGACTCTCAAAGGACAGACACCAGACCCTGAAGCTTTTTGTTCCACCATGATGAGACTTCTGCACGTTAAAAAGGACCTTGTTAGATTTCCTTCTGAGTATCTAGGGGTACATTTTTGAATTTTTCTGAGCATAATAATCATAACCTTTGTCAAGAGCCAGTGTGTTCTCAGCAGAGCCAACCTCCTTTTCTCTGAACCCTCTCACCCCAGGGAACATCTCTTGCTGCTCAGAGAAGAGAGCAGTGGGGCCATGGGAGGCCTGCACCTGTTTGTCACTGTTATCAAACTCAGCCTGGGGCTTCCCCCAGCAATAGAGCTCTGATTCCTAAACCACAGAGCGGCATCTACTCTCCCAAAGAAATCTCTTGTGTGCAAGCAGAGGTTGAACAGCAGGATTTCTTTCAAGGAGAAAAATGAGTGTGTTCCTTCGCATCTTAGTTCCAGAATAGGGCTATCCTTTTCAGGGTTGGCACCATGAATAAAGCTGTACCATTGCCCTGAGACTGTCTTGCTTTACTTGAAGAAGAAAAACATATATTACTCGTGACGAGAAAACAATATTAATATCCATCAAAACTGAGTTGTATAGAACAAATGAAGTGAATCATTTGGAGTTTTCATAGGTCTTTATCAAGATTTTTTAGAAATAAAAGTTGGTTCTATATGAAGAATTAAATTTCAAAAAAAACCCAAAAAACAAAAAACAAAAATCATTTTTCAGAATATACTCTCCTAATCTGAAAATCCAGAAAAAAAAAATGCCTTAGACATTGTTTGGAAATGACCCAAATCTTGAGTCCAGCCTGTGGTAATTTGGGTAAAGATTGTAGGACAGAGAATTTGTAAACATCTGCCTTTAGTGTAAGAGCAATGTAGATGCCCTCATAGTTTAAAATTACTGAATTTATTAAATGTTTGTATTAAATATGTATTTATTATTAAAAATTATTATAAGTTAGAAAATAGAAAGCAAATAGGTACTGAATCACTTGTGTATGATTTTTCTTAATTTTTTCTTCTGATTAGTTTGTCATCTCCACATCTGAATAAGTGACCTTAAGCTGCTGACTTTTACCTTGGCAGCTATCCCTATAGGCATAAGCACGGAAGGCAAATGTTTACGTTGAGAGAGAATGTGATTGTGTGGCTCATGTGTAATTTGCTCATTTATTCTTTCCCTCTTTGCAGAATGTTTCAGGAAAAAAAGGCACGGCACGTGTTTTAAAGCATAAAAAAATATTGAAAAAGAAAACCAAAGAATTTCTTGCAAGACAGAGCCTAGAGCATTTTGACAACATCAAATAAAGCCCCTCCAGCATGTTCTCCCTATGCTGTGCCTTTGTACACTCATTTCAGCCCGTGGGCACATTTCCCATGGCACACAAAAGGTCTCAGAGCCATGTTGATAGACATAAATACATATGGATTGCTCATTTGCCATTCTGTCTAAAAAGTCCTGTACAAATACCCCTAAAGTTGATTTTATTTGAAAACAAATTCTTGGAATATCATTTTGACTATGAGTAGATTTTTGTTGTTGTTGTAGTTTAGATACAAGTCAATGACACAGTATGCTTGTTTATTAATAATAGGTAAAGACTACTCATAGTGCCATATATGAAAATGTAAGCATCTATACATACAAATTTACAGACACATATATTTTATAAAGTCCTATGTGCACACATGTTTACTTGTAACTCTCACTGTGTGTGTATCTGTGTGTTTGGTATATGTGTATATAAGATTATGAGTTTCAGTGTGGTATGGTGTATCGTATGTGAACATGTATATAGATGCCTGAAGTGGATATCAGGAATTTACTTTAGTTACTCTCCATTTATTTATTTATTTATTTATTTATTTAGTAAGTTAGTTAGTTAGTTAGGTAGTTATTGAGATAGCAGCCACTGAACCAAGAACTGACTGACTGATTCAGGTAGATGTCCTAGCAAGTCAACATCAGGCATCCACAAGTGGCCAATTTCCCTGTCTTAGGACTACATTAGCTGCCATAATGCAAGCATTTCACAGGGGAGCTGGGGCTCTGAACTCAGGTTTCCATGCATGCATCATGTGGTATTAGCAATGAGAAATGCAACCCCCAACTCCATAGTCTCAGACACTGGGACTCTACTTTGTGTCACTGTTTGCAAAGTTTACACCATTCAGAATTGCTAGAGGAACTATGTCACTGGGAACACACATTGAAATTTGTAGTCTTTCAGCCATTTCTAGTTTTATTTCTCAACTTCCTGTTTGAGGCTCAATATGTGAGTTCTCAGCTTCCTGTCTCTTTACCATGTGAGCTGCTTGCTGACAAACTTCTCTACTGACCAAAAAGGGATATTGTCCCTCTGGAAACATAAACACATGTGATTTTTTTCTCATTAAGCTGCTATTATCTTGCTTTTTATCACAGAAAAAGTAAAGAAACCCAAATCCATGATAAACAATTTACTGACAACCATCTTCCCCAGGTTTCTATTTTTAGATTATCTTAATGTTTGTATCTTTAACCTTCTTGTCTTTGGCTTAATTTCAGATAGATGTTTGTGTTTTTTTTTTCATTTCATAATTTGAGGTTGATAAAACATGTTATTCTTATGGATTTGTCCTGAACATTACGTTACAGAAGCTGCTTCATTGTCCTAACATAAAGAACAATCTTCCCATCTGGATTATTCTCTGTATCACATAATTCAAATAGTAGAGGCAGGGATAGACATATATTGTTATGATTGCTGAATATTTATTTGTGCATGCTATAAGAGTCATAGGCATTATGGCTTCATAGTAGAAAAATTTTTCTCATGCAATAAAAACTATACCACATATTAGATAAAGTTTATAATGGTTGGATGCAATTACAAACAAATTTATCAATTGCCTTATTTGTGAAACACAAATCAAACCTAAACATTTGTGAACTTGCTGCCATGATGATACCTGACCTAAGCCTGTATCCTTGGAATAAACATTCTAATTTTAACAGACTCACAAAATTTGTGTGTTTACTTAGTGGAAACCAAGTGGATACTCCACAGGTGTCTCACATTACTACTGTTTTGACAGCACTTATTTTATTTGTTTTTCTACACCAACAGAGAGACCCAGCAGTGTTATAGTAATTGAGCCAAGAAACAAAACAAAGCAAAAAAAGACAAAAACAAAAACAAAACCATCACTAACAGAAATGATTTGCATTTATTAAGAAATTTAAATTCCAAATAAACAATAAATCATGCTTTGATTATTATCAGAAGCCCCAAATAATGTGTGTTATAAAAACAAGAGGTTTGCCATTTAAAGATATGTAGTGAAAATTTTAGTGAAAGGCCATCTCACGTGGAGAAGTGAATCATTGCCTGGTATTTCTATTTATGTAGCATGAAGTATGGAATTTCTAGGCAATAAATTCTCTCATTCTTATATAATGATCACTCAAAGGAAGTAATAATGAATGAGTTTCAAATACAGTATAGAAGCTATCACTGGGGATATAAATTCTTAGCTTAAATAGAAGCTTGACCTTACGTGGGCATTTTAATTCTTTGAGGGAAACTAAGACATTAAGAAATAAACAATAATAAAGTGATTTCTTTTTTTACATCAAGGAAGCATTGGCTTAAATAGCTGCTTTTTTTTGCCCCATTCATATTATTTAATTCTCCCTAAAATTCATTTACTATATTTTGAATATTTTAAAATATTTGCACCTGCTTTTTTAATTAAATGATAATCATTCTATTTTAATGACATTTTGCTGAACGTAAACCTATGGGGTTATTATTACCATAGCACATTGATACCACTATGTGAGGGAATACATACAAAGTGAGAAATTGAACTTTGACAGAAGTCTCTAGCTGTGCATATGGAGTTAGATGTTTAATTATGTGCTTGAAGTTCAGTTTTGAAGGGCTCATGATACAAAAATACACTGACATTCTCTGTTGAATTGTAAAGGGTAATGTCATGAACCTGCTACTATGGGGGAAAATGATCTTAAAAAAATGAATCACATTTAATTTTTAAGTTTCCAGAAATATAGGTAGGTAGTAGTTATCATTAAGTAATCACAGGAAAGGGAAGGGGTAAGACATATTTTTTCACTTTGGAACTGAAAGCTAGCCGTCAGACATAGTCTCCAAGGAATAAATGAGGTAAGTCTATGTTTTCTGGTGTGGCTCTACTTTGCTCTGCTCAACTGTATCTCGAAGAAGGATGCAATAAATGGCAAACCTTATACAGATGTATCGAGGATTAAAAATTATCTCACATGCCATTACTCTATTGAGATCTGTATGAGGCTGATAGTAACAAAAATGGAACTAATATCTAGTTTGTCCTAAGCACTGTGCTATACAGGATTTTTACTATTTTCAATTACTTCCTCTTTTCAGATTGATATACTAAGCCCTAAAACTTAAGTGATTTTAAGTTTTCATTTTGTTAAAGAAAGAGCATTAAATTCTAATCATCAGGCTTGAAAACTCAATATTTCTACTGTTTCATGTTTGCTTGATTGGAAAAGCAATGTGTATTTTCTATCATCTAAAATTCCATCTTTATTATTATAGGCATACAGGCTACTCAGCTATCTTTTTTTTTTTGATAAGATACTAAAAACATACTTTCCAAAATCCCCTGAATACTGAATATCCATATGTAGAGTATAATAACTGGATTCTTTCTCCATTCACTCCATAAAATTTAATTCAAAATGGATCAAGACTTTAATACAAGACTTGAAAATTTGAGTGCACAGAATGAAATGGTACAAGAACTAAGCATAAACAGAAATACAAATTTCTGACTATGACATCTATAGCTGATGAAACAATAACTGACTGACAAATGAACTTCCATGGAGTTCAAAATCTACCAAGAAGCAATTGCCACAGTAAAAAGATGGCTGACATAACCAGGAAAATTATTTGTCACCGATTCATTATATTGAACCAAGACTTATTGCCAAGAATATGTAAAGAACTCAAAGCCTGAAGAGTAAACCACAGGAAGAATCCAGTCAATAGAGAGGCAAATGAATGGAACCCACAGGTCTCAAAAGAAATAGAAATGGGCAATAAATAGATGACAAAACGTTCAATACTCTGAGTCAGCAGGGAAGAGCAAATCAAAACTCAACTCCAGTTCTATCTCTTCTCAAAGAGAATAAAGGTCACAGAGCAACAAGCAACAGTCTGACAAGGATGCATGCTGAGGTAACCTCTTTGTACTTCTGAAGCGATGACAAAAATTAGTGTCAGGTGCTCAAAACCTAATATACAACTATCAGATGATCCTGCAATTAGAATCCTGAGATGTAGTTCCAATAGTATACAACAGAGATATCGCATATTGATATTTATATTATAATGTTGTTAACAGCAAATTATAAACTCAGCCTAGTATTTTTATAACATAAAGAAAACCTTTGTATTTATATTATTCAGCTTCAAAGAATATGTCATGTGCAGAAAAATGGAAAAAATTAATTTAAGTGAAGTAAAATTAAGAAAGAAAAACATTGATTGTTTCCCAATCATATGTTGTAAACGGAAAATTTTCTTTTATTTTCTCAGTTGAAGTGTTATTTTCTTTATTTACATTTCAAATGTTATCCCTTTTCCTGTTTCTCCTCCAAAAACACCCTATTCCCTTCCCCTCCCCTTTTTCAACAACCCACCCACTCCATCTTCCTGGCACTGGCATTTCCCTACACTGGGGTATAGAGCCTTCACAGGACCAAGGTCCTCTCCTCCCATTGATGACCAAGTAGGCCATCCTCGGCTACATATGCAGCTGGAGCCATGAGTCCTTTTCTTTGGTTGGTGATTTAGTCTCTGGGAGCTCTGGGAGTACTGGTTAGTTCATATTGTTGTTCCTCCTATGGGGCTGCAAATACCTTTAGTTCTTTAAGGCCTTTCTCTAGCTCCTTCATTGGGGACACTGCTCAGTCCAATGGATGGCTGTGAGCTCTGGGAGTACTGGTTAGTTCATATTGTTGTTCCTCCTATGGGGCTGCAAATACCTTTAGTTCTTTAAGGCCTTTCTCTAGCTCCTTCATTGGGGACACTGCTCAGTCCAATGGATGGCTGTGAGCATTCACTTCTGAATTTGTCAGGCACTGACAGAGCCTCTCAGGAGACAGCTATGTTAGGCTCCTGTCAGCAAGTACTTGTTGGCATCCACAATAATGTCTGGGTTTGGTGGATGATTATGGAATGTATCCCCTGTTCTATACTTTGTAACTCCTTCCATGGGTATTTTATTCCCCCTTTCAAGAAGGATCAAAGTATACACACTTTGGTCTTCCTTCTTCTTGAGTTTCATGTGGCTTGTGAATTGTATCTTGGCTATTCCAAGCTTCTGGGCTGATATACACTTATCAGTGAGTGCATATCATGTGCATTCTTTTGTGATTGGTTTACCTCACTCAGGATGATATCCTCCATTTCTGGTGGGATTTCAAGCTGGTACAATCACTCTGGAAATCAGTTTGGCAGTTCCTTAGAAATTTGGACATAATACTACTTGAGGACCCAGCAATACCACTCCTGGACATATACCCAGAAGATGCTCTAACATGTAATAAGGATGCATATTCCACTATGTTCACAGCAGCCTTTTTTATAATAGCCAGGAGCTGGAAAGAACCCAGATGTCCCTCAGCAGAGGAATAGATACAGAAAATGTGATACATTTATACCATGGAGTACTACTGAGCTATTACATTAGCAAACATGCTATTGACAAGTATACTATTATTTAGAAAGTTCTATATAATTTCTGTTAGTGTAATAAAAATATAATACTGATTATGTCTCATTTCAGAGTGCTTTTTGAACATCAAAGAAGGGTGTTAATATTTAAATCAAATAAAAATTTACAATCAAAATCTCAGCAGTAATCTTATATAGGAGATTAAATTGCTATGAAACTGGCTCCTCTAATGCTATTGCTTTAATTTGTTTTTCATATTTTATACTTAGTGATCAATGAAATGTGAGAGAAGTAAATTTCCCCTTAACAGTAGTATTGGGTACATACAATTATTGATGAATATTTAAATTATGCATTTAATCTTCAGCAACATCACAGAGGAGGGGATATCTTATGAACTCATATGTTTTTAGTACACATGATAATTAGGCTTTCTTAATTCCTAACGGTATTTTAGCCAAACAGTAATTCTTGTTCCAGCTCCTTTTCCTGAACACCATAAAGGACGATTTGAAATATGATATAATTTTAATTAGAAAAATTTATCATTATGACATCTAATTTCTAAAGACACAAGATGACAGTGTAGTGCACATACAGTTGTCCAGTCACAGATTCTGCAAGAGGGCAGTGTTATCAGGGACAAAGTTCACTGCCATTCTTCCCTTACCTTTCTTCTTATGATGTAGAAACAGTACAGCTACAGGTATATAAAACACAATTTTATTATCCCTTCTGTATTACTTGGAAAGACAAAAGAAACAGTTATCAGATATAACATCAAATTTAGTAATATTTTATAGACATGTGGTGACCAGAGCTTACAATACAGTTATATGAGAACAAACTGATTCACACAAACATTTGCAGTGTTTCTTTTCTTTCCATTGACTAATGAGAATGTGCACATGCATTGGTACATGCTTCCTTAAAATTATTTTTGTACTCCTTTTTCTCTAATGTCTTATCAAATCACATTTTAGAAAGTGTACATGAATAATGGTATGACAAAGAACTCCTCATATTTACTCAATTATTTAAATTCCCTGAGAATCAAGTTCAACAGTACCAAGGGATAGGTAATCTTCAGAGTCGTTGGCATTGCATCCTATAATTCTGTGCATTTTTCAGTAAGTATATGGAACTCTTTATTTTTATTTATTCCAATTTATTCACTGTATTTAAAAGGAAGTCTACACATTGATTTATACTTTTTTTTTTTTTTTTTGGACAGGGTTTCTCTGTGCAGCCCTAGCTGTCCTGGAACTCACTCTGTAGACCAGGCTGGCCTCAAACTCAGAAATCCCCCTGCCTCTTCCTTCCAAGTGCTAGGATTAAAGGAGTGCACCATCACTGCCTGGCAGATTTATAGATTATTCATCATAATTATTTTCAGTGAATAACATGTGAACTCAAAATAACATGGTGTTTATCTTAAAAATTATACAAAATGAACCAATTTTATATTGTGCCCCTAGAATTTGAATGATTTAGGGATGGACACAGAAAATGTGGTACATTTACACAATGGAGTACTACTCAGCTTTTAAAAACAATGAATTCATGAAATTCTTAGGTGAATGGGTGGAATTAGAAAATATCATCTTGAGCAAGGTAACCCAGTCATGAAAGAACATACATGGTATGTACTCACTGATAAGTGGATATTAGCCAAAAGCTCAGAAAAACCAAGATAAAAATTCACAGACCACATGAAGCTCATGTGTGGAGCAGAGACTGAAGGAAAGGACACCCAGAGACTGCCGCACCTGGGGATCCATTCCACCTACAGACATCAAACCCAGACACTACAGCAAAAAGTGCTTGCTGACAAGAGCCTGATATAGCTGTCTCCTGAGAGGACCTGCAGAGCTTGGCAAATACAGAGGCAGATGCTCACAGCCAACCATTGGCTCCAGCTGCATATGTAGCAGATGATGGACTTGTTGGACATCCAAGGGAGTAGAGGCCCTTGGAATGCCAAGGCAGGGAGGCTGGAGTGAGTGGGTGGTTTAGGGGAAGGGAGGATGAGATAGGGGGTTTCCTGAGGGGAAAGGAGATAACATTAGCAATGTAAATAAATAAAATATCCAATAAAAAAGAATGCACACTAAAAAAATTAATAATTTTAAAGTCTCTTACAACTTTTATCAAAAGTGACTTCCTTAGAATTCCTTTTTAAAAGTGACTTAAGTCAAGTGATTATTAAACCCAATGGTTTTGGAGAGATGGCTAGGTGACTAAAGCAATGCTTTGCAGGTACAAGATCATTAGTTGAATGCATGTACAGCCAGAAGCATTGGAACACATCTGCAATCCCAGTGCTTCTGTGACAAAGTGGGGGTGGGGGCAGGAGAATCCCTGGATCCACAGTCAATAAGCTACATCACAGACAATAAGGCATAAGACTAGATCTGACCCTGAGGGTGTCCTCTAACTTTCACACACCAGGGCACATATAAACAGGCATGTTTGCGTGCACGCACGTGTGCACACACACACATACACAGAGGGGGGGAGGGAGAAAGGGAGAAAGAGAGAAGGGAAGGAGGGGGGATGGGGAGGGAGGAAAGGAAGGAAGGAGGGAGACAAAGGAGAGGGAGACAGGAGAGACAGGAAATACAGGCAGAGCAGAGACACAATGACACAGTGACAGGAAGACACAGAGACAGAGACAGAGACAGAGAGACTATAAATAAACTGGTAGAAGAGTTCATCTTTAAATCCTTCTACATAGATATATACCAGGAAGCAAAATTTACTACACTAGTGACAGAAGACAGGAATAAGGAACTCATATTTTATTAAAAATACAGGATATAAAGTATCTAGGCATGTCCTCTTAGATATATTAAAGGGGGTCTATTCTTTATAAAAATAGACTAAGATATTAATTTAGTTAGTGTAATGGTATCTATTTAAAAAACTAAGCCAGTGGAATGGATGTTTTTGTGGCTAGTGTATTAATTAAACTGATTAAGAGTAACATTTTACTGTCTCCTTTAAAAAGACAAAACATGATTTGCAGTGACTAGCAAATATAGTAAGCTCACAGATATATATTCAAGTTTGCAATTTTTGCTTCATTTCAACCATGTCCTAATCATTTACCAATAAAATAAAATAAAAGATGTCATATTAGACTTATATGTCACATCTTCTCAGGGAAAACAATATACTCACCCCACGCTGAATTATTATGCATTTTATACTTTATAGTGCTAAAATGAAGCAAACACTCTGTTTAGGAATCAATTCCTTTTAAAATTATACCAAGTAATTTTAGTTCACAATACATAAAGTCAAAAGAAACATTCTATACACACAACCCTGATCTTCCTTTAGTCTTTTGACATCCCAGTTACCGTGAACAATGAGCTAGCTCTTGTCAACATAAAAAAAAAAAAAAGAAATAGAAGTTCTGTCAGTGAATGTAGTATCGGTACCACACGAATAATTCTATGTATCCCCACCTCACCTGTTTGAAATTCATGTCAGTTACAAATTACACTGCTTTAGGGAAGTGGCCATAGTAGGTCCTGTTCTCAGTCCTGGCAACTCACCATGTATAAAAGCTTGCATGTATTTACAGTACCAGGAGTGAATTACCTGCTATTGAACAGGCCATAATTACAGTGTTTGGTTACCTCTCTATGACCTCCTTATTCTCAGACTTTTTATAGCATGGTAGTAAAAAGAAAATCAGGAGCTTTGTTATCAGGATGCACGTTTCTGTTTTATGAATTATTGTTTGTCATGTAGGTATTAGTTAAACCTGTAGTTTAGAGAGGGGTCTCATAATGATGAAGCAAGGTAATATTTGTAAACCATTTCTAATGAATAATATTGATTAATTATTGATGTTATTATTGATACAGTTCTCAATAGGGTCCATCTCTTAGGCTCTATCCTTCCTTCCTAACTGTTCAGCTTATAGATTTCTTAGAATAACTTTGTAGAAGAAGTTAAAATCAATTAAATATTAGAATTTTCTCAAATTACTTCTCATAATTCACATAGTTAAAATTGTTTCAAATAAACTACATTAGAAAAAAATGATATGAAATCTAAAGTATTTTGATTATAAGAATAATAAGACTCATGCCTTTTATAATGAAAATCTCATTAGATTATTATCATGTATATGTTGTATCTAAAATATTTACAGTAAACATAAAACCATGAAGTTAAGAGAATGAGATAAGTATCAAGATATATTCTTTCTTCTATCAACAGCCACTATAATATTCTAAAACTGATATTTTAAATTCAAACTCAAGTTTCTATTCTTTGCTTGCAGAGTAGATTGAAAATCAAAATTGCTGACTTGGGAATCAACATTTTATTCCATTGAAACCTTTACCTGACATCACAAAGACAAATGAAGCCGAGCAAATAGGTGTGTTTTTAGAAGGCAATAAAGTTTACAGATTTTCACTTACATTTTCAATAAACATGATACTTATGGTTACTATAATGCCAAAAGTCAAGCAAAATGACTCAACTTACAAGGAAATTAAATAATTTGTAGCATAAAGAAAAGAAGCATTTCAGAGCTGGTATAAAACATCCATCATTGTCTTTACTTGGAGCAATGCTGAAGAGAAGACAGATGCTCTCTTTGCAATCATTGGCCTCTCAATATTCCCATTTAACTGGTGTAAATTAAGAACATATTTTAAATGAGATTCTTAAAAGGAGGAATTATTTTCCCTGTTTGAACTGTCTGTTCACTTATTTTGCTTATGATTAAAAAAAATCACTTAAATTGTATTAGAAAAATAATAACTAAAGTTTCTTGGTTTATAACATTCATAACTTAGAAAACATTGGGCTTATATATTTTCTTTTCTTTTATTCAATTTTATTAGATATTTTCTTTTTTATTTTTTATTAGATATTTTCGTTATTTACATTTCAAATGCTATCCCCAAAGTCCCCCATACCCTCCCCCTCACTCCCCTACCTACCCACTCCCACTTCTTGACCCTGTTGTTCCCCTGTACTGAGGCATATAAAGTTTGCACGACCAATGGGCCTCTCATTCCACTGATGGCCGACTAGGCCATCTTCTGATACAAATGCATCTAGAGACACATGCTCTGGGGGTACTGATTAGTTCATATTGTTGTTCCACCTATAGGATTGCAGACTCCTTCAGTTCCTTGGGTACTTTCTGTAGCTCCTCCATTTGGGGCACTGTGTTCCATCCAATAGCTGACTGTGAGCATCCACTTCTGTATTTGCCAGGCACTGGCATAGCCTTACAAGAGACAGCTATATCAGGGTCCTTTCAGCAAAATCTTGCTGGCATATGTAATAATGTCTGTGTCTGGTGGCTCATTATGGGATAGATCCCCGGGTGGGGCAGTCTCTGGATGGTTCATCCTTTCATCTCAGCTCCAAACTTTGTCTCTGTAACTCCTTCCATGGGTTTTGTTCCCTATTCTAAGGATGAATGACATATCTTCATATCTGGACAAGAAGCTGCCTCTCTCTTATCATGCTTATCATTAAGTAAATAGGGGGTTAAGAAAGGGATCTCTCTACAAACACTTGGAGAGCTTAGTGTCCTAGGCTCATTTCTGTTGTAATGATAAAATACCCCAACAAAAGCATCAAGACAAAGAAAAGGCTTATGTGTCTTATGACACTAAGCTTTAGTGCACCATTTCCGGGAGGAAAAGGAAATCAAGCATCTACTCACATCTTTAGCCCAGAAACAAAAGAGAATAAGTAAATTCTTGCTTGCTTGTTCTCAGCTAGTTTTCTCCTCCCTTATTTTGATTAGAACCCCCTCCCTTCTCCATAATACCACAGGGAGCTGGGCATTCTTATCTCAGGTAAAATAAAGGCAACCTCTCCCTGAGTAGCTCAGGCAGCCAATCGCTTTTAATACACTTTCCTTAAGAGTCTTCCCCTCAAGTTGGGCGATTATTGGTTGGCCATGCCCCCAGTTTCTGCTCCCTACTTAGGGTCTGCATTTCTTGTGAACAGGATAAATTTTGGGTTGAAAGTTTTGTCATCTCTATTGCTCCACTGGGGTTCCTGCCTGACTATAGGAGGTAGCCTCTTCAGGTTCCTTATCTCCAGTATAGTGAGACACAGCTAAATTCACCTCCATTGATTCTCTTGGGTGCCTCCCTTATCCTAAATCTCTGTCTTGTCCTAGAAATGACCTTCACCTCATCAATTCATGTTAGTTGTAGATTTCCAATCATTTTCATTGCCATCTAGCCATATCCCCTGTCTTTTCCTACACTTGATCCTGAATCCCCCATCCCCCTTCCTATTCTACCTCCTTCCTAGTTCCCTCCCTCCATTTGCCTCTTACAATTATTGTATTCCCCATTCTAAGTAAGATTCAAGATTCCTTCTTTGGGCCATCCTTCTTGTTTAGCTTCTTCAGGTCCATGTAATATAACATGTTACCTGTGTTTTATGACAAATACCCACTCATAAGTGATATGTAGTCCTGTCTGTACTGGAACTCGCTCTGTAGACCAGGCTGGCCTCGAACTTAGAAATCTACCTGCCTCTGCCTCCCAAGTGCTGGGATTAAAGGTGTGTGCCACCATGCCCTGTCTTGCAAAATTCTTGATAACTTGGTTTTTAATAGCTGAACCATAGGAAAACAATCCTTAACACAAATGATATTCTATTATGTTTGCAAACAGGAGCCTCCAAGAGACTTTATCCAGCAGCTGATTCAGACAGACTCAGGAGCTTGGGGACTTTTATGGAAGAATAGGAGGACATCTAAAAGTCACCACCATTGGTTTTGGGTGCCTCCATTATCCCAGGTCTCTGTCTTGTTCTGGAGACAAGACAGGCCCCAAAGGGGATAGGAACTGCACAGGAAGACCAACAAAGTCAACTAACCTGGACCCTTGGGGCTCTCAGAGTCTGAATCACCTACCAAAGAACATAGATGGGCTGGACCTAGGCCTCTGCATTCATATGTAGTAGATGTGCACCTTGGCCTTCATGTGGATTCTGAAAAACTGGAGTGCAAGGGTTATCCCAAAAGCTGTTGCCTGTATTTGGGATATGTTCTACAAGCCTTGTCTGACCTCAGTAGGAGAGGAAGCATCTAGCCTCACAGAGACTTGAAGGGCTTGGGAAGGGGGATACCCAGCGGGACCCCACCTATTCATCTGCTCAGGGGAGGGACAATGGGGGAATGATTGTGGGAGTGTGTGCCAGAGAGGGAGCCAGAGAGTGGGATACAAAGTGAACAAGTAAAAAAAAAAATGAGTCCTCCCCTAACTAATTCTAGGACATGTCAAGTAGACCGTTAAAAACTCACCAGCAGCTGTCTGGGCACTGTTTGCAAAGAAAGAACTCAAGGGTTTTCAAGGTTGCTTTCTGTCATAGACAAATTATTAAAATCCAATTGCACTGGACTGAGACAGCATCAGGGAAGTAGAACACCCGGCCTGAACAGGGCCACAAGTCCCTTCTCATCAGCGCCAGCACCGGGTCACCTTGGGTGTGAGTGGGCAGACACCCCCAAGGTCCCCTAGAGGACCCTCCTCATGATCTTTGGACCTCTGGTGAGTGGAACACAACTCCTGTTCCAATCCAATTGCACTGGACCTGAGACAGCACTAGGGAAGAAGAAAACCAAGCCTGACCAGGGTCCAAATCCCTTCAGGTCAGCTCCAGCACTGGGTCACCTTGGATACAGAGTCATTGGACACCCCCAAGATCCCTAGAGGACAGCTTCCGAGACAGACCCCGTTTCCAGCTCCAAACATCCAGGCACCATCCCTGCCAGAGGGGAGGTGTCTGCCCTGCCCAGGAGGTCTTTGCCAGAGCACCTGGGGAAGACATCTTGGTTCCCTGATCCCTCAGAGACTAGTCTGCACAGGTGAGAGTGTGGACTACAGAAGCTAACAGTTTCTGTGACAGGCCTAAGCAACACAGCTTCTGGGACAGGTCCTGTTTTGGGCCTTCATTTTCTGCCAGGAGACAGGTCCGAATGCCAGATGTCTGTGCACCTTCCTTGTAAGAAGAGAGCTTGCCTGCAGAGAGTGCTCTGACCACTGAAACTCAGAGGAGAGAGCTAGTCTCTCAGGTCTGCTGATAGAGACTAACAAATCATGAGAGGAACAATCTCTAACCTGAGACAACTATAACAACTAACTCCAGAGATTACCAGATGGCCAAAGGCAAACATAAGAATCTTACTAACAGAAACCAAGACCACTCACCATCATCAGAATGCAGCACTCCCACCTCGCCCAGTCCTGGGCACCCCAACACACCCGAAAAGCTAGACCCAGATTTAAAAGCATATCTTATGATAATGGTAGAGGACATCAAGAAGGACTTTATTAATTCACTCAAAGAAATACAGGAGAACACTGCTAAAGAGTTACAAGTCCTTAAAGAAAAACATGAAAACACAATTAAACAGGTAGAAGTCCTTAAAGAAAAACAGGAAAACACATCCAAACAGGTGATGGAAATGAACAAAATAATACTAGACCTAAAAGGGAAGTAGACACAATAAAGAAAACCCAAAGTGAGGCAACACTGGAGATAGAAACCCTAGGAAAGAAATCTGGGATCATACATGCCCAGCATCAGCAACAGAATACAAGAGATGGAAGAGAGAATCTCAGGTGAGGAAGATTCCATAGAGAACATCGGCACAAAAATCAAAGAAAATGCAAAATGCAAAAAGATCCTAACTCAAAATATCCAGGATATCCAGGACACAATGAGAAGACCAAACCTACAGATAATAGGAGTAGATGAGAATAAAGATTTTCAACTTAAAGGGCCAGCAAATATCTTCAACAAAATTATAGAAGAAAACTCCCCAAACCTAAAGAAAGACATGCCCATGAACATACAAGAAGCCTACAGAACTCCAAATAGACTGGACCAGAAAAGAAATTCCTCCCAACACATAATAATCAGAACAACAAATGCACTAAATAAAGATAGAATAATAAAAGCAGTAAGGGAAAAGGTTCAAGTAACATATAAAGGCAAGCCTATCAGAATTACCCCAGACTTTTCACCAGAGACTATGAAAGCCATAACATCCTGGACAGATGTAATACAGACACTAAGAGAACACATATGCCAGCCCAGGCTACTATACCCAGCCAAATTTTCAATTACCATAGATGGAGAAACCAAAGCATTCCACGACAAAACCAAATTCACACATTATCTTTCTACGAATCCAGCCCTTCAAAGGATAACAGAAAAAAAAAATACAAGGACAGAAACCACACCCTAGAAAAAGAAAGAAAGTAATCCTTTAACAAACCTAAAAGAAGACAGCCACAAGAACAGAATGCCAACTCTAACAACAAAATCAATAGGAAGCAACAATTACTTGTCCTTAATAACTCTTAATATCAATGGACTCAACTCACCAATAAAAAGACATAGACTAACAGACTGGCTACACAAACAAGACCCAACATTTTGCTGCTTACAGGAAACGCATCTCAGGGAAAAAGACATACACTAACTCAGAATGAAAGTCTGGAAAACAATTTTCCAAGCAAATGGTCCGAAGAAACAAGCTGGAGTAGCCATTCTAATATTGAATAAAATCGACTTCCAACCCAAAGTTATCAAAAAAGACAAGGAGGGACATTTCATACTCATCAAAGGTAAAATCTTTCAATAGGAACTCTCAATTATCTATGCTCCAAATGCAAGGGCAGCTACATTCATTAAAGAAACTTTAGTAAAGCTCAAAGCACACATTACACCTCACACAGTAATATTGGGAGACTTCAACACACCATTTTCATCTATTGACAAATCATGGAAACAGAAACTAAGCAGGGACATAGTGAAACTAACAGAAGTTATGAAACAAATGGACTTAACAGATATCTACAGAAAATTGTATCCTAAAACAAAAGGATATGCCTTCTTCTCAGCACCTCATGGTACCTTCTCCAAAATTGACCATATAATTGGTAACAAAACAGGCCTCAACAGATTAAAAAAATATTGAAATTGTCCCATGCAAACTATAAGATCACCATGAACTAAGCCTGATCTTCAATAACAACATAAATAATAGAAAGCCAATATTCACTTGGAAACTGAACAACACTCTTCTCAATGATACCTTGGTCAAGGAAGGAATGAAGAAAAAAACTAAAGACATTTTAGAGTTCAATGAAATGAGCCACAACACACCCAAACTTATGGGACACAATGAAAGCATTTCTAAGAGGAAAACTCATAGCTCTGAGTGACTCCAAAAAGAAACTAGAGAGAGCACACATAAGCAGCTTGACAACACGCCTAAAAGCTCTAGAACAAAAGGAAGCAAATTCACCCAAGAGGAGTAGACAGTAGGAAATAATCAAACTCAGGGGTGAAATCAACCAAGTGGAAACAAGAAGAACTATTCAAAGAATCAACCAATCGAGGAGCTGGTTCTTTAAGAAAATCAACAAGATAGATAAACCCTTAGCCAGACTCATTAGAGGGCACAGGCACAGCATCCTAATTAACACAATCAGGAATGAAAAGGGAGACATAACAACAGATCCTGAAGAAATCCAAAACACCATCAGATCTATCTACAAAAGGCTATACTCAACAAAACTGGAAAGCCTAGTTGAAATGAATAAATTTCTAGACAGATACCAGGTACCAAAGTTAAATAAGGATCAGGTTAATGATCTAAACAGTCCTATATCCCCTAAAGAAATAGAAGCAGTCATTAATAGACTCCCAACCAAAAAAAAAAAAAAGCCCAGGACCAGATAGGTTTAGTACATAGTTCTATCAGACCTTCAAAGATGATCTAATTCCAGTTCTTCACAAACTATTCCATAAAATAGAAGCAGTAGCTACTTTACCAAATTCATTCTATGAAGTCACAATTACTCTGATACCTAAACCACAGAAAGACCCAACAAAGATAGAGAACTTCAGACCAATTTCCGTTATGAATATCGATGTAAAAATACTCAATAAAATTCTGGCTAACCGAATCCAAGAACACATTAAAACAATCATCCATCCTGACCAAGTAGGTTTCATTCCAGGGATGCAGGAATGGTTTAATATACAAAATCCATCAATGTAATCCACTATATAATCAAACTCAAAGACAAAAGCTACATGATCATCTCGTTAGATGCTGAAAAAGCATTTGACAAAATCCAACACCTATTCATGATAAAAGTCTTGGAAAGATCAGAAATTCAGGGCCCATACCTAAACATGATAAAAGCAATCTACAGTAAACCAGTAGCCAACATCAAAGTAAATGGTGAGAAGCTGGAAGCAATCCCACTAAAATCAGGGACTAGACAAGGATGTCTGCTTTCTCCCTACCTATTCAACAATGTACTTGAAGTTCTATCTAGAGCAATTAGACAACAAAAGGAGATCAATGGGATACAAATTGGAAAGGAAGAAGTCAAAATATCACTTTTACAGATGATATGATAGTATATATAAGTGTCCCTAAAAATTCCACCAGAGAACTCCTAAACCTGATAAACAGCTTCAGTGAAGTAGCTGGATATAAAATTAGCTCAAACAAGTCAATGGCCTTTCTCTACACAAAGGATAAACAGGTTGAGAAAGAAATTAGGGAAACAACACCCTTCATAATAGTCACAAATAATATAAAATACCTTGGCATGACTCTAACTAAGGAAGTGAAAGATCTGTATAATAAGAACTTCAAGTCTCTGAAGAAAAAAATTTAAGATCTCAGAAGATAGAAAAATCTCCCATGCTCGTGGATTGGCAGGATCAATATAGTAAAAATGGCTATCTTGCCAAAAGCAATCCACAGATTCAAAGCAATCCCCATCAAAATTCCAAATCAATTCTTCAAGGTTATTGAAAGGGCAATCTGCAAATTCATCTGGAATAACAAAAAAACCTAGGATAGCAAAAACTCTTCTCAATGATAAAAGAACCTCTGGTGGAATCACCATGCCTGACCTAAAGAGGTATTACTGCGCAATTGTGATAAAAACTGCATGGTCCTGGTTTAGGGACAGATAAGTAGATCAATGGAATAGAATTGAAGATGCAGAAATGAACCCACATACCTATGGTCACTTGATCTTTGACAAGGGAGCTAAAACGATCCAGTCGAAAAAAGACAGCATTATCAACAAATGGTGCTTACATTACTGGTGGTTATCATGTAGAAGAATGCAAATTCACCCATTCCTATCTCCTTTTACTAAGGTCAAATCTAAGTGGATCAAGGAACTCCACATAAAACCAGAGACAGTGAAACTTATAGAGGAGAAAGTGGGGAAAAGCCTGGAAGATATGGGCACATGGGGAAAATTCCTGAATAGAACAGCAATGTCTTGTGCTGTAAGATCGAGAATTGGCAAATGGGACCTCATAAAATTGCAAAGCTTCTGTATGGTCAAAGACACCATCAATAAGACAAAAAGGCCACCAACAGATTGGAAAAGGATCTTTACCTATCCTAAATCAGATAGGGGAGTAATACCCAATATATATATAAAGAACTCAAGAAGGTGGACTCCAGGAAAATCAAATAACCCCATAAAAAATGGGGCTCATAGCTAAACAAAGAATTCTCACCTGAGAAGCACCTGAAAAAATGTTCAGCATCCTTAATCATCAGGGAAATGCAAATCAAAGTAATCCTGAGATTCCACCTCACACCAATCAGAATGGATAAGATCAAAAACTCAGGTGACAGCAGATGTTGGCAAGGATGTGGAGAAAGAGGAGCACTCCTCCATTGTTGGTGGGATTACAAGCTTGTACAACCACTCTGGAAATCAGTCTGGCGGTTCCTCAGAAAACTGGACATAGTACTACCGGAGGATCCAGCAATATCTCTCCTGGGCATATATCCAGAAGATGTTCCAACTGGTAAGAAGGACACATGCTCCACTATGTTCATAGCAGCCTTATTTATAATAGCCAGAAACTGCAAAGAACCCAGATGTCCCTCAACAGAGGAATGGATACAGAAAATGTGGTACATTTACACAATGGAGTACTACTCAGCTATTAAAAAGAATGAACTTGTGAAATTCCTAGGCAAATGGATGGACATGGAGGGCATCATCCTGAGTGAGGTAACCTAATCACAAAAGAACTCACATGATATGTACTCACTAATAAGTGGATATTAATTAGCCCAGAAACTTAGAATACCCAAGATACAAGATACAATCTGCAAAACACATGAAACTCAAGAAGAACGAAGACCAAAGTGTGGACACTTTGCCCCTCCTTAGATTTGGGAACAAAACACCCATGAAAGGAGTTACAGAGAAAAAGTTTGGAGTTGAGATGAAATGATGGACCATCTAGAGACTGCCATACCCGGGGATCCATCCCAATATCAGCCTACAAACACTGACACCATTGCATACACTAGCAAGATTTTGCTGAAAGGACCCAGATATAGCTAGCTGTATCCTGTGAGGCTATGCTGGGGCCTAGGAAACACAGAAGTGGATGCTCACAGTCAGCTATTGGATGGATCACAGGGCCCCCAATGGAGGAGCTAAAGAAAGTACCCAAAGAGCTAAAGGGGTCTGCAACCCTATAGGTGGAAGAACACTATGAACTAACCAGTACCCCCTGGAGCTCGTGTCTCTAGCTCCATATGTATCAGAAGATGGCCATCATTGGAAAGAGAGTTCCATTGGTCTTGCAAGCTTTATATGCCTCAGTACAGGGGAACGCCATGGCCAAGAAGTGGGGGCGAGTGGGTAGGAGAGTGCGGCAGGAGGGCATGGGGGACTTTTGGGATAGCACTGGAAATGTAAATGAAGAAAATACCTAATTAAAAAAAAAAAGAAAGTTTGTACTGGAGGATTTATATCCAAATTAATTCCTTTAACTGGAAAAGCTAGAGAGAGCGCATTCTCAACTTCATGTTAATCTCTTACGGCATCTAATAGACAAAGAGTTGGTATTTGAAACTTTAGCCAAACCTTCAATAACACAAAATATGTGGTATATAAAGCAAAGTTGTTCATAAAAATGCAGACCCGATTATTAAAATACATCATAGATACAATCAAGGAAGAGGTGAATAGTTAAAATAAATAAATATATAAATAAATTATTTAAACATTATATAAATTTTTTATCTCGATATATGTATTTTCATTACATGGGTACCTGCCACATGAGGCAGAAGACTACATTGAATCCTCAAGAATTAGAGTTATGGATATTTATGGGCCATCATGTGGGTGCTGGGAACAGAATTCAGGTACTCTGAAATAAACAAACAAACAAACAAAAACAAACAAACAAAAAAACCAATCCATATTCTTAATTCCTCAGCCATCTCTCTAACACACACACACACACACACACACACACACACACACACACACACACACACACACACACACACAAAATGTTAATTACATCTTTTAAAAATATGTGACAGCTTAGAATTATCACAGGGCTTAGGGAAGCTGAGGCCACTGAGACTTAGGAAGTAGAATAGCTTGCCTCAGAAAAGGACTTGACTGAAGGAGTCAGAATGGGAGCAATTCTCTCATCATCCCAGTTATCCTGTTTGTCATTACTTGCTTATTACCTTGGCTTAAATAAAGCGTGTTACTCCTGTGGTACTACACTGACTAACACTATTGACATGTACTCCACATGACTAAAGTAACTATAATTACATAAATCATAATCAATTTCTTCAGTTGTACTAGCCTTAATTCTATTGTTATATATGGCAACTGACTACTTCATTGTACAGGACAATGTAAATATATCTTCCTCACAGAAATTCCCATGGAATAGTCATATGGAAGAGAATGCAGCATATGAAACTGAAGGATCCTTGCATTGCAGATACACTTGACTGCAGAAATCATATTAATCAAGATTTGTAAAAGCACTTCCCTATACTTATACACTACAGCCAAAAGGTAAATATTTGACAGAAACAAAATATTTACCACGAGTAGACAGGTATATAGAGATAACTTAGAATATCTCATATTTAGCACAGTGTTTTGAATATACAAGTAGGATAAATCAAATTAATGACTATTTGAATTGACCTAACTTTTTAAAAGAATCTTGAATCTTTTCCAGTAATATTGAATCAATTAATATGCTTGCTGATAATGGTTCACAAGCTAATAACATTTATGGAAAATTATCTACAGTTCAGTTGAAGTGACAATAGAATGAGTTCATAGAGTTCTTACATTTAAATCAAATCAGTATCTGCATTACTGGCATTCTTTGCATTTGCTTGTATTTTATTGCCAACTTACCATTAATCATATAAACAAACATTATACAAACATCTTAGCGATAATTCTTTCTGAAACACACCCTTTAAGACTTGAAGATTGATGTGTTTTTATTTACAAGGAATTTAGTATTTCTTTAATTGTAATTTTGGAGAAACTGTCTTAAATAATTCTTGGAAATAATAGAACACAAAGAAACAGATTTGGAGATTGTAGAACATGGTGCACTGTTCAGTTATAGGACTGTAGACTGGATTTCCACAGATACAATCAAATTTCCAGACAAATGTTTGTCATGTCAGCATCATGGGACAGCATGTAAAGTAGGAGCAAAAGGCACAATGGGGGTGTTTCGTACTGAATAAAAACCTCAGTAACAATGTATACTATACATATGTTCAGTAAAGTCGAAGACCTTTTTCTAAGTTCTTGTAGCTCAGAGAAAGGTTTAGAATCTGTCTAGTGTGGCCTGCCTTCTGTAATTAAACCTGAGACATTTATAACAAAGACATGTATGTGATAGTATTCAGCCTTTTTTTCTTTCCAATGATAGAGATGGGTTATTTCTAAACAGTATTTATAAACTTTGGCTGGAAAACCATAGGTCCTCACCCCAGTACTGCTATTCCTTCCTTGGTGTCTGGAACGAGACATGGTAAATTTGTCACTTCTCCATAGTTCAGGTCTGTCTTCAAAAGGTACAAAATGCTATTATTCTGAGGTAAAGGAGGAGGTGTGAGCATTCTGATATAAACAGCAATTTCTCTGTTTTAGAATCTCAGTGCCTTAGTGAGAAGTAGGCAACCCTTCTACTGCTCCTAGGATCCTGAGGACCAATCCAATAGGTACTTCCTAGAGTAGAAGTACCCTAAACAAGCATGCTAGCTCATTAAATGAGTTTTAGCAAAGGTCTAACTTATACTTCCTCTTTCTTGTCTTGTAAGTTCTATGCCTTCTCTTATGAAAAGAAGCATATTGATATTGTTTTACCTTTTAGGTAAGAATTAAAACTCAATTTAAAAAACAAATCTACGTAGTGTATAGTCATGAGAGGCCATCATAACATTAAATGTCCCAAAGGTTTTCTGAAAGACACTTCAAGTATTTAATAAGCTTGACTTCAAACAGTGCATTTTATTCAAGATCCCTGAGCATGACCAAGGTTATGAACACTCTGATTTATACTTAATATATTTACTTTTGTTTATGGTTTTTATGCCGACATGTAAGTCTGTGTACCATGTTTACGCAAGGTCCACAGAAACCAGAAAAAGTTGTCAGATTCCCTGGATCTGGAATTGCAGAGTGTTTTAGTTTGTAATTGGGCTACTTGGGACAAAATTCAGGTACTTCGAAAGAATAATAAGTATGTTTCACTAGTGAGCCATCTCTGATGCCCTACACCCAAGCACACCATTTTATTATTCATTACTAAAACACCATAGACCAGAAGAAGTTATGAGTGCATTCTATGGAAAGCCTATCTAGTACCCCCCCATCCCCCTCCCTGTAGTCCCTGCCAAAGTTCATTTCATTGTGGGCACTACGCTTCCTAGTTAATGGTAAAGATGATAGAAGTTTTTATTTCCCTCATGCCATTCCTTACATTCAGTTACCAGTTGTCTAAACTTTTGGGTTTGGAGAGAGCGAGGATGACAAAAAATGACAGTTACAACTCTTTGATTCCATAATTAACTTCCAATCTTTAAATATATTACTATTTTCTCTCCAATATAAATAGAACATTATGCTTTTCCTTCTAGTCAATTCACACTGTCTGACATGACAAGCAAACAGTATTTTATAAGAGCATTGATTGAAGTATCGTTTCTACAAATTACAGACTCTTCACAAGAAACTGCCACTCTTCTGACTGATTCTCTGCTTCACAGGATGTTCACTACAAATTTGACTTGATATGATCATTTCCAAGGAGTCTATCCTTTAGATGAGAGAATTGTTGTGATATTCTTCCCCCAAATATCAGAATATTCTGAGTAGGTGTCCTAATGTCAATGTGAGGTGTGCCTTTGACAAGCATTCTATTCAGTTACGGTTCCTAAAGTGGCCAGGTTGACCCCACTTCAACAGCTCTATGCCCCTTCACAGAACAGTTGAAGGATGCTCCACAAATCTAGTGTCAGAAAAAGAACAAGAATGAGTATGCCTCTTGTCTAGGTCAAGACCAATGTCAGGGCCCATGAAGGGCAAATGTGGCAAAGGGATTTAAAATGAAGGGCTGGGGCAATGTGCCGGTGCATAAGGAACAGGGTATTAAGCTAGTGCTGAGAGGTAGACAGTGCCTGTTTAGAGAGCAGAGGAAGCAAAGCCTAGAGCTTCTCTCTGCCATAGACAATAAAGAGTTCCAAGGAGTATGAGAAGAGACTATGAACATGGAAGTAGTTTTTTGCCTAAACGAGTCACATTCAGCTTCCAGCAGTTGAACTGGAATCCTTCTGAATATGAAGGAATAGGCAGAGGAGTTCAGGCAATGACTTGAAACAAAGGAAATAAAAGACAGAAATAGCAGAAATAGTATCAGGGAACTCAGGAAACTATGGTTTTCTACCGTCTATGTGAAAGGTGCTGTAGTTGACAGTTCTCTGCTTTCTTCCTTAATTGCCTGCAAAGAGACTGTGGCATAACACAGTCTTCACAATTCTCATGATAAAAACTCAGTTTCTGAGATTGTCAGGCTGTGCTGAACAGATAAGCATTAAACGGAGAATTCTGACTCCACATCCTTGCTCTTTGACATTCTTTGAGTGAGCACATGTAGTCTTCTTGTTTTGATACCAGTGATTTATGTGAGCACTGCTGAATAATATAGGAGGTCTGAGGATGTTAAATACTAGAAGATAGATATTGTGTTAGTTTAACATACTACTTTAATTAGTGTCCCATGTGCATTTCAGTTATCAATGGTAATTCTCACAATTTCTGGATTAAATTTTACATCATTGAGGTGTAAAGTTATGTCTAACTCCACTATGCAGTTCAGTGTTATGCTACTAGAATCCATAAAATATAATATGTTCATTATATTATTGTTGAGCATTTCCAAAAATACTGGGACATAACATTTATTTTATAAATTTTATTTCTTTACATCTCAAATAAATATCTAATTATGATAATCCAGTAGAAAGCTGCACAAATGATTATATTATTAATAAAATAGTGGCTCTAGGAAAAAACTTGAGGATATTGATTTGAAATATAAATTATTGCCATATATGATCTGCAATTTAAAATACTCAGAAAGAGATATTTAATAATCATATTGATATATGCATTGCAATTGTGCATAGCTTATTATACATAGAAATTATAAAAGAGAATTTCATAATGAAAATGCATGCAAATTTAGGCATTATTCAATGATTCCTGTCTATATAAATTGTAATATATGTAAAATCAAATTATCAATTATAATATGGATTTAATTTGTAATTATAAATTGTAATTATGTGTCATAAATTCAATCTCCTTTTTGACACAAGTTAAGTTACTAACTATACGTGTAGACAATTATAAATTTTAGATACAACATTACAGTTTGACATGAATTTGCATACACATGGTTCATACCAGAAAGAGCTGGCGGGACATCAGCTCTGTGAATGACTAGTAAAGAAAACAGCCATGTCCTAATGAACTTAGTACAAATGTTCTGTCCTCCTGGGTTAAAGCCTATACTCACTTAAATAGAAGTGACATTTCCAAAGACTTTTAGAGAGGTTGACCCATTCATGATTGTGTACCCTGGTCAAAATGTACTTTTGCCCTACACAGGAAAGAATGTGCTATGTTAACAGGGTATCCAGACAATGCTGGGATTTGCCTGGTCTATTCTTTGCCTCTCCTCCACTCTAGTTCTGCTACTACCAACCAACCACAGAGATGTGATTGGCAGCAGTTAAACACATTTTTCTGTTTAACCATGGTGGGGGGAAGCATTTCAATTATATTTCATGCTTTTGACAAAATCAAAAAAGACCACTGGCTTGGTTTTGTTTCCTGATGTTGTGTTAAAATACCATTATAAAAGCAACTTGGGGAAAGGGATTTATCTGAACTGAAAACTGTAAGTTATAAGCCATCATAGTAGTGAAATCACAGTACCAGGGGCTTGAAAAAAATGAACATACTGTATCTAAGGTCAGATAGAGAAAACAATCAACTAATATACATGTATGTTAGTGCTTAGCCTGCTGTCTCAATTTGTATTCAATCTATGGCTCATCTCATAATGGAGCTGCCCATATTCAGGGTGGGTATTTCCACCTAAATTGACACAACTAGGAAAAACTTCCAGCTCACCCTAGTCAAACAATTCCTCATCAAGGTTCCCTTTCTATGGTGTATTATATCAATGGAACAGCTTTTAGTGAACACCAGCTCAAGAGATATGCTTTTAAAAAAATTTAGTAGATATTATCTTCAGTTACATTAAATTGCTATAGTTTATATATATTCAAACAGCAGCTAATCACTACAATTTCATTGACAGTCTTCCCATATCCAAACATCTACTTTGCACATAAGAGAACTTGCTGGAAGAAAATGAAATTTTCTCAACATATTTTTTACTAATATCAACATAGTGAATAATATTTTATAAGATATACATACTATAAATACACACAAAAGCATTTAAATTTCATGTGTGTGTATGTTTCTTTGTGTATATATATATATATACATATACATATACATATACATATACATATACATATACATATACATATACATATACATATACATATACATATACATATACATATACATATACATATACATATACATATACATATACATATACACAGGTGAGAATCATCTCTGGAGGTTAAGAAGCCAATCTCAGGATTCCCCATTTAATTTTGCAACTGTCTCCTATAGGTTTGGAGCTATCCATTTCAGCTTGATAATCTACCCTGTGAAGGTCAGGGATTTGCATGTCCATCTCTCAGCATTTAGATGACAAACATATATCACCATTATCTGAATTTTACATGGATTCTGGAGAGTCACATCAGTTCTTCTTACAGCAAGCAATTTACAGACTAAGCCATCTTTCCAATGTCAAGAGTGGAAGTCTTTATCCCAAAATTTTTTATGCTGTGCATCTACTTCTTTCTCCCCAAGCCACTATAATGTTATTTCTGTTACAAATGCTTAAACAGAAATTTAAGATTAAAAAAATATAGTATGTGGTAAGAGGATATAGAATAGACATGGTGGGTTGACAGATTAGGGGACAGATTAGAAGAAGGGATAGGAGGTACCAGGTTGGGTGGGGGTCGGGGACAGAGGAAGAGAGGACTGAGAGAGAACTGAATGGGGTGGGGCATCACTGTGACAGCTTAGAAATCTAAGGCAATGGAAAGCCCCAGGAATCTATTAGGGTGACCCTAGCTAAGACCTATAAATATAGAGGATATGGAACCTGACCTGGCCATTTCACATAACCATGAAAGACTTTCAGTAGAGTGATTGGGACATGAACCCAGCCACAAAACCTTTGACCTACAATGTATCCTGCCTACAAAATGTGCAGGGATAAAGATGGAGAAGAAATAGAGGGAATGGACAAACAATGAATGGACAAGCTTGAGATACTTGCTATGAGAGGGAGCCCACCCCAGATATGTTAATAATATCTTAGTATACTTGCAGACACGAGCCTATCATAACCATCATCAAAGATGCTTCACCTAACAACTGATATAAACAGATACAGAAATTCATAGCAAAGCATTAGGCAGAGCTTGTGGAATCCTACAAAAGAAGAGGAGGAATGAAGGTGCCATAGGTGTCCAGGATATCACAAGAACACCTACAGAATCAAATAATTCAGGCACATGGGGCCCACAGAGATTAAACAACCAACCAATGACCATGCATGTGACTGATGTAGGCCCTCTGAACATATGTAACATTTGTGTAGCTTGGTCTTCATGTGAGATTCCTAATAGTAGGGGCAAGGGTTGTCTCTGACTGTTGCCTGCCTTTGGTAGCATTTCCTCAAACTGGGGTGCCTTATCTAGCCTCAATAGGATAAGATGTACCTAGTCCTACTGCAACGTGATATGCCATGGCTGATTGATATCTATGGAAGGCCTCCCTTTATCTGATGAGAAAGGTTGGTGACGTGGATGGGATAGGGGAGGAAGGTACGTTGAGGGTGTATGGCTGGGAAGAGAACTGCCATTAGGAGGTAAAATAAATAAATACATTCATTAATTAAAGAAATTAAAATTCTCTATGAACTCTCACAATCCTTGCAAATGTTTGCATGCAATAATGTTGTTACTAGATAAAATGAAACAATATTTATCATAGCATATTCCTCATGTCTAAAGCGATTACTTTTTTTTTTCTTTTTATACATATGTTCTCCTATAGCCAAGGCTGGCTACTAACTTAACTTGCTGAATATTTTAGAATAAACTTGAGTTTCTAACACTCTTTCCCAGCTTAGTTCCATGGGTGTGACCTAAGAGAATATGTCGATATATCTAGCTTTATTGAGGAACTGGAGCCAACACCAGACCTTCTTGCATATAAGACAGGTATTCTATGAACTGGATACATGTCCAGCTCTCTTGGATATTTAATCCACTTTTGAATCCTGGAGCTCACTGTGTTTTTAGACTCTGAACCCAACCTGGAGTATAATTGCCAATGTGCGATGAAAAGAATCCTGTTTCTGTCTAACTCCTTCTCTTTCTTCCATACTATGATAGATGAATGAAAATTACCTTTGTTAAAGAAGTGTGAAAAGGTTAACTAGATATTGTGCTATTGCACTTTGGAAACTACACTTTAATTCTTCTGGACAGTGGATTCAAAGTCTCCATAATTAGAATCATGTATAGGTCTATAAACACACATTGGTAACCACCCCTGCCCACAATTAGGTGCTATTCAGAACGTTTCAGATGCAGTCTGTGATTTGCAGTTAAACATCCAATACACGAGTCAAATATATCATGGTAGGCTAGCACCCGTGTTTTTAAATAATGTTAATTATTCTTATGAGACTACAATTAGGGCAAAACTCATAGTCCTGTACAAAATCTAATTTTAAAAGTTATAAATTCTTTTGTAGCTCAATAGAAAACAACATAAAACCAATACATTTTCAAAAGCATCAACCCACCTTACCTATACTTCTTATTTTAGGCAGATCAACTAAAATATTTAGCTTTCCAAAATAGAACAAACTTTCCCAAAACTCTATTTTATATCCATAATTAGATGTCTTCGGTTTCTCAGAAATTATCACACACAAATGCAACTGATTTCTGCATAGGTCATAACTCTAAGAATTGTAGTCATCATTATAAAACATGTGACTGTACAAATATTTTGACATTAATGTCAGCCTTATACTAAGTCAAATACTTGAAAAGTGTCTACAATGCCCAGAATTTTCACCATATATTTTATCATATAGTTCTTTCAGTCACACTTTAGAGCATGCAATATTTTAGAGTAATGCTAAATTCTAAATAAACACAGGAATTCTAAATAATCAATTCTTAATATTAAAAAATTAACCATTTCTACAAATAACAAGAAATACCATAGTACTATTTGAATGATAGTGTTTAATGTCAGTGTAACAAAAATTAATCAGTTGCATGAATCATAATTAATACTGCAATTAATTCAGTTGCTAAAACATACTTAAATGGGACATAATTTTATTTAAAGCCTTTGGTTATTATTTTAGACGTACTAATTTTAAATATGGAAATGAATATGAAGAAAAATTTAAAGGTTTTTTTTTATATATAGAGAAAAATAATTTAATGAGCTAATTGTATCCGAAACAGGAGAGAAGCCCAGAGGGTCATGATAATGAATGGAAATATGTAGCCTCTGGATGTGGGAGGTAGAGAGACCCTCTAGAAATTACCAGAGATCTGGGAGGTGAGAGACTCTCAGGACTCAATGGGAATGATATTACCAAAATGCCCAACAGAGAGGAGAGGGAACCAGAAGAGTCTGCCTCCAGTAGATAGACAGGGTCTCATATGGAGGGATGGGGTTACCAACCACAATCAAAATTTCTGACCCAGAATTGTCCCTGTGTAAAGGAACTACAGGGGGAAAAATGGAGAAGAAACTGAAGGAAAGGCAGTCCAGTGATTGGCTCAATTTGGGATCCATCTCATGGGAGCGGTTTGAACCAAGGCCTGACACTATTACTGACACTATAATGTGCTAACAGACAGGAGCCTAGCATGGCTGTCCTCTGAGAGGCCTTACTATCAGCTGATTAGGACAGGTGCAGATACTTATACCCAACTATTGGACTGAAGTAGGGGACCTCTATGGTTGAATAAGGGGAAGGATTGAAGAAGCAAAAGTGGAGGGGAGATCTCATTGGAAGTGCAGGATTATCAACCATTGAGGAATGCTGGGAGCTTACAGAGACTGAGCCACCAACCAGGGAGCATACACGGGCTGGTCTGAAGCCCCTGACACACATATAGCAGAGGAATGCCTGGTCTTGTCTCAGTGGGAGGAGATATGTCTAATCCTCCAGAGACTTGAGGCACTGGGGAAGGAGGATGCAGGGGTAGGGGAGGGGGAAGTAAAGGGAGAAGGGGAACACCCTCTCAGAGGCAAGGTCCAGGAGGGATGGGATGAGGGACTGTGGGAGGGAGTCTGGGAAAGGGGAGACAATGGCTGAAATGTAAATAAATAAAATAATTTAAAAAATAAGAAGATTCTAATATCATAATAACATCAAAAAGGAATTACTACTTTATTTCCTAACATAAATATAGAAAATTCATGAAAGAAGCACAATGCTTTCTAAGTAAAATTGTAAGTTTTAGTTGTATTGTCTTGTTTTAGATTTATAATTCGAGTCATTCAGCTCCCTTTCCCTAACCAGCTTATTTTCAAAAAAATATTTTTTTCTCCTCTCATTACTTTTAAGTAAGTCGTGATTAGGTCTGAAAAGACATTCGTTTGGTAGAAAAAAATATCCTAGAAAAAACATTGAAGTAATAGTGTTGGTATAGGAATTGATACATTTTCAACATAATCATTTATTATCATTCCATCAACCCAACAACAACTGTTCTGAACACACTATCATTATGTCACATGACATTGTCATTATTCCTTTCTGTACCCCAAATTTCCATATTTTATGTCACATGTCTGGATGTTTATGCAATTAAAAGTCCCATCTTTAAACCTATATGCTACATATACTGTGAATAATAAAAATTATCTCAGTAAGTTAACAATGTCAATTGTATTTTTGGCAAAGTATTTATTTTTTCAGGGTGCATAAATTTTACTGAGTGGACCCCAAGTAGGCATAAATCACTGAATAGATTATGTAACACTTGCATATGTGTTATTGATTTCATGTAAATTATAACATAAACTACTGAATTGCAACAGTAGCTTTGAATATTTTATTGGCACATTTTAACTATAGATATATTCAGTAAAATTCATGATTATGTAAAAAAGTATTCTATCAGAATCTGTATGAACTATAACAAACATGAAGTGGAAAATATCATTGTAAAT
Source organism: Mus caroli (assembly GCF_978045245.1). NCBI lineage: Eukaryota > Metazoa > Chordata > Mammalia > Rodentia > Muridae > Mus > Mus caroli. The sequence continues at coordinate 65,497,118 of NW_028227256.1, forward strand.
TTTGTTATATAGATGATAAATCTAGTTTGTTAGCATTGGGTGTCTGTAACAATGAAAAAATTACCATGGATGACACCAAAATATCCATAGAATTGGTGACGGTGCTTGGTGAGGTACTAAATGGGGGAAATTCAAACTGAATAACTTAGACTGTTCTCTTAAACTCAGGTGACCCTGTAAAAATCTAAGGATTAGTCGAACTAGATGGAATAGCTTGAGCATTACTAAGCTCTATCAGGCATGAGCACTGTGGTGCTATCACAGGCATTTGATGATCTGGTCCACCCAGCTGCAACCACCAAACAGAATTCTTAAGCCTGCTTTCTATCTCTGTTTTCAGTCACTGAGCATTTTCTTAGAGTGTACTTCTGTTCAGCTGAGATATAATATTCTGCTATCTTTTACACAGCACTTGTAATATCTGTAAATAAAAGTGAAGGTAGCACAGAGACATCCTTTCTCAGGAAACGAGTATGCAGTTAAATGTTGCAGACACTTCCACGCATTCACACTTGTGGGCATTATATCGTCATACACTAGTTTTCATATTTTCCTTACCGGTCAGGTTCTTTAATCCAAGTTCTTGGAGTCCAAAGTTGCCATCTTTCCTGTAGTTTAAGAATATCGCTAGGGCATAGCGATCTTCATACAGTTTTGTCCCACGAATAATGCGTAAATTCTCCAGAGGCAAGTAACGAAACTGGTTGAGGGCCACCAGGACGTAGCCTGTGACTTCTCGGATAGACTGGGAAAACATAAACAGACATCTATCTTAGAGATAATGAAATTAACTTGACAGGTTGTAATACAGTCTTTCAAATAAATATGAATTGACTCTAATTTTCAGTTCTTTATTTAATATACTAATTTCCTCATGATATTCATATTCATATTGGATTAATGAAGGATCACAAAGGGTTAGAATTTAATTTGAATGTGTTGTATTTCTTTTTAAATGTCATGAATGTGGTTATACTAAAATAATGGATTTCATTTTATGAGACATTTCTCACACCTGAGATGTGAATACAGTTAAAGGAATCAAGGTGTCATTCATTGATAAGCTACAATGATGTGACATCAAACCACCAGTAAATTGACAGATGAGAATGCAACTGGTAAGTGTTCCAAAGTAGAACCAGTCTACATTGGCTATAGACTCTGTGACACAGTTTAAATTGCTCTATGAATGTTTATTACTATACGATTACATTGGAACTGTAGTTTTTCCTAATCTTCCTGAGATCAAGGGGTGTTGGAGTAAGAACATAAGAACAAAGAGAAAGAGGAAGTGAAAGACTACATCATTGAAGAGATGTATCGCTCTGGTTAGCATAGCACATCTAGAAATCATACTTGGTCCATTGGGTCAAGCTCTAGAAATCTAGAATCCATTAATCACTCTTCCATTGTATGATAATTAACAAGTTCTTTAAAGGCATGTAAAAGTTACATGGTCTAAAAAGTAATAAATTTAAAGATGCACTTTAGCTGATATATGACCATTGTTAAATATTCTAGGATATAATGAGCATTATGCAGTATTTGGAGACTTTGCTGTGTGATGAATCTTTTATCTAGATTATGTCATGGTGTCACCATTCCTCCTGCATACCTCCAATCCCATTCAGGAGTGATTCTTTGCATTAAAACCACAACCCCCCTTGTTTATTGCAGAAAGAGGGATACAGTAATAGTGTTAGCAGAGAGAGTATAGATGAAGCAACTCAGGGTAAAAACAAGGGTATTAATCAAGAAGCAATTCTATGAATTTTGTAGTGTTGATAGAGAGAAAAGTCTTTTGAACTATTAGTTGACAAAGCAATAAGACAACTAAAGTAGACCAATGAGATAAAAATTGGAAAGGATAAAGCCAAAGTATCACTATTCATAAATTATATGATAATACACATAAATGATGCCCAAAATTCTACCAGAGAACTCCTACAGCTGATAAACAGCTTCACCAAGGTGGCTTGATAAAAAAATTTAACTAAAAAAATTCACTAGTCTTCTTTAAACAAATGATAAACAAGCCGAGAAATAGACCCTTTGCAATAGACATGAGTAATATAAAATATATTGGTGTAATTCTAGCCAAGCAAATGAAAGACCTGTATGATAAGAACTTCAAGTCTTTGAAGAAAGAAATCAAAGGCCATATCAGAAGTTGGAAAGAACTCTATAGTCATGGATAGGTATGATTAATATAGGGAAAAATGGTCATCTTACCAAAAGCAATCTACAGATTCAATGCAATTCCCATCAAAATTTCCACAAAATTTTTTATAGACCTTGAAAGAATAATTCTCAACTTCATATGGAAAAACAAAGATAGCTAAAACAATGCCATACAATAAAAGATCTTCTGTGAATATCATCATCTCTAATTTCAACTTGTACTACTAAGCAATAGTAATAAAAATTACATGATGTTGGTATAGAAACAGACAGGTTGGTCAATGGAATCCAATTGAAACTCCACAAATAAACTTACACAGCTTTAGACACTTGATTTTTGACAAAGAAGCCAAAACCATATAAGGGAAAAAGAAAACACCTTCAGTAAATGGTGCTGGTATAACTGGATGTCTACATGTTGAAGAATGCAAATAGGTCTATATTTATCACCCTGCACAAAACACAAGTTCTAGTGGATCAAAGACCCCCTCATAAGTCCTCACACACTAAATCCAGTAGATGAGAAAGTGGGAAATAGCTTTGAACATTGATATGAAAGCAACTTCCTGCACAGAACACCAACTGCTCATGCACAAATATCACGAGATAATAAATAGGACCTCGTGAAATCAAAAAGCTTCTATAAGGCAAAGGACACTGTCATTAAGAGAAAAGAGCATCCTATAGATTGAGAAAAAACCTTCACCAGCACTACATCTAACACAGAACAAATATCTATAATATATAAATAACTCATGCAGTTAGATACCAACAAACCAAATATCCCATCTATGGTATGCTCTCATTAATAAGTTGATATTAGCTCAAAAAAAAAAAAAAGTACAGAAAGCCCAAGATATAATCCACAGAACTCAAGAAGGTTAACAAGCAGAAGGGCTCAAGGGAGGATGCTTCAACTTCATTTGAGAGGGAGAAGAAAGCAATTACAGAGTGTAGACAGAAACCTTGTATAACTCTCCTGTGAGAGGCTTTACCCACCAGCTGACTGAAACAGATGCAGATTCCCTGAGCCAAACACTGGACTGAGGTTGAGGTCTGAGACCATTATGGAAAAGATGGGGGAAAGGATTGAATTCCCTGAAGCAATAGGAATTCCATACGAAGGCCACCAGAGTCAACTAACCCATAACACTAGGATTTTTCTGAGACTGAGCCACGGACCAAAGAACACACATAGGCTGGAACAAGATTCCTAGCATATATGTAGCAGACATAGATTTCAGTCTCCATATGGGACTGGAGCTGGAGCAAGGACTGTCTCTAAAGCTGTTGCCTATCTTTAGATCCTTCGTGTAAATGGGCTTCCTTGTCTGGCCTCAGTGAAACTGGATAAACCTAGTCCTGCAAAGTCTTGTTATGCCAGGGTAGGGGGATAACTAACGGGCCCTCGCTGTCTCAGATGAGGAAGAGATTGGGGCAAGTTGAGAACGGGGCCCTGGAAAGAGGGAGTGGGCAGTGATCTGGATGTAAAGTGAATAAATAAATAAATTAATGAGAAAAAAGTTTTTTTTTTAGAGCACTTAACAAAACAATCCATTTTATAAGAATTATTTGAGATAATGTTCCACATCTAAAAGTTATACATGGTACCTTGATTTTATGCTCTTATTTTTCTAGTATCTATAATATAATTTTCCCAGATTCATTTATTTATTTATTTATTTTGGTTTCTCTGTGTAGCCCTGGCTGTCCTGGAACTCACTCTGTAGACCAGGCTGGCCTCGATTCAGAAATCCCCCTGCCTCTGCCTCCCAAGAGCTGGGATTAAAGTAGCTCAAAATGAAATTCTGTCACAGATACATATGTTGAGTGACAACAAAATCTCAGGCAAAAGGATTTCCTAATGCTTCAAAAGCCTCAGTTCTGCAATTTAAGCTAATATTGGCCTATCTGTATAATAGATATCAACATCAAAGAGTATAGATTAAGTGTTGAACTATCTTATAATGACATCCGTTCTTTCTTGTGCCAGTCCTTAGGCTATCAGAAAGAATCTCAGTAATATAACACCTTTATGGTTCTACAACTTTTTAAGAATCTCAATACAATTTTGCTATATACACATATATCAATTATTATATATAATATTACAGCTTTATATATTTGCTAATATAAGAGGTACAATAGAAAAGCATAACAGCTTGAGGTATAAGCTGGCCTGACAGGCAAATTTGCCTTAATTCTAGCCTTTGTCCTTACTAGTTATATAAATTGTTGAAGCTTTTAAGTCTCAAAAATCTTCAGTCTTTTCATCTCTGTAAAAATATACCTATTACAAACCTATTATACACATTGCAAGATAGACAAAAGCTGTATAGCAAATTGTATTTAATAGATGTGAGCTATTATAAATATTACCACAGAAAATAGCCAGGCAAACAGATTGTCTCAGGACACTTAGTTGAAGATGAGGTGGTCATAATATCACAGCATAAGAACTAAACTCTCTATTGTATTTAAACTCTCTATTATATAAGCTTCAGCATGCTTATATCTTACCTTTAAAGTCTACAACTTATTTCTCAAATTCAGAGATGCTTCCTACATTTTTCTGTATGCATATTTAAGCTCTTCCTACTGACCCTGGTGTTGAATAGACATTCTTTAATGTCCATTTAATAAAGTAGAATTAAAATTCAAAGTGTGAAATGCTTTTAAGTCCTTGTAGCTATTATTTTCCACAGAAAATGATTTTGTGAGCTTGCTGTTAATAAAAAACATTGAAAGATGAAACCATGGTTTGTACTTATGGACCACTGTAACAAACAGAAATCTCTATAAAGTTAGCCAAAGAGAAAAACTTTCATTATGTTGTTATCTGAAGAGGTTCGGGACCAGAAATGTTCCTTGTCTCATCAAATACAAAGGGAATGCGCACCTAGAGATGCACCATCATAACATAGAGATGTGCTCCATACACAGATTGTTATGTATTGTCTACACTGGTTGTGCAGCAGCTTTGCTCAAGAAGTTAATGACATCGAAGATCATTAAGGCCTTGAGTGATTGAGGAATCTCCTAACCAATGAGAACACTCCTTTAATTCTAACATATATGATAGATATATGTTAGATGGATAGATATGAAAAGTCTGCTGGCCCACTATGCCATCCTTACATCTGCTGATAATTCCAGAAAAAAAAAAACCTGTTTTTGTTATTTCCAAACTTATGACCTATTTCACAATTATTTAAATTGACGCAACTCCCAATTTGATAGTCCCTCCCTTCTTCCATCCCCCTCCCTTCCTTGCTCCCTCTTTCCTTTCCTTTCCTTCCTCCCTCCACACTTTCTTTCTTTCTTTCTTTCTTTCTTTCTTTCTTTCTTTCTTTCTTTCTTTCTTTCTTTCTCTTCTTTCTTTCTTTCTTTCTTTCTTTCTTTCTTTCTTTCTTTCTCTTCTTTCTTTCTTTCTTTCTTTCTTTCTTTCTTTCTTTCTTTCTTTCTTTATCTCTCTCTCTTTCTTTCTCTCTTTCTTTCTCTTCTTTCTTTCTTACTTTCTTTCTTTCTTTCTTCCTTCCTTCCATCCTTTCTTTTTTCATTCTTTTCTTCTTTCTGTCCTTCATTATTGCCTAAGTGGAAAGGAATAATGGCTTCCCAAATATGTCATTATTTCTCTTAAGATTTATCTGCAATAAATCTATCCTTCATAAATTCCACATAAGCATCTCTTGGAGATTCCTGCCATTTCCTATTTATTTATGTTTAAAAACACCCTTAGCTACTTAAAGTAGTTCTGAAGTGTTCTACTGCTGTGTTCTATGTACCCAGACCTAATGAGAAATTACTTAAACACTAACACATTCCGTGAGTAAGGACATTCATAAATACATTAGTGATTAGGGTGTTGAGGAGACTGGAAGTTAAATGGCTGTGATATCATGAGGAGAGGGAATAGAAAACTCTAGTGACAGGGCAGAGGATCGCTGAAGGATAGGACTTTCCTCGGCTAGTAACGAATTCAGAACTTAGGCTTTCTCTGACGGTGACAAATGTAGCAGCAAATGGTAGCTTCTGTATCAGTAAGATTTTCTATTAACTTCCCTAAGGCAATTACTTTCTGTCCCTGCCCCTCCTATCATGTCTAGGAATATCTAAGGCAGACACATTCTTAATGATGACATAATATTAAGAAGTTTACAAGAAAAAATTAATAAGCTAATCACAAGCATTGCATATTCCTTCTGCTTAGAGAGATACTGTTTTGTGCTTTGGGTTTCTGCTTTCGGGTTTCCACTGTTTGAAACTCATCACTATACCACTCAGAGAAGCCATGACTCAATATCTGATCTAATTATATTCGGGGAAAAAAAGAGCATGTTAGACGTCATGTACCTAACTGCAGCAGTATAGAATGCTTGCTCACTGTACCTAACACAAAACTAAGACTGAAGAGTCAGAAATACTGATCCAACAAAACTACACTCAGCCACAATGAGCCAGTTCTATGGGCTAAGCCTGCCATTATCCTTGGAACCTGTGGGCTGTTCCTTCAGTATTGACCTCTTAGCCAGCACTCAACACAAACATGACTTATTTGCAATGAACACTTTTCAGCCATGGTAAACAGACGTGCTTCTCTCCTTCTCCAGAAATAACCCTCTTTATATTGTCCTGAGCAGTGGGGAGAAATCTTAATAGTACTGATTCAGGTCTGTTTCCAGTTGTTTCTTTTTTCCTTGATTTTATACAGACTGTATCTCAAATTCATGTACGTTTGTTAAAGTATATGTGGCTCTAAAATACCTCTTCACTTTGAATGCCTTAATAACAAACTATAATCAAATAGTATGAAACCAAACAGATACCAGAACACCTTCATTAATAAGAAGCAGAATCTCAACCAATCCTAGACATTTAGCTCGGCTAATCATATGATACCACCTGATCAAATATGCCCACAAAATGGACCATCCTGCAAATAGGGGGACTGAATAGTAGTAACCGACCATATGCTTTCTTTGCACCATTTCCATTACCTGCCTAAAAACACCACCTTTTTTTTTTTTTTTTTTTTTTTTGCTAACTAGAGGTCCCTGGGCTTGCCTACCTTCTGCAGATGCATTTAAGAACTGCAAATTATTCTTTGTGCTAAATTTCTGCTTTTTAAATTTGCCTAAAGATACCTCTAATGAATTACACTAGTTGAAATATACCTGCATACCCCTTTATGTAATCATACAAGCACCCTGATTTTGTACTGTTCTTAGAAAGAGTCATGGCATTACAAATTCCATTATCTACAAATAAATATTTATATGTAAACTAACTGCCTTTGTTATAATACAGGTAAGGTTATATCTTAAAATCTTAATATAAATGTATATTTTTAACTTTTTAAATTGTGTGTTTTAGTAAATTTATATTTCACATCAAATATGTATATTAGACCCCAGTGAAACATGTAATCAAATACTGGCTGGTTAGAAAGATTTTACACATATATATATATATATATATATATATATATATATATATATATATATATGAAAAATAGAAATAACAATTGAAAACAACATTTACACATAATAAAATTATAAAAGGGTTAAAGGGTTTTAATTAAACTTTGTTTAGATATATTAATGACTTTTTTATTGGATATTTTCTTCATTTACATTTCAAATGTAATCCCCTTTCCTGGTTTCCCTTCAAAAACACCCTATCACATTCTCCTTCCCCCTGCTTCTATGAGAGTGTTCCCACACCTAACAACCCACCCACCCACTCCAGCCCCCCTGCTCTCGAATTCCACTACACTGGGGCATCAGTCCTTCACAGGACCAAGGGCCTGTCCTCCCGTTGATGCCTGACAACACCATCCTCTGGTACATATGCAGCTGGAGCCTTGAGTCCCTCCATGTGTACTCCTTGGTTGGTAGTTTAGTCCCTGGGAGCTCGGGGGCGTGGGGGGGTGAGAACGTGATCTGGTTGTTTGATATTGTACTTCCTATGGAGTTGCAAACTTCTTCAGCTCCTTCAAGTCCTTTCTCTAACTTCTCCATTGGGGATCAGAGTGCTTGGTCAATGGTTGGCCTCTATATTTGCCAGGCTCTGGCAGAGCCTCTCAGGAGACAGCTATATCAAGCTCCTATCAGCATGCACTTCTTTTTTTCTTTCCTTTTTTCTTTTTTTCTTTTCTTTTTCTTGGATATTTTCTTTGTTTACATTTCAAATGTTTTCCCTTTTCCAAGTCTCCCCTTCTGAAACACCCTATTTGATTCTCCCTCCCCCCTCCTCTATGAGTGTGCTCCCCACTCACCTATTCACTCCCATCTTCCCTCCCTGGCATTACCCTACTCTGGGGCATTGAACACCCTCAGGCCCAAGGGCCTCTCCTCCCACTGATGTCCAACAGGTCTATCCTCTGCCACATATGCGGCCGCCAGACCCATGGGTCCTTCCGTGTGCACTCTTTGGTTGGTAGTCCAGTCCCCAGGAGCTACAGGGTCCGGGCCTGTTGATATTGTTGGTCCTTCCATTGGGCTGCAAACTCCCTCAAGCTTTTTTAGTTCCTTCTCCAACTTCTCCATCAGGACCTTGCGCTCAGTCCAATGGTTGGCTGCAAGAATCTGCCTCTGTATTTGTCAAGCGCTGACAGAGCCTCACAGGAGACAACCATATCAGGTTCCCTTCAGTTAGCACTTCCCGGCATCCACAATAGCTTCCAGGTTTGGTGACTGTATATGGGATGGATTGCCAGGTGGGACAGTCTCTGGATGGCCTTTCCTTCAGTCTCTGCTACTCACTTTGTTTCCATATTTCCTCCTGTGAGTATTTTGTTCCCCTTTCTAAGAAGCACTGAAGCATCCAAACTTTGGTCTTCCTTCTTGGGTTTCAATCGTCTATGAATTGAATCTTGTGTATTCCATACTTTTGGGCTAATATTAATTTATCAGTGAGTACATACCATGTGTGTTCTTTTGTGGCTGAGTTACCTCACTCAGGATGATATTTTCAAGTTCCATACATTTGCCTGTGAATTTCATTAAGTCATTATTTTTAATAGCCGAGTAGTAATCCATTGTGTAAATGTACCACATTTTCTGTATCCATCTGGGTTTTTTTCCAGCTTCTGGCTATTGTAAATAAGATTGCTATGAACATAGTGTAGCATGAGTACTTATTACCAGTTGGAACATCATCTGGGTATGTCCCAGGAGAGGTATTGCTGGGTCCTCAGGTAATACTATGTCCAATTTTTCACAATGGTTTTACCAGCTTGTAATCCCACCAACAATAGAGGAGTGTTCCTCTTTCTCCACATTCTCACCAGCATTCACTGTCACAAGAGTTTTTGATCCTAGCCATTCTGACTGGTGTGAGGTAGAATCTCAGGGTTGTTTTGATTTGCATTACTATTTGATTTGACTAAGGTGGTCGAACATTTCTTTAGGTGCTTCTTGGCCATTAGATATTCCTCAGTTGAGAATTCTTTGTTTAACTCTCTACCCCATTTTTAATAGGGTTATTTGATTCTCTGGAGTCTAACTTCTTGAGTTCTTTGTATATATTGGATACTAGCCCTCTATTGGATATAGGATTGGTAAAGATCTTTTCTCAATCTATTATTTGCTGTTTGTCCTATTGACATTGTCTTTTACCTTACAGAAGCTTTGCAATTTTAGGAGGTCCTATTATTAATTCTTGATCTAAAACATAAGCCATTGATGTTCTGTTCAGGAAACTTTCCCCTGTGCCCATGTGTTCAAAGCTCTTTCCCACTGTCTCTTCTATTACTTTCAGTGTACCTGGATTTATGTGGATATCCTTGATCCACTTGGACTTGAACTTTGTACAAGGAGATAAGAATTGATGAAATGCATTCTTCTCCATGCAGACTGCCAGTTGAACAAGCACCATTTATTGAAAATGCTGTCTTTTTTTCCACTAGATGGTTTAAGCTCCTTTGTCAAATATCAAGTGACCATAGGTGTGTAGGTTCATTTATAGGTCTTCATTTCTATTCTATTGATCTACCTGTCTGTCACTGTACCAGTACCATGCAGTTTTTATCACAATTTCTCTGTAGTACCGCTTGAGGTCAGGGATGGTGATTTCACCAGAGGTTCTTTTATTGTTGAGAATAGTTTTTGCTATCCTAGGTTTTTTGTTATTCCAGATGAATTTGCAGATTGCCCTTTCTAACTCTGTGAAGAGCTGAGTTGGAATTTTGAAGGGGACTGCATTGAATCTGTAGATTACTTTCCACATGATGGCCATTTTTACTATATTAATCCTGTCAATCTAGGAGCATGGGAGATCTTTCCACCTTCTGAGATCTTTGCTTTCTTTCTTCAGAGACTTGCGTGGTTCAAGTCACACCAAGGTGGTTTATGTTATTTTTGGCTATCGTAAAGGGTGTCATTTCCCTAATTTCTTTCTCAGCCTGCTTTTCTTTACAAAAGGAAAAATTTTAGTTGTCCAAACTTCCAAAAACTTAAAGCTAAAATAAAGCTCTGTTGTTATCTCTCATGTTTATTTATTGTGATGGGTGTTCTGTTCCACAGAGAAATAAGCTAGTTTTATACACTACACTTGTTTTCTGTAACCTTGCAGATTTTTGTGTTATTCTTATCTTGTGAATGCACAAGTAAAAGATCCACTACAAGTCAAGAAGAGAGGTATCAGTCAGAAGATAGTAAGTTCTGCTGGCATGTAATCTTGTGCTTTTAGCCTCTGCTAAAAGCTGAGAAACACACTGCCTAATATCACAGACTTGAGCAATAAGTTTGGATGAATCTTTTAATCTGCTTGTGGTTTAGATTCATCATTTATACCATGGGAATATTAAGTGCTCCACATTCTAGAATTGTGACGATAAGTGAAGCACTGTATGTTGCCACAATGACTTGGATTTAGTGCCACTCTAAGGCTTGGGTGTTGAACTTGTGACACAGAATGAAGCAGTGTACACTGACTGGGCCTTTGGGAGGTGACTGGAAAATAGTGTTTCTTATCTCATCAGTGCATTGATTTATTTACAGAAAGGCTATCAAAAGATGGCAGCACACTCAGGATTTGGGGCTTGGGGAGAAGTGGTCATTGGGATATGCCACAGAAGCTTGTTTTGTCCTGTGCCCTACTCTCTCTCTTTACTTCTTGGCTACCCTGAAGAAGGCAACTGTGGTGCATAATGTTTTCTCCAGCCCTGCCTTCTCAGAGGTCAGAAACAAGGAAAATAAATGATGAGAAACTGAAGACATATGCTAAAAATAAATAAATAAATAAATAAATAAATAAATAAATAAATAAATTTCCTCCTTTTAGGTGTTTGCAATCTCAACTATTGTGTACAGGTACAATAAGCTAAGAGATATAGTTATTTAACACAATGCTTGGCTCAGGGGCTAGGAGATGACCACTGTTGGCTTTAACATGGAATTCATGTTCTATCCCCAAATCTACCTGGTAGCTCAAAACCATCTGCAACGTTAATCTCAAGAGATACAATAATATCTTCTGGCTTTCCTGGACACTGAATGAATATTAGGTATAGACATACAAACAGACAAATCATCTATGTACATGAAATAAATAAATAAATAAATAAATAAATAAATAAATAAACAAATACTATCTTCTAAAAATATTTTAAAAGAAAAAATGGCTCAAAGAGACTCCCCTGCATTATTTTATTTCTGAATTCACAAGCATAAATTTCCTTCACTGAACAGCCTCTGTAGTTTATCATATTAGTTATTTCACCACTGTGATACAAAACCTAACAGATGCAGCTATAGGAAAGAGAGATTATTTCTGCTCAATAATCAAAGAAGAACAATAATCATGGTAGGGAATATATGGTGGTCAAGGCTCACCTGTTGGGTAGAAGCTTTCAGGGCAACCTGCTAAGTGCCCAAGATCAAGAATCAAAAATGTGTGTCAGACTTAGATAGACTCTCACCATCAAAAGAGACACACTTTGCATATACCAACAAGATTTTGCTGACAGGACCCTGATATAGCTGTCTCCTGTGAGGCTATGCCAGTGCCTGGCAAATACAGAAGTGGATTCTCACAGTAATCTATTGGATGGAACACAGGGTCCCTAATGAAGGAGCTAGAGAAAGTACCCAAGGAGCTAAAGGGGTCTGCAGCCCTATAGGAGAAACAACAATATGGACTAACCAGTATCACAGAGCTCATGTCTCTAGCTGCAGATGTAGCAGAAGATGGCCTAGTTGGCCATCAATGGGAGGAGAGGCCCTTGGTTTTGCGATGATTCTATGCCACAGTGTAGGAGAATTCCAGGGCCTGGAAGTTGGAGTGCGTGTGTTCGGGAGCAGGGGGAGGGTATAGGGTATAGGGTATAGGTAATAGGGGGTTTTCATTTTCAGAGAGGAAACTAGGAAAGGGGGCATTTGAAATGTAAATGAAGAAAAATGAAGAAAACATTTAATAAGAGAGAGAGAGAGAGAGAGAGACTCGCTTTTTCAAGCTGAGTTCTACCTTCTAAGGCCCTCCAACTTTCCATAGATGCACTGCCAGCTGGAAACACAGTGTTCAAACAGATGGTCCCGTGGGAACATCCACACACAAACTGTAACATGCTGCATGTATAGAACCTGCTTCTTCTATTTGTAAAGCAATCACTATGCATCTCCAATGTTTAGACAAGAAAACTGTTCGGTACCATTTCAGTCTACAATTGAGAGTGACAGTTTCATGTCTGAGGTTTTTTATAAATGTGACTTTCTCCACTCAAAACTTAAAAGAGGAAAAATAGGCTTGCATGAAATGATGTCTGCCAACAGCTGCCTCTGCTGTAAAACATATGGAAAATGGCCTTTGAGGATTCAGAGTTAGAGGTGATTGCGTGTGAGACTAGTCTGCTGTTGTTTTGTAAATGAAAAGGGTGAACAACTCCAGAAACAGGACAGCCAAAGTATCAGGCTAGGATTTGACAAGATGCCAAGATACACTTTTATATCTGTCTAAATATTTGGCCGTGCTACACAAAACAAAAGGCTTAATTAATTGACAAAGAACAAATACTGTCATTAATCTTCTTCAGTGAGAACAGGTCCTAAAGGTGCTGATGAGGCTTCTAATTTTCTATCTAAAAATAGCAAGTAGGTATCATAACAATTTCTGTGGGAACAATCAAAACTACAAGTGTAACATCAATCGGACCAGGGACTTGAAGACCAGAAGTCAGAATAGTTCTCATACTTACGCATTCTTACAAAAATTATTGACTTCTATTTACCTACTTATTTTTCTAAAATGTTTTTTCTTTTGTTTTTAGTGTTGATTTTTATATGTAATATATTTTATATGATTAATATCTACTTAGTATAGAATAGTATATTATTTCTGTTTTGTAAATGATGAAACTAAGTTGAAAATCCTTCTCAAAGTTGCAAAGGTAATAATCCTTCTTAAAATGTATCTCATTTCTGAAATCAAATCACAAAGTCTATCAAATATTGTGACAAGTACGCTCTCATTTTAAAGCCACATTCACAGGAAAATGTGTTTTAAAAATAATTTTTTCAAAAAGAAATCCCCCAACCCAAAAAATATAAATTTTTTTCAGTGTTATCCTTATGAAAAACTACCAGCTAGGTAGGAGTCTACATCATAGTTTTAGCACATGCCATATTCCTAAGTTCAGAACAAAGAAACAAAAAAACCAAAAAGCCTCTAAAACTATGTGGAAACCTAAGTCCTTCTCATATCATATCATGTCATCACATCATGTCATTCCATATCATGTCATATCATATCATACTATATCATTTCATAAAATTTTCCTAAATATGTATTTTTGATAATTAGAAAGCAAGGTAATTTGCAAACAGATATTTGAAGTGAAATGTGATTTTTCTATAGGAATTCACAGTGGAGATGTGACCCAATACCCATCCTGTAATGTCAGATGCTGACCCACCAAAACCGAGGCAGGAAGGACAATTACTTAAAAAGTTGCATATTTGTCGATTCTTGATTCTTGCTGTTCTGTTTAGGAATTTTTACCCTGTGCCAATATCCTCGAGGGTTTCCCCACTTTCTCCTCTATAAATTTCAGTGTCTCTGGATTTATGTGGAGTTCTTTAATCCACTTAGACTTGAGCTTTGTACAAGGAGATAAGAATGGATCAATTCTCATTCTTCTACATGATAACTGCCAGTTGTGCGAGCACCATTTGTTGAAAATGCTGTTTTTTTTTCCACTGAATGGTTTTAGCTCCTTTGTCAAAGATCAAGTGACCATAGGTGTGGGAGTTCATTTCTGCGTCCTCAATTCTATTCCACTGATCTACCTGTCTGTCACTGTACCATTACCATGCAGTTTTGTTTTGTTTTGTTTTGTTTTGTTTTAATCACAATTACTCTGTAGTACAGCTTGAGGTTAGGCATGGTGATTCCCCCAGAGGTTCTTTTAATTTTGAGGAGAGTTTTTGCTATCCTAAGTTTTTTGTTATTCCAGAAGAATTTGCAAATTGCCTTTTTTAACTCAGTGAAAAATTGAATTAGAATTTTGATGGGGATTGCATTGAATCTGTAGATTGCTTTTGGCAGGATAGCCATTTTTACTATATTAATCCTGCCAACCCATGAGCCTGGGAGATCTTTCCATCTTCTGAGATCTTCTTTTATTTCTCTCTTCGGAGACTTGAAGTTCTTCTCATACAGATCTTTCACTTCCTTAGTTAGAGTCACACCAAGATATTTTATATTATTTGTGACTATTGTGAAGGGTGTTGTTTCCCTAATTTCTTTCTCAGCCTGTTTATCCTTTGTGTAGAGAAAGGCCACTGATTTGTTTGAGTTAATTTTATATCCAGCTACTTCACCGAAGCTGTTTATCACGTTTAGGAATTCTCTGGTGGAATTTTTAGGATCACTTATATATACTATCGTATCATCTGCAAATAGTGATATTTTGACTTCTTCCTTTCCAATTTGAATCCCCTTAATCTCCTTTTGTTGTCGAATTGCTCTGGATAGGACTTCAAGTACTATATTTAATAGGTAGGGAGAAAGTGGGCAGCCTTGTCTAGTCATTAGTCCTATTATTGGCATAACCTGAGCTTCTTCAATGAAAAGCAACTCAAGTTTTATTTTGTTTAATTTGGAAAATAGTATCTAAAGCACTTGGCACATGGTAGGTCATTACACATAGTTGTCTTCCCTTCCTCCTCACTTGCTTCTTCTTTTAGGTACATGTTTCCATCCAATTACTAATTTCCCAAAAGATAGACTATATACTTACTATACAATGAAGCTGGATTTATGGAAATTTTCCAGTTTGGAGATCCAAGGCAGAAAGAGTACACAGTAAGCCTGAACACTGGATGAGACCAGAAAGTGAAGAAGCCATCACAAACTAGTAAGGATCATGTTAACAGGGTTCAAGAGTCAATTAATTGCCTACCACATAAAAAATAAGTTTTAATTTAAGAAATGATAATTTAAATGACTGATTATCAAGTATGTTTTAAATCTAAGTTAATGTTATTTAATGTAGTTAATTATCGTTTTTAGAGAGTATTACATGAACAATTCAAGTTCTTAAAACACTTGCATATGAAACAAAATATTGCTTTTGAAGCATTCTTTCTTTTTCCTATGGAAGCTGCAATATGACATAATTACGTAGCAGGTCATCTGTGGGCACTAACATAATAGACTATCACAGATGTCGGGTATATGCACAACTTTTACTTTTCTTATTTCTGGATGTTAGGAAGACAAAGATGAAGCCTGCATCTGTTAGGCTTTCGCTGCTATAATAAAATACTTTTGAAATGACATATTTAAAGAGAAAAAATATTTGTTGTTGGCTCACGGTTCTGAAATCCACGGTGCACTGGTTACACTGCCATTAGCCCAACACCAGAGAGAAATATCATGGCAGATTGGCACAGTTGGGGAAGCATGAAGGAGTTATGAAGAACAGCTGAAGCTCGGCACTGTGAGAGGCCATGGAAGACCATTGATGAAGGTGCAGCCCCAGTTACAATAGATGGCCCAAGACTGAAGGAGTCATGCAAAGTAGTTGAGGCTTGGCACCATGAAGAGAGTGTATGAGAGGCTATTGGTGAAGCCTAGTGGCAGTGTTTTGGAGATGCCAGTACCATGAGATAACCACCAAGAATAGCAGCAGCAGTGGAGTACAGGCAGCTGGAGCCTAGAAGACAAGGTGTGTATTACAAAGGGCAGAGCTGGAGAAGTGACCCAAGCCCTTGGAGTAATCCTGAAGATCATGAGTGGATCCCAGGCATTGGAGGGTCATTGTTGGTTTTATTATGGAGATCCTCTTTTGTGGTTAGCTGGGGCTTAAGAATCAGCTAAGTTCATGGTTTCTCATTTACAGTCTCTTCTAAATGATATTAACATAGAGGTGTATAAATATGGACAGTAGTACATGATACTGATCCACTTTTCTGTGTTCTATACTTTTTAAATTTACATATGGCAAATTATATTAATACACAGACAGATATAAACAGTGATTCTCATGTGTTTTGTTTCATCCTCAGGAAGACATCTTACCCTGTGGACTGGTAGTTTTATCATCAGTCTTGGAGATTGTGGCATTATTGGCATCTCTTGAGTAAAGATATCTTACATTGATAAAGATAATTCATTACCAAGATGGTCTCTTCTTTTAACCCACCTATCAGAGAACTGTCAAGTCCAAAGTGTTTATAATGTCAAGATAGAGAGAACATGACATAGTATTGGTAAGCAGAGGAAATTGCTTAAGTATATTGCTCACCGAATTGCCTAAGAGTGCCTGCCTTCTGAGATCAGTAGAACACTCATACACTTAAAGCATGATTCATATTAACATTCTTATACTATTATCTATTTCCATATATACAATCCCAAAATGTAATCAGAAACAAAAAGATACAGCTAGGTAAGCTGACATTGACAATGATTATCCTGCCTAGAAAGTAAATAGATGCAAAATTATCTATTTATATATGTCCTAACTCATAGACAAACCCTCTCTCTCCCTCCTTCCATTTTCCTTCTCACCCTTTTGTGAAATCTTAACCTTCCCTTGCATCCTTCTCTTTTCTTGCTTTTCCCTTCTCCCTGTTACCTTCTCTTTCTTCTGCCTCTGCCTCTCCCTCTCCCCTTCTCTTCTCTTTCTTCTTCCCATCTACTTATAAACTTATTTTAGTAGTAAATCCTTATAAATTGAAATTTTTCTACTTAAAATAATCTAATTAAGACAATAGGGCAGGTATTAAGTGAAGAAGTACCCACAGCAAATTTAGTTTGCAAGATCAATCCAGCCACTTCCTTTGTAAGTATAATTTAAATTTATCTTGGAAATTTTGTTTTAGTACGTATAATTTAAATTTATCTTGGAAATTTTGTTTTAGTAGAAGGATTAAGTATCACATTCTTGGAGATATATTGAGTAGCCACACTGATTAAATATAGAGGAAAATATTTTTCCCAGTTAGGAACCAATGGATGGTCTCTTCCTAACTTTCTTTGTTCATTAGACAAAAGCATGGATCATCTTTTTTAGTTACCCTCACTTATAGCCTTTCCTTAAGATAAGATAGCTTTGGCCAAGGTGCAGGTGGGCAAGGGCTCAGTTTTCTTTAAGGAGTTTAAGGCCATTGGGAGTTCGATCATGTTCCAGTGAGTATGTGGTCAACACAATTTGCCCTTGTGTGTCTTTGTGTTTTGTTTTGCCTCCCCCGACCTCACTTCCTTTTTCTTTTCAGGGGCATGAGGAATGACTCACATGGTAAGGACTTGGAAGTGAATGAGATCAGGGTGTATTATGTGAAACTGCTAGTTCCAAGAGACTGTCTGCACCTTCCTTAGAGGACTGACAAGAGCACACCACATAGCAGCAGCAGTCAGCATCAGGTACCGCGTTCACGAGAAGCCCCTGAGCAGCAGGGACAACAGATATCCTACTTGCACTCCTTTTACTACTTCTTCTCCTTGCCACCTTCACCAGCACCAAGGCTTTTGCATTTTGCATTCAATTGTGGTTTACGAAGGCATTTAACAGGCATAGAACACTTAGCTTTAATCAGCCACTTCTAAAATCATTCACTAAATTTCAACTTTATCATTCAGAATTCTATTAACTGTGTTGAGACTTTGATAATGAACTACCTAAGAATCTTGGGAAACAGTATTGGTAAACACTTTAAGTAGGAGTGGTTGGAATTTATATACCACCCTTGAAATTTACCATAACTAATGCAGTTTAATCCCAAGATGAAATGGGCCTGTAAAATATCTACATGAATACAATAAAAGGTGTATGTAAAATCTTGATACATGAAAGGAACTAAGTACAGAAAGAATTGCTTGGTGTTAAAACAGTTACAAAATGTGAAATCAAAAGTAGAGTTAACCAATAAGAACACAAACATACAAGGAGCTAAAGGGGTCTGCAACCCTATAGAAGGAACAACAATATGAACTAACCAGAACCCCCAGAGCTGTGTCTCTAGTTGCATATGTAGCAGAGGATGGCCTAGTTGGCCATCAATGGCAGGAGAGGCTCTTGGTATTGCGAAGATCATATGCCCTAGGATGGGGGAATGCCAGGACCAGGAAGCAGGAGTGGGTGGATTGGGAAGCAGGATGAAGGGAGGGTATGGGGGTTTTGGTGATAGCATTTGAAATGTAAATGAAGAAAATATCTAATAAAAAAGGAAAATCACACAAATTCAATATGTACATAAACTATTTTGATGATGGTAAGATATATACCATGCAATGGTGTCTATCATTTATACCAAGAGGAGTTTAATTAATCATAATCTAGAATTCATTAAACTTAGAACCTATTATCTTAGCAATTTATTCATCTTTAAATATATAGGTAATGATCATACTGCAAATAATATTCCACATCCCTTATTCAATTAATATTAAGTTTTATTAATATTAGTCATTTAGAATATGGATATATTTTTTTCTTTAATGATAGTCATTATGTAGGACAAGATAAAGTCTAAGAAGGTATCTAACAAATTTCATTACATTTACATCTCAGCTACATAATTACATATAGACTACATGATTACACTTTGAAATTTATAGAACTATAAGGAATATAGGTTTTTAAATATAAAATAAGAAGGTTGTAAAATTCTCAAACTATTTTTGAGTCATTTTCTGAGGTTTCCCTTCAAACTGAAGAGTTTTACCTTTTTCTTAATGTCATAAAATCATGACTCCAAGCTCCTTTAGGCATTACTGGCCATTCAGATGTACAGCGAAGCTTCAGTGGTGATACCCTTTAACTAGTTATGAATACTTTCAGGAAAAAGTTCATAATAACATTTGAGAACAGGGGCACATTTCTTTAACAGTTAGTTTGCCAGTACCAAACAATTTTACACAAGAAATATTAAAAACATCAGCTTTAACACAAACATTAGCCCAGACAAAAAAGATCTTAATTAAAATAAAGACATTTTTAGTGTCTCTTTTTCATAAAAAAAATAACTTCTTAACAGAAAATGAATACCATTGAAGATGGAGTCATTTCTCTCTCCTCAACCAGAGATACAATTTGCTAAACGCATGAAACTCAAGAAGAATGAAGACCAAAGTGTGGACACTGTGCACCTTCTTAGAATTGGGAACAAAACACCCAGGGAAGGAGTTACAGAGACAAAGTTCGGAGCTGTGATGAAAGGATGGACCATTTAGAGACTGCCGTATCCAGGGATCCATCCCATAATCAGCTTCTAAACGCTGACACCATTGCATACACTAGCAAGATTTTGCTGAAAGGTCCCAAATATAGCTGTCTCTTGTGAGATGATGCCGGGGCCTAGCAAACACAGGAGTGGATGTTCACAGTCAGCTATTGGATGTATCACAGGGCTCCCAATGGAGAAGCTAGAGAAAGTACCCAAGGAGCTAAAGGGATCTGCAACCCTATTGTTGGAACAACATGATGTACTAACCAGAACCCCGGAGCTCTTGTCTCTAGCTGCATATGTATCGAAAGATGGCCTAGTCGGCCATCAATGGAAAGAGAGGCCCATTGGACTTGCAAACTTTATATGCCCCAATATAGGGGAATGCCAGGGCCAAAAGAATGGGAATGGGTGGGTAGGGAAGTGGGGGGGGCGCTATGGGGGACTTTTGGGATAGCATTGGAAATGTAATTGAGGAAAATATGTAATAAAAATATTAAAAATTAAAAAAAAAGAAGATGGAGTCATTATTATGAGTTAGTGTAGAATATAAACTTGCTGCAGGATTTTCCCTGTTCAATCACATAAGGGCAGTGTGATGCTAGTGATTGGACAGGTGAAAGGAGGCAGAGTGAGGAGTTGAAAAGACAGAGAGAGGGGTCTCAGGAGTGAGAGGATGGTTTTCAGATGTCATACAATCTAAAGCCAGGACATAGTCAGGTGCAGAACTATAGTCTTTTAAGTTAGGATAGAGGACAGTGTTCAATTTTATTGGCAAAATGTTGCACTGGGTGTTACGTCTATCTTATACCATACAACTTCCAAAAAGCCTAATAGTTGTGCTCAACTTATATTTTGAGAAAAAGTCTCTTTTAATTAAACAGAAAGGGTGAAATAATGTAGGATTTTCCCTGTCCAATCATATTAGGGCAGTGGGAGGCTTGTGATTGGACAGGAGAAGAGAGATAGAGCAAGGAGTTGAGACAGAGAGAGAGAGGTTTCAGGAGGAGAGAGGACCAGAATGGAGACTGACAGGGTGTTATCAAAAGGTTAGAATAATTGGATAAAAGCTTTATCATTACCACTTGGCTCTGAAATTTTGTATTGGCATTTTATAAATTATGTTATACATAAATCTGATTGGCTAATTAAGCATTAAGAGTCTTGGTTCTTCCCAGTAATTAAGTGTTGAGATGGCTAATCAAGAGTGCATGGGGCATTGCCTGAAAGCAAGAGGAACTCGGGGCTCTGCTGAGAGTTGGTGGGTTCCTTTTTTTTTTTTTTAATATTTCCTGCAACATAAACTATACAGTTCAGAGTTTGTGTTATGAATCCTTCACATCATCAATTTCTAAAACTTTGGCTTGCAATTTTCTAATTGGAAGGTTAACAATATAGCTTAGTTATTGTTCTTCTATACTTTTGTCCATATCTGTAGAACACTGAAGTCATAACTTTTAAAATGACAGATAAAGCCAGATAAAATATCCATCAAAATAAAAACTAAGTAAATAATCTATATATATAGTCATTCCATTTTTATTTCACCAAGATCCTTATCAGAAGAGGGCACAAAAAGAGATCTGTCATATAATTAGCTACTTCATGACTCAGTCACTATTAATTACCTTTGTAGTCTAGGGCTCATGGCCAGTTCCCTTACTGTCCCTAATAACATTGCTACTTCTACTCAATAGGAGATTCTGTTCAAGCTAAATCTAAATACATGCTAGTAATATGTATTCTATGGATTTTCAGACTTCCATTCCAAACTAATTTCTGAATTATTCCCCAGTAGAATATGTAACACAAATGTAGAATTCATATAGGACACAAAATTTTACATTAAAGCAGAGAGTCTGGAAAACAGGAAGAAAAACACTTCAAATGTTTATATCATCTTTAGAAAGTAAATGACTGACAAATAAAATCACAACGGCAAAGGTTGCTGTGTGCCAAGGACAGACATCCCACTGCAAGCAGCATTGAGTGGCCAGAAGTGAGCAGGCAGTGTGGTAGAGATACACAGTTCATTTCATTTTGGTTGCTATTTCCTTGTCTAAAACTTGTAACAAGTTATTAATAAGGAGATTCTGATATGAAATATACATAATGTATGCTTTGTCCTACATGAAAATGGTCATACTCATTCTATAGGTAGTTATGTATAATTTGTAAATTGTATCTTTATCAGTAGAGCTTATATGTCACTATTTTTAAAGTCAAGAGTCGTAGAAAATACCTGAGGATGGTGGAAGAAAAACTGTCTGAACTGAATGCTAAGGGAATTCTTTTTTATCATCCCACTGAGGGTGTAATTGCATGATAATGGAAAAGATGGGCAAAGTACGAAGGAAATAAATAGAGATAAATTGAAAAAAAAAATAAAAGGATATTATGATACCGCTTGAAGTGGTTCTTATTGGTCCTTAGGTTGGTCCATATTGTGCCAATAAATTTTAAAATGCTGGACAAATTTCAGCTAACCCTTTGCAGACTCCTATCTTTGCAAGGAAGGAAATACATCTCCATAGACCTCCCAGCTCTCATTCCATGGCCACATTTTTATGCAAAACAATGTAAATAGCCACTCCAAATCCCTACATATATTGAAAATGTTCACAAACTTGAAATTAAGAAATATACACTACATTATTAAAAACATGATAAATATGTTAATACTTATCTAGAACCTGAAGTCAGGCTGGACAGGATAGTCAGGGCTACACAGAGAAACCCCATCTAAAAAATATTGTTTTTTTCATGGTGATCTAATAAGTACACATGTATTAAGCATTGTGATTGGATATTTATAAGTCACATGATCATTTATGCATTATGCTTTATCCTACATATATTCAAGGAAAATACCACACCTTTGCAAGCTGTGTCATGATACAAGCATACTAAAATAATTTAATAAAAAATAATGAAAGAAAACAAAATGAAACAAAACAAAAACCAATCAAAAGTAATGAGTAGAAGAAAAAACTTAAAAGCCAGTTCTGGAAAAGAAAGAGTCTAACCCACAAGTCTTGTTCTGCTTTCTTAGCTAGTATTGTTTCTGATCATATACTGATACCGATGAGGAGTTTGTTTAATTTGCTAGAAAGAGTGTACTGTTTCACTGTTTATCATGATTAGAATGTCTTATGAAATGTTAGTACATTATTTCTAGTCCCTAAGATATGTTTTAAACAGCTGAATTCACATGAAAAAGCTACCTTATAAGGAAATACCAATGCATTAAATTATTGCTACAACACTGCTCCAGACAACAACAAATAAGTAAATAGAATGCACAGATTGTAAAGAACTAAAATTTCAATTATAATACTCTATTAAATATGTTCTCCTGTTGAGGTTTGATCTGTTGCTATATATTGTAATGCTTACCTGAAGGACTGAGCCTACAAGTGAATTATCACGTTTGCAAGCTTTTGTTGTGCAAACCTTGTTCCTTGATTTGAAACCATTGGTTAAATAAAATTGGCTACTGCCAGTTACTGGAGTGATTAGAGGTAGGTGGGTTCTGCCCTACCTGGTTAAGCCTGAAGAAGAGAGAGGAGAGACCAGGTGAAGCATGAAGAGCAAGAGGTGAAGAGGAATCTGCCATGAGGTGAGATGGGCCATTAGAAACATCAAGTATCTGGGGAACACACCTGGGGAGGTTGTCCTGCCAGCACTTAGAGGAATAGATTAGGGGTTACCTCACAGTAATTGTCAAGGGCAAATAATATAAACATAGTCTCATTTATTTGTAAGCTAGTGGTGCTGAGCTTAAATTGGTTGCTCTCCCATGCAGCCTTATGAATACCCAGCACAAGCAATGTAAATTGCTGAATGAAGGATAAGTGATTTTTCAGCCAATGCCCTAAAGTTGACAATTATATACTCTCTCTAAGGGCTAGGGAACATCACAAAAGAGAGAGTGGAAAAAATGGAAGGGCCAGAACACTGGGAGAGGCATTGCAAATGCTATCTACAGGAAATGATACAGCCATTTCCAAACATGGTCATAGCCTCTGCAGTTGCCGGCACTGGACTTGCCTAAGACAGTGCTTATCAATAGTAAATTATGGATTGCAGACAGGCTCATGGGGCCCTTCTCCTTCCCACTGAGCTGTAGGATACTGATGAGTTTTGGGGGAGTCACAGTCATTTTCTTCTGTTAAATACTCAATAGTGAGACTCCAGTGGATGCTTCCAAAATCATTGTCACATAAAAGAATTAGTGGCCCACAATTCTAAATAAAACAAACATGAATATGGGAAATGAATAATGGGGAGAAAGTCAGACTAAGAGGGGGTGGTTGGCAGACACGAGACAGTGTACGTGAGAGTAATAAAATGCATTTTTATACATGTACAAAATTATGAAGGACCCGCTTTAGTCAATAATAAAAGAATTATTTGTTTCCACATGGAGAATTATTCTTTTCTACTAATTCTTTATTTGATTTGATATTAGAAATATTTTCTGTACCTACTATGGATACTATTTAATGATCTACTTGGCATGAGAAAGTGTCCTTGAGGAATGATGAATCACAAGTGTTTTGTTCACTTTCACCATTTTGTTCTCACAGGGGCAGAACACCCTGATGAGTTATGTTCTCTTCTCTTGCTGAAGTTAAAGTTAATTCATGGGAAGTTCACTTGTAAGATTAGTATGTCCTGGGTATCAGTTGTTCCATCAGAGTTTTATAATCGAGCTGAATCAATTAAAGCAGATAAATCTCTAATAGAGTGTAACACTCAACCAGATTTTCAGCACACCTTCCCTAGGGAAGGAGCAACGATACCCGAGGCCACGTTTACTTAATTGCTACTGGATAAAGCTTTGTGTTTAATCACAGACTGCCTCCATTAAAAAATTCCCGACAGTTTTAATTAATTGGTTCCATTCCTTCTTCATTCACAGACTTGAAATATTTTACATACATTATCATAGCTAAAATGCAGCATTTGTTTTATTTTGTTATTTTTTTATAAAGTGCTGGATTTCATAGAAAGCAAATTCTTATCACAAGGACTGAATTGAATCAAAATGCAAGGCAGTTATTGCAAATGAATTAACCATTCCTACCTCCACTGACAAAATGCAATCAAAATGAAATTAACTTTTGATCAATTAAATCTACTTCAATGATATGTGGGATTCATAGGAGATAGTTGCTCCTTTTTATAATTACAAAGTTATATGTTAATGTCTTCATAGATATCAAATATCATTATAAAACTCAGGTGTGCAAAAATTGCAGTATCATTTGTGGCTAACAAGTCAATGGCAACATCTAAAATGCTAGAGCCAAACAGAAGTTAAAACATTATGTAATTGTTTGGAGTCTAATAAATATCTGTGACTTATATGTCCCAGAAATAGATAATAATAAAGAAATAAAGGTAATTGTTTTAGCTAGATGTTATATGTAGGACATCCTTTTAATCCAGCACTCAGTAAATTTATACAGGATAATCTCAGGGTTGGGTTATTTTAGAACACACAATACCTTATCATAAGGTACATCTTAAGCCCACAAGGATATCCATTACTATATGTAAAATACATTAAGTTAGTACTCAATAGAAAAAATTAATTTAAATTTCTACTTATGAGACATATATGTCTGTTTTGCCCCCAAAAGGGAAAGGAACATAAAAAAGACCCTTGTGTGTATATGCATTATATTCCTTGGAATATGGAATTTATATAAATATACACATTATAGAACTGGGCATATAGAAATTATACTCTTGTTTGTGAACATATTATAGTCCTGTGTATATGCAAATTAGGCTTCTGATTTTCAAACAAGCCTGTTGCTCAAACAAATTTATGTCAACATTTTTATCCCAACTTCACAAAGTATCTTGTCATTCTTTTTTAGCTATGATATTGTTAAGATATAGCTTTGCAAAAGTGATCTTGCATAGAAGGTTTAGTTGTCAATTACAAAAACGTACAGCCACATATAGTTGAGACCGCTCCTAAAATGTCTATCTATCTTATACTCCCACAATTCAACCACTTCTAAAATCAAAAGCAAAACCAAAACCCTCACATGCCTCAACATATATGATTTTTTTTCATTCAGTGATAAAGTATTTTAAAAATTCAAATATAATTGGTATTTGGAATAATCACACTTAGTCTCCAGAGCCACCAGGCACAAGAATATTTAGCTGTTTTTTCTCTCAGATAATGCAGAAGCATTCTCTCACACCATGAAGTGCAGTAGTCTACCCTGGAGAATGCTGCATACACAGTAGTGCTTTGTGCTACTGTGCTATTTGCTCTCTTCCTGTAGCCTCCCTGGTTATCAGTAAAATACTAGTTAAGAGGATGGAACCATAAAGAGGTCCCAGAATCCAGGTTGTTATGTGTCTGTCTTTGCATGGGAATATCTGTTTGAAATGCCAGGATGGCAAGAACAATTTGGTAAGGTGTACTGAGCTGTGTACTGGCCTTTAGAACACTTCAATTAGACTGTTAGCCTCAGAAAAACAATGAGGTGCTCAGGAATTTACTATGAAGATTTAGGCAATCTAAAGATGTGTGATTTCTAGATCTTAAAATTAAGTATGAGGATGTCAGAATTATATGGATTCACATGATACAAAAGCAAGATTTTTGTCTGCCAGAAATGTCTTCTTGAATTGTAAAGACACAGAGAGAGAGAGAGAGAGAGACAGAGACAGAGACCGAGACAGAGACACCCAGAGAGAAACAGAAAAAGACAGAGACAGAGAGACAGAGAGAGAAAGAAAGATGAGAGAAATTTTACAAACTTCAGGAAAAAATAGGAACACTTTGTTCAAAGAATTATTAAATATAGAGAAAATGTAGTTGTTAGATGGTTGGTGTGTGTATGAAATCTCAAGAATTGCCTTAACAAAATAACAAAAAATGGTAAGATTCACAAATATTTAAAAATGTATATTGTAGACTGTATACCAAGTTTATTAATTTCATTTTTCTCAAAGTTTTATTACTTTTGGTATAATATTAACCCCTTTTTTTTTTTCGAGACAGGGTTTCTCTGTATACTCTGTATAGCCCTGGCTGTCCTGGAACTCACTTTGTAGACCACTTTTCCATTGCACTACAAACTGTAATTCTTTATCTTTTCCTCTTTAACCAATCAATATCATAGTTTTTTTCTCTAAAAAAATGGAAGAAAATAAAAATAACCACTAAAAAGTGCAGTCTGATTCACACTGACTGCTCCTCTCACCCCTTCTGTGGTGTCATCCCTTCTGAGCTGACATAAGCTGCAAGATATATCCATTGATGCAATAGGAGCAAAAATATTAGGAGACTAACTAATTAAAGTTTGGATTTAAGTCTCACTCCATGAAATGGAATCCATGCATGGTACTGTTAATGAGACCATGAACATAAGACTAGATAAGTCATGGACCTAGTGGAAAGGCTCTATTAATATTCTAATAAATAGACTTAAAAAGAAAGCCAGTCCTGAAATTATATTGTTATATCCTTAGGTCAGTTCATCACTCAGCTCAAAGAAGCTACATGGTAATTAACAGGGACAAACTCCTGAACTACATAAGGGGAGTGAGAGGCTCTGGAGAATGGAGAGCGGGATATTATGCAATCGCCACACCCCTCTCCTGGAGGAGGCTCAGGCACACATGTAAAAGGGGGGACCAGAAAGACTTCTAGGGCCAAAGGGGGTGGATGATTTTTAGGAACACTGCAGTTTCCAGACACAACCGGGTAGATTTACATATGAGCTCAGAAACTGTGTGGCTTCCTGAATAAGACTAGCAACAGCTCAAGCCATAGAAAAACCCCTCCATGGAGGAGAAGAAGTCAGTACAGAAACCCACCACTAGTAAAGAAGCTATTTACCAGTTACTTGACCTGTTTCTACTCAGAAAAGTAGAAGAGCCATGAAGGTGTTTACCCTGCCCTGGTTGCCATGCTATCCAGCACTTCCTACACCTATAATTGACTCTATGCATATTTATTGGATTATAAGATGATTCAGGCATTAGGTCACCATGAATGCACCCCACAATTTACAGCCTTTATATCTTTCCTAATTATGCATATACAACTGATTCTGGTTTATAAATACATTTAATACATATTTTCAAAAGTATTCCTAATCAAGTCCTCACCAAATTAAATTAAAATTTAAGTTATTAATAAATAATCAGCAGAGGAGGAGAGGTGGGAGAATGGTGGAAGAGAAAATGCCCAGGAGGATTTGGAAGTTGGAGCAGAGAGGAGATATGATTGAAATACATTGCATTAATATACTAAACTACCAAGGAATTAATTGTCCAGATAGCAGTACATCTAGAAGAAAATTTTTCTTCAGGCTTAAGCTCTGCTAAACTGGTTCTCCCTAAATCATGACACTTGATCAAAATCATTTGCTGTCTCACAGGTATTTACCTTTTCAGCCCTATGAAAGACTAGCTTCTTTACTTTTGCTTTCTGTTTTAAATAATGTATAAAAGGATTGCTTCCGAGATCAGTACAACAGTGAGAACATCATAGATCTTTCTACTTAATCAACTCATTTACTCAAATGACAAATATTTAAATTAGAACAGCTTGAGAATTGATACTCCACGTTGTTCCTAGTGGTGAATTATTGTTCTCCTTCTGGATTTCTGTGACAGAGATGAAGTGGGTGACAGCACTCTATAACAAAGACAGAATAGTAAATTCTGGCTTTTCTTGGTGACTCAAAGTGAACCGTCTAATTTAAGTCTTTCTATTTGTCAATAGTAATAAGATTAAAGACTGTTTTCTCAAATATCAATAATAAATATAGGAATGTACATAAGTCAAATTATGCTAAATTAGGAATTATAATAGTTGTGAAATGGTAAAATATCCCTGAATGAGCTAATAAAGGAGATGTGGTTGTTTTGATAATCATTTTCTTTTCAATTATTTTTGTTAGTTAACTTATTTCACACTTAACTCCAACAGTAAACATTGGTCTTTGAAAGTATGTCAGCTCTTACCCTATACTATCCCTGCCTTCCTAATTTGGTGAAAAATGGGATGAAATATTGAAAAATGAATATTGTATAGGTGGGTACTCTTATTACAGAAGATTATAAATTAAACGTTTAGTTCTCTTTCGTAAAGCTGTATAGAGTAGTGGAAATATAAATAATGTTTTAACTTCTGTAGTGGTATTTATTTGTGATTTCAATAGGCTCCTATACAACCTTTTGCTTTGTTTGTTTTTAAAGGACATATATTTAATACAGGGGACATATAAATTTAGCTTACTTGGAATACTATATTTTTATACTCATGTTATAACCTTTATACTTAACTCATTTATTAAGTAACCTCAGACATGAACTCATATTAACCACTTTTTTGTGGCTCAGCCACACAGGAAGAGTACTGGCATTTGGATCTCCAGATCCTGGGTCCATTCAGGGTGAATGTAATGGCTAGCCTGCTATTTTATCCTCATGTGAATGTGGAGGATCCCTGGGACAAACAGGATGGGAGCAAGCTTTGACTGAGACTTTAGCTTAGGTCTGGTGAGAAGAATCTGCTGCTATATATTAAGGGACATACTCCACAGGAAAGGAGTTTGGTTTGCTCCTACCTTAAAGAAAGTAAGGTAAAGGACCAATAGGGAACAACTCTAGACTTTGTTCATCAACTTCAGGCCTCTGACACCACAGACACAGGCACTGATCCCACCTATACCTGCCCACACATGTGTATGCACATACATGCCACATACATATGCAGGAATGGAAAATACTATGAGCAATTATAAAACAAAAAAGCCAGTGTGGTAAATTTTATGGAAAAATAGATGTTGAATTTATTCTGGTTAAGTTGTCTGAAAACAGTAAAACTGATGGATCAGAAGAACATCTATGGCTATATATATGTGTGTGTGTATGTGTGTATATATATATATATGTGTGTGTGTGTGTGTGTGTGTATACATACAATATAATCCTCAGTCTTATAGAACACTGTTACTGATGGAATTTGGATAAGGATTTCTTTTAAGAATTTATAATTTCATTTCTTCATTAAAATATTAACATAAGATTATCTTTGCTAATGGATACATTTTTTTTCAAATTTTTACATGTACTCGCTAACTTTATTTTATTAGAAGACATGCATAAGTTCCTATTATATGAAGGTATACAGGACACATATCAAAACAGCCACCTATAATAAGTTATATAATAAGGTCTACATACAACCAACTATTTACTGTGGTTATAAGGATTCATGGACTCACAATCAAAAACTTGACTATAAATTGAGTACTTTATATATTTGAACTCTTTTACTTGTAAAATTGCTTCTAATGGCAAAAAGTCTTAATTTTATTTTATGGATTTCCAAGCCAAGTACATTACTACATTAATAGATTAGAAGATTCAAACATCCATTCAACATTTACCAAAAGATTTTCTTACCCAACAAAATATTAATCTGAAGGGAAAATAAGATTAAAAAGCATTCCAATTCCAATGAGATTCCTCCTCTTTATAGCTGATCCCTTGTGTTAGTCACTAGACAATGTCCACCTTCTTAAAAACCACCCATATGGGAACAGTGAAAATATTTTGTGGCATGCCTTCCAATTATGTGCTTTTGTTGTTAGATTACATGTTTTATAGTTGTATGATTCTCTGAAAATAACAAGCAATCTCAAAATAAACTTGCAAATGCTCACTGTTATATCTACCATAATAAATGAAAAATTGTGTATACTATTGCATAACTTCAAACATTACCATAAACTATTTTATAAATGCTTTGTGTGAAATTAAGAAAATTTGGATATCCATATGGTTTCTTAGCTCATTTCTCAGAATACATTATACGGTGGTGTCAAAGTTCTTAATTAAAGCCAAAATATGGAAACCTATATTTCATCAGTGTTTTTAATCATCTCAATTTCTTGCTGCTTTCTTGTCTGACTTGAATACATTATCCGAGCCTTTTCACCTCGTAGTATAGCTGAAGGATAGATAAGAGTTGATGCACCCTGTCAGGGCTGCTTTCTTTCCTAAATAGTGTGTGTCATTTCTATTCAATTCAAGGATTTCTGGATTGTTTTAAACTTCTTATTTTGTAAAATGCTAGGTGAAATAAAATTCAAAGCTATTTTATTTGTAAAATCCATTTTATACAAGCATACTTGCAATAGTCAAACATAACCCGACAAGAACTAATAGGAGCTGAAGAGTATCTGCCTAGACACCCACATCCTCAGCCTTCACTCTTGTTTTAAATGAAGATATGCAGAGAAAGCTACCAGGGCCAACCCTGTATGTGGTTGATCCACTCATTTTTCTTATTTAATTTCAAATTCAAAGACAGATAAACAGCAAAATTTAACAAACAGACCATATTAGAGTAAAAAGCATCCCTTTTATTTTGTTTGTGTGGTTGTCTTCTTTTCTCTATTGTTTGGATTGTCACATGTGTCTCTTGCTGGCCTTGTCCACATTATGTGGCCAAAAACAACCTCCTGCTTCCACCTTCCAAGAGTGATGACTACAGGCCTGGAGCAACACACCTAGAGCAAAGCTTTGTGTATGCTGGCAAACACTCTATCAACTGAGCTACCTCTCAGCCCATAGAGTAAATTTTGAAAACCAAATTTACTTGAGATTCTTGACTTATTTTATAGGTTTAGGTCCAAATTGTGCTCCAGGACACTCAGGTGAGCTCCCCTCAACCTCTGCCTCCCACTCTAATTACAGGCTGTGCTGAGATGATACTTAGAGGTTTCTTTTCCCTGAGGCCTGCCATGACCATGTTTTGTTGATCCCCTTCCCTCAGTTTGAAAGTTTCTGTTGTGCTCTGAAGTAGCCACATCATTGCAGCATGAATCCCTGGGGACATCTTGCACATACTTGCACAAATTAATCACATTTTGTAGTATCACTGCTGTGCCAGGTTCTGACATCCACTGGAGAGGTACAGTTCCCACTGGATACACTGCAATGGAGAATGTTGATGTTTCTTGAATTCTTTCTTACTAAACAATGCAGCAGTTAAAAGCTTCCTGGAAACTGTAATTGAGTGGAAGAAATTATGATAGTAGCCCTTTGACTACACTGTGAGTAAAGTGAAGCAAATTTTATTAACTCGTCTGGTTAGTCTGGTTTGTTATATTTATGTATATATATCCTTTTAAATATATTTATAATCAATGAGTGTTTATTGCTGGTAATGTGATTAGAAAAAACTGTCACTTATCATTATTATATTTAAAATCCCAAAACATTCAAAGACACAACAATAAATATAGGTTTAAAGATAATTTAATGATTTTTTTTAATTCTAAAACATGAACAGGCATTTGGTATCTCATACAGGTGACTAGAGACTCATGACAAAGAGACACTCACTGAGACCATACACTTTCAAACTAATAGGTCACTCAGAAAGTGAACAGCCAACTAAAATTTAGTATGAATTAATGTTACTACAATGCCCAAGAAATGCCAGAGAAAAATCCTAACGCAACATAAAGTTTATAGACCCTGCCATGAGAAAATGATGGTTTTTTTTTTTTTAATCACAGGAAAAAAAATCAGGGGAAACACACACACACACACACACACACACACACACACTCACACAAAGACATGAAACAAGTTTTAAATGTTGAGAACAGGAAAAGAGTTACTTGGGAAATACTTGAACATTAACTACAGAAGGGTTACAGTCCATATTGTCTTTGAAGTACAATTCTGAGAAACTCTGGAGAAACGGGCACCATGAGTCCTTTCAGCATAGTGTGATGTGTTCCTAAGTAGTCATCCAGGCTTTTTAATTCTGCAGAGCTGAGTGCCTTTCTCCTTGGCTGCACTGTTTTGCCAATTCCTAATATTCAATGTAAACTATGGGTTGCTAGTAGAGGAACAAACGAATCCTGCCCACAGAAATGCAAACAAATTCTTTACAACAATTGCATTGATTTCTGTCCTGTAAAAAAAATGTCATTGTAACCTTACATAGGCATAAGTGATAAAAAATAACGTTTTAGTATTCCTTACTACCTATCTCTGCTATAAAACGCCTGTTTCACATAACATCAAACAAAATCATTAGCAGATTTTGATTTTTATATTTCAATGTGGTTTGTAATTTTTGGTATACTGTAAATTTTTTACTTGATATTGAGGAATGTGTTATTTATTTCAGAACCAAAAAGAAAAAAGAAGGCTCTTATTCGAGGAATATGATGGTTAGTGGTTCAGGGCATAGATGGGTTGGAAAATAGAAAGAATAGCTATGAGGAAATGAGGAGTTCTTCCAAGAGCCCAGGGAATGGCAAGGGCATTGGTGAAGGCAAGCACCGTGGGTTAGAATGAAGTAGAATCATTTAAGTATAGACGAAGCCTTAAAAATACTGTTGCCTAATAAATAGAGAAGACTCAAATATGGTAGACCTAGAACTTCTGGAAAGATTAATTGGATAGATGACCATTCCAATTACTAAGTAGAGAGAAACAAAACCCATTTGTTTGAGATAGGAGCTTTGCATAGCTATGGTGTTTGGTCAGTCAGCATCAAAAGGTCATTTCTGTATGGTTAGTTAATTGTGATAGTTTATCAAGCAAATACCACAAAACTAGCAACAGCTATTAAAGACATATGAGTATTTTGTCCCATGTACCAATCTGTGGGTTGATTGAGTCTGCATCACAGATATTTTAAAATCTTGACTGCAAAATAGAAAATACTGATATTTTAATCAAAGTATCAGAGTTTTAGGTTAATTAAAACTGTAAACACAAGCATTTAAGTCATTTATAATCAACAAGTTTCATTTATTTAAACATGTATCATAAGCAAAGATAAAACATGCAGCAGAGATGAAAATCATGGAAGTTATCAATACTGTTCTTTATATTAATTATCTGTAAGCAGTGGAAGATCCTAATTCCTATTGTGGAAAATATTGATATGCTCTAAATGGGGAATACACTGAGTTAGAGAAATTGGCTTAGTTACATTTCATTGTTATAATAAAATACCATATACAGGGTATTTTATAAACTGTATAATCTTTTTGCTCAAGGCTTATAGTCCAAGATGGCTAGGAACATGCCACCTGAATCTAATGTCTGGAAAGCAATGGTACCTGTCTCCAGAGATCAGACATAATCCCTTCATGTTTTTATCGGATGTTACTAATTATATACATCTGGGAGAATAGTCAGGATCTAACACTTTCCATTGGCTCTAGCTAAGCTTATCACATCAGGTTTGGTATTTTAGCATATGAATTAAAGGAAATAATTGCATCCAGGTTATAACATACAGATGGAACCAGCCCTGTTTACCGACTGACTTGAGACTTCCAACCTCTACACTATGATACAAGGTATTCCTACTGTTTAAAGCTATACCTTTTGCAGTTCTTCCTTGAGGCTCTATGAAATTAATACACTGACCATGTCTTTTGTTATATAGAAAAAATATGGAGAAATGAAGTATTCAAGATCACATAACTAATTAGTTTTAGAATTAGTATTAGAAGCTCTTATCTGCCAAGTGGTTCTTTACTAAATTTACGATTAATTCGACTCACAGCGAGCTGAGAGTGTATTGAGCACATGCGAGAGGAAGCATTGCACTTGAATCCATTTCTTTTCAATTTGTGTTAAATAATTTTAACTGAACACGAGAGGCAGATTAGTCATTGGTCAAGATGAGGTAGGGGCCAGTGTTTCCTGGAGCTAACACTTATCACTTCAGTATCCTTTGGGGACTCAAAGGTCTAGACACCATATAAAGTAGCTGTTAGGATAAATGAAACAATAGTGTAGACTTAATGCATAATTTGTGTTGTGCACGTGTAAAGGTTATATGATTGCTTGCTCTCTTACTTATGAAAATTTCAAGTGCTGACCGTGGTCAAGTAAGTCTCATGTAGATATCACACAGACTGTAGTAAAAGGGAAAAAGAACAATGCTCTATATCAAACTATGGATTTTATAAATATTTAGAACCTGTCAATAATAATTTATGAAATGCTGAAACAAGTACCAAGGGTAACACATGATACTAGTTATAGCTATAAACTTGCAAAAATCTATCATTTATGGTTACTTTAACTATCAAATGTTATGCTAATTAAGCATTACTAGATAAGTTGAGAGTCTTTAAATACAAATAAAAATTGCACCTGGTTTCAAACTCTATCAAATTTTGTAGAGTATTAAAAACTCTTACATTCAATTTACATATGAAAGCCTCCTTCCTATTTTCTTACCTAATTGTGCTAACCTATTTTTATCTTCAGTATTATAGAAAATGAGACACAGGCAGGAAGAAAATACCTAGCTCTTCCCAATTTATTTTACATTTTTCGTATTTTATACTTATAAGAAAGATGGCCAGCAGGGTCATTTTAAATTCACAAGTAATATATAAGAGAGTTAATACAAACTAGCTTTTGAAAATTAAGATATATTTTAAAATAATTGTTTAATACATTGGACATTTAGTGATTTTAATTAAAATAATTTTATCTATTTAGAATTTACAACTGAAGTTGAGAATTTGAAGTGCTGTGCCTGCCTGTACCTTCATATTTCTCAACTGACATTTAAACTTTTTGAATTTAGAGCTTTTAAAAATGTGACCATTCTAGAAAATAATATTGTAATAATTTAATGCTTTTTTGGAATCATTTTCTTGGCCTTCTTTATCATCAGGATCAATTAAAGATTAAACTCATTAGAGTAGGAAATGACCTTTTGGAGTACCAATCCTTTTTACTATTAATTCATATCTGTTAGTTATAAGCATAAAATTCATGTTTTGTACTTCTATTCACTTTATCTCACACCACTTGGTGACTTTTTAAACTCAGGTATACTAAATTCTCTCCAAGTCTAATCTTCATCTTCTACAAGTCAGGGAAAGAAAGCCAGGCCACCTATTCATGCTTTGAGGCATCAAATGATCCAAGACACAGCAGTGTCACCAAGAGGTAATGGAGGACATACATTACTATATCAGCAAATTCTTTCATTTGTGACAAGCTAGTTTTTATATTGAATTTTATAGAATGAGATAGCTTTCTCTTTGCCTTTAACAGGGCTGCTTGAGGCACAGCTTCAGTTTTCCAGGTTCTTCCTTACAGTAGTAGATGTATAAAAAGGCCATGTTTTCTTTTTTCTTTTTCTTTTTCTTTTTTTTTTCCTTTTCCATTTCCTTTTCCTTTTCCTTTCCTTTCCTTTCCTTTCCTTTCCTTTCCTTTCCTTTCCTTTCCTTTCCTTTTCTTTTCTTTTCTTTTCTCTTCTTTTCTTTTCTTTTCTTCTCTTTTCTTTTCTTGTTTTCATTGGATATTTATTTACATTATAATGTTATTCCCTTTCCTGTTTTCCCCCTATTCCATCCTCCCTCCCCCTGCTTCTATGAGGGTCCTCACCTACTCACCCCCACCCCAGCCTCCTCGGATTCTAGCCTTCACAGGACCAAGGGCCACTTCTATCACTGGTATCCTACAAGGCCATCCTCTGCTACATATGCAGCTGGAGCCATGGGTCTCTCCATGTGTACTCTTTGGTTGGTGGTTTAGTCTCTGGGTGCTCTGGCAGAGGACAGGGGGTGGGGTGCTCTGATTGGTTATATTGTTGTTCTGCCTATGGGTTGCAAACTCTTTCAGTCCTTTCTCTAACTCCTCCATTGGGGACCCTGTGCTCAGTCCATTGGTTGACTGGGGGCATCCTCCCTTACTTGTCAGGCTCTGGCAGAACCTCTCAGAAGACAGCTATATCAGGTTCCTGTCAGGATACATTTCTTGGCATCAGCAATAGTGTCTGGGTTTGGTGACTAGGATGGATCCCCAGGTGGTGCAAATACTGGATGGCCTTTCCTTCAATCTCTGCCCCACACTTTGTCTCCATATTTCCTCCCATGGGTATTTTGTCCCTCCTTCTAAGGAAGACCAAAGCATCCACACTTTGGTCTTCCTTCTTCTTGAACTTTATGTGGTCTGTGAATTGTATTGTTTTCTTTCCCTCAGTGAATCTAGCTAATGTAATGTCATTGATTCAACTAAGACTAATAGTTTTCTCTTTCCGTTGCTTGTCATTCCATGTCTTCTCCTCTTCTTCTCCCTTTCTTTTATGTGCAAGTTCATTTATTTCCATATTTTAATATTTTCTCTAGCCACTGTCATAGATGGCTTTTTCTTGATGCATTCTTTGTTTCTTGTTTACTTCTTTATAGATGACTTTTTTATATTATTCATTATTCTTCAATAGACACATTAAGCAATATATTAACAATACTAATTGCCTAAATGTATGTTTTTCAAGAATTTTATTACATTTGGATTTAATTTGTAAAAATCATATATCCAGGTTCGGTGAATACAAGAAAAAAAAGCCATAAGAAGTGGATATGGGCTGGAGATAGCCTCTTGGTTAAGTGTGGGGGAGGAGATGGGGTGAAACAGTCGGAGGGTGGACTGGAAGGGTCATAAAGTCTGGATTGTAAAAAAAGTTTAAAGAATAAAAATAAAGAATAATAATATGGGATAATAAAGCAGTGTGATATAATGTTCATATGAAGTAAAAATATTCCAAAAAAAAAAAGAAAAAGAAAAAGAAATGACCATGTTACTATTACCATGTATCAAAATGATTTGGTGGATTTCAAAAACATTTTATAAAATGAATCCCATGCATGAACTTGACCAGCAATTTCTTCTATGGATGCAAATTCTACAATAAATTGCTATTTCCTTTACTTGCTTTCTATCCCCATTTCTATCTCCTATTTCAACAGAACTATGTCTACAATAGACATGGCTCTAGATTCTTATTCAGAGAAAGTTGAGACAAATATTGACCAACTAGCCTACCTTAATTAGAATGAGCTTCTAGGAAAATGTTTGCAGTATGCAGTGTTTGCAAGTCTTCATGTAACAAGCCTAATGCAAAAATCTCACAAATGTTACTAAGTATGGTCATTTAGAAGACATTTCTCTTTCATAATCAGCCCTATTTCTACCACATAAAAAACTCTACAATTCAAAATTATATTTATTGACTTTTCAGATATCAAGGTTGCTACAATAGTTGCCTGATTTTGTTATTTTATAGATTTGTTCTATATTTTAGTGATTGATTTTTCCTTTATAAATCTCTAAAATATATCAAATACATAACATTCCTTAAATTTAATCAATATAATATGGTATGCAACTTTTATAATGCCACAACATTAAATTAGAATCTGCACTGAAATTCCTCCAAAAAAATTATATTTTATGTATCCACCACCAGGAGGGACAAAATACAGTATTAACCCAGTATGTGATGAACTAGTTCCCTGAGATATTAGTTATTAAGCAAGCAGATAAATTAATGGAATCCTATTCTTTGCTAATAAAAAATTACTGTTATTCCTACTGGGTGTGGTGGTATAGGCCTGCAATACAGTAAGATCAGAAATTTCAGATCTTCCTTCGCTTTGTCACAAATTCAAGGTCAGTCAGAAAGACAAAGCAAGGTCTTGTCTCAAAAATAAAACTGAATGAATAGCTAAATAAATTCAAAATTGAGCCTCCTTGTGTGTGATAAATAATATGATGTTAAAGGGGTACTGGACTTGCTTTCCAAACTCCACCCATGTTATATTTAAATGTCTCATTCAGAAAGAGAATTCCCATTCATTTCTTGAAGTGAATTCATTGAATGAAACTAGTGCAAAATAGAATCATTCATCTCTAAGCTTGAATGTCCTTCTATATTTATAATAATAATAACCCACAAGTAAATATGACCTCTGAAATTACAACCAAGATATAAATGAATCATGGAGAAAATACTGGCATGAATGCTCATGATCTGCACTAATCATTTTACACATAAATGAATATATCACCCTACTTACAATGAGAATTTATCAACTACTAAAAATTTTGTAGAACAGGGAAGAAATGTTTATTGAAAAAATGTCCAAGTGTATTTTTCCATGGGTGGCAAAATGTGTAATGCCTTAGAAATGTATATTTCATCTTATAATAAAAATGCACTTAATGAAATATCCTTGGGGCCTACATATTTAGGACAATGGGAGATATAAGCAGCTTCAATACATGTATCCATATTGTCAGCGCTCAACTTACTTCCAAAACACCAGAAAGAATGTCCCTCAATAGCTATCTTATCACTCTGAGAATCTATCTCTAGTACAGTAAGATGATCCCAGGTTCTTGCTAAGCCTATAGCATTGTACAGAACTCTGGACAAAATAATCAAAAATTTAATATAACAAAAATAAATGCATGAATGAAGCAGTGGAGACAGACACCTTTTGTCTGTAATTCTCAATACAGAGCAGTTCAGCTTCCACCAAGCATTCAAGTTTTCAGTACTCTGCTGTTATACTCATGGTATCTGAGGACAAACAGAACACTGACAAACTCAGGACTAAATTCCCTTTTATTTTCCTGGATATGAAAGCCCAGTGGAAGTTGGAACCTAAAAGTCATGCCCTAGAGGAGCATTATTGGGGGTATCTGACTGTTAAATTTAAAATGTAGAAATATAAGACAAAAGAAATCAAAGTAAGAATTTGATTAAATAAAAGAGTTGAGTTGCCCTCTGTATGTGACAGGTAGTTTCTAGAGTAAAAGAAAGAGGACCCTGCCACACACCAAAAAAGTTACCAATGATAACAAAAAAAAAAGAGGGTACAGAGGAGATGGAAAGAAGTTAGAAAGGGAGGGGGTAGGTAGGGAAGGAAATGGAAGAGGAGAGAGGAAGGGAAAGGAGAGCAGAAGGGAGAAGAATGAGGGAAAGAGGGAAAGAAGGAGTGAAGGAGGGAGGGTGGGAAGTAAAGAAGTAACAGGAGGGAAGGAGGAAGGGAGGGTGGGAGAGAGGTAGAAAAGAAAGGAAGATCAATCAACCTTAGTGAGAGACAAAAGGATGTAATCACAGTAGTCCTGTGGAGGCTTAATGACCCAGTGGGCAGGTGGGGGAGCACTCTCATAGAGGCAGGGGGAGGAGGAGGGGATAGGCTTTGGAGAGGGGAAACTGGGAAGGAGGTTAACATTGAAAATGTAAATCAATAAAATAACCAATAAAAACAGAAAGAAAATAAAATTACACTCTGTATGTTGTTACACACTGAGAATATTAAATTGCATTTTTATAACTTTAAATGGCTATGTATCTCCATCTACTATTTCTAAGCATTACTAAGTAATAAGCAAGGCTGGTAAGTTATATAGGCATATTTTCTGAATGTTTACTTAGGAGTACATTTTCGCATCAGTTTTTTATAAAATCAAACATATCTATTTTTTACAACTTAAAAATTCCCACATTTAAAAATTCTTATTAACTAAAACCAGTTAAATATTTATATGTGTGGCCTTTTAGTGTGTACCGGGCTTGATTTGGAATCTAATTCTTTGCTTGATGGTATAAAGGATACATATTATTCTCTTATCCAAACAACTGTGGGTTTTTTTTTTTCAGTCTATATTTCTGAACAAGCACACAGTAACTGGCTGTCAGTCTAGCAGTTCCTATCAGTTCCTATCTTCTAGGTGTAAAATTTCCATTTATTCAGCTTCTATACTCAAAGCACATTCTAGACAGAAGCTTAGGTATCATATCTCAGAGAGGACTAAAATTCAGCCAAAGTGAAACAGCAGAAACAGCACATAGAAGGCCTAGCCAGGCAGCAAAGAAATCATTTGGAAAGAAATACATGCCTTTCCCGTACCTCATAAGATTGTGTACAAGAGTCTGGAAACTCAAATCCCAATGCCTAAGATGAGTGAGGTGTCACTGTTTCAGGCAAGACATTCTGAGAGTTTTGTAACATGAGTACTGAAAGAACTTATGGATGACAGCCAACATCCAAGCAAGAAAACAGTATGCAACCATGCAACAGAAAGATATCTGAGAATGGGTGAAAGGACATTTCCTTGTTCTTACAAGATCATTCATAGATCTTAGTATTTTCTAGATTCATTGTCAGACCAGAAAAAAATCATATTAGCTTATGTAAAATTTAAAATGTATTTTATAAGTTGGGGTAT
Organism: Mus caroli; assembly: GCF_978045245.1. NCBI lineage: Eukaryota > Metazoa > Chordata > Mammalia > Rodentia > Muridae > Mus > Mus caroli. Next base: position 65,538,046 of record NW_028227256.1, read on the forward strand.
ATATATAATCTAATGTAATATATTTAAGACATAATATGTGTACATATAATAAACATTAGACATATAAAAGGCAAATACATAGGTCACAAATTCATCCCAAACTTGTGATACTCCTAAATTCATTGACTATATGCATGTACCAATATATTCAGCTACTACATTTCTTATTATAAATGTATCCCTTTTCATTGAGCTTTCATTCTTGCTCATATGATTTAACTTCAAGTTTAGCATCATTAGCTAAATTTAGCATATTTTAAGTTACCTTCATTTTTTATTCTTAACTCTAATTCCTGTCTCTCTCAAATCATGCAGAGCCATTGAGTTCCTGATAGTTATTAAGTGTTCTGTGCATGTCATGGCACTTATAAAAAGACTGTCTAGATCATAGATAAACCCTGTTTTTATATCACCTTAAATGCTTCTTTTTGAGCCCAAATCCCTTCCATCACAGCTGCAATATTACTTCATCCAGTTCCTGAGACTTGCCTAAGAGAAACTTCTCAAGACTATATGTATACATGTGTATACTTGGGCTGAATGACAGCTTTTGAATGAGCTAGGTAGAAATTTAGGGGAAAGACATTGCATATACAACTTCATCAACTAATGCCAACAAGCCTTAGAAGACTCTTCCTTAGGATCAGCTATTAGGGACCTATTATGTTGTAGGTCCCACACCCTGCATGATATTTACCCTCTCTTCTTAACAGTTGATGTAATTAAACCTGAATGGACCCTTAACATAGATGTCTAGAAAAAAAAAACACTTATTTTTACCTAGAAATATATCAAAGTTAATTATTTTTCGTCATCATCATAAATTTATTATCATTATTATATTAAACTTTAATCTTCTAAATATAACTTGTAAATTATCTTAGATACACTTTAGAATAGCACTTTACTTTTACCATTAACATGTAAGATTACCCATCTCTTTATAAATTTAAAAATTGCTTAATTCAAAAACTTTCATGAGACTAAAACCTCAAATTGTCTTAATTTATTTTAATAATCACCTATATTTAGTATCAACTGGTATATAATGAGTTGTGATATTAAATAATTCTCAAAATTTAACAAAACTGGGTATGCCTTTCTGCTGCTCAAAATTGAGAGCTCATAAAACATTTTATTTTTTAATATGTATTTGTGTCCTGCCTTGGTACATGTCTGTGTGCCATATACAATGGCACTAGAAGCCAGAAAGAGGCATTACATCTCCTGGAACTGGAATTACTGGTGGTTACAAACCCCACTGTTGGTGCTGAGAATCAAATTTGGGTACTCTGCAAGAACAGCAGGTGCTTTTAGCTCCTAGCCATCTCTCCAACCCCATCAGAGAATATTTATAACAGCAACAGAAGTTACCGATTTTTTTCTGGTCATGCCTACTGGGGATATATTACCATAACTTAATTAAGTAGGGAAATCCCATTAGAAATTTGAAAGCACCCACTGTTGAAGTGTAATTAAGGTTTTCCCTGAGCTACCAGCATATTTTCTTGGTGAAAAAGGCATTGCAGTATTTGTTTAAGTGCATGGTATTTTAATAAATACTTCACAGACATTAGCCTTTTATGTGCTGTTCTAATTCAGCCTTTAGCTTTGCTATCTCTTTTGTGACTCCTTTGTATAGTAAAAAGTATTTTTATCACATGGTTGATTCACCTGGTCTGAGAGGCTTTCCAGTAGTGTCTATGTGTGAGACAAGAGTTTCCCTGGAGCCACCTTTAAGGTCATACTTGCTCAGTTTTAATTAATCACTGTGAGAGACATAAAGACTTCACCAAGACTCAGATGGACTTTGCAAGCCAAAGAGACGGAAGGAGGCTTCAGCTGTTGTCCTGTCACGTGTGTCACTTTTGATTAAGCCGCAGACATTACTACAAGTACTAAACATCTCCGCTGTCCTTCGGAATCTTCTATAGCTAGATGAAAGATGTCAGTGGGAAAAGAAACAGGTCTGAGCATGCAGCCAGAGGATCGCAGGAAGGAGCGCTCTCATCAACCTGTCTGATGTTTCAGAATCCCTGCTTTGTAGTACTAGCTGTGAGAGTGTAAATGAGTATTTTGGTCCCACCCAGGCAGAGATAAACTGTAAATCCTCCTAATCAAGCTTTAGACTTGTCAATGACAGCTACACTAACTAATTCTATATCTAATTTCAGTTTATATTTTGTTTCACTGTTCAAACATCCTCTTTGTCCTTGGGAAACTTGCACTTGAGAGTAAAAATATGTCTAAACTATTTATTAAAATGAGTGACCAGGGCGGGTGAGGTCACTCAGTAGTTAAGAGCACAGTCTTCTCTTCCAAATGTCCTGAGTTCAAGTCTCAATAACCACATGGTGGCTCACAGACATTTGCAATGTAATCTGACACCCTCTTCTGGTGTGTCTGTAGACAACTACAGTGTACTCATATACATAAAATAAATAAATATTTTTTAAAAGCAATTTATCTTTAATAAAAAAAGAAATGAGTTAAAAAAAAGAAATGAGTTACCATATCTGAATCCTCAAACAAAATCCAAACACCCCAAAAAAGATTATGATTATTTAAAATATTCTCCACAAAACTGAAGATAGAGAAAAACATGTTTTACCAAACATGATAAAATTAGTAAAGTATAAAATAAAAACGACTAGAATTCTCCTTCTGAGGCACATTTAAGCATTTTTCAAGGAAATAGTCAGTCACCACTGACAATTTATTCTTTAGGATACAGCATAGTTATTTTTATCCAAAAGAATTCTTTCCAGAAAACTTAGTTTAAAAGGGGAATATGACTTTTTATGGATTGGCATATAACCAAGCATCTTCCTTGTTGGAACAACTTAATCTTCGGAGACTGGACGCTTATCAAAATCCTAGGTCGATAAATTCCATTGTATCTCCACAAAGTATTAGTTATTAATTATTCATGGTGATTTATTATAAATAACATGTTAATTTTAAGGGGATTTTGTTAGCAAACATACATATTACCAGAAAATTAGGCATTTCCTTTTACTCCCAGTATAATATCTATACTGATTATTTGGGAATTTTGCACAGTGTACCCTGACTCCATTCACTTCCCGATCCTTCCAGCTCTACCCCCTTTGACCTCCACCCTGCCCAAAGAAAAGAGAAGAAAAAGAAAAAAATAAAAAGAATACAATTTTGATTTTGTAAAGATAGCGTGTGTATGTACATGCTAATGACCACATAAGTATGTATTCTAAGTCACCTTAAACTTCTTTGAGCATGACATATGTTTTATATATTAATAACTATCTTTATATGATATCATTCTTAAAACAAGGAAACAAAATTCTATCTTATATTTGAAACAAGAAATTTTCTTGTCTCTATAACTTCCAGAAATGGGAAAATAATTTATTTTAGTATATGACATTGCTTTATCACTTAAATAAAATAATGTATATTTCATGTTAAATATGTTAAAGTAGGATTATATGTTAAGATACACATATATAAAATAATTAAAATTGTATGGATCATGAGCACCTGTAAATATCATTAAGCACTCTTTAAAATATCTAGCTTAGTTTCTGTGTTGACAGGGTCAGCCATATTTACATGTTGTGTAATGTTTCTTTCTCAGTATTCTCTTGCACATACACAGTATTCTCCTGCATATACACAGGAGCTCAGTGCTTACAAGCTCCCCTCTCCCTTTCTCTCCTAGAGTAGTTTCTGCTTCTCTATTCTTTGAGAATAAATGTAACATAATGCATTTATTGGCTGCCCAGAAAAGATACTGTCTACATAGCTATGTTATGTATATTATAAATTGACATAATTTTTATAAGCATTGACCTATCCAATGCATCTGAAAAAAATCTGCATCCTCTCTTGATTGCTTCCCATTTTCTAGAAAGGATGTTATTACTACATATGTGTTCATGAACAGACACATACTGCAAGGCTGGAGTAAGGCAGAAAGTAGCATGCACAGATTAAAATAACTTGAGTATTACAAGTTTGGTTCTCATGATAAAACCCTCTTGACCTGAAATCAACGTGACAAGAATTCAACACAATTTTTCATTAGATAAATATGCATTTTGAATGTGGGAAAGAATTTTGTTTACTGGATCTAACTATGCCATGACATTCGTTCTTGGAGATCTGTAAGGGACTGTAAGGGACAATCTCATGAATCTATCATTATAACAATTTATTGTAACAATAAATGTGTTACATTTTTGAAAATCTAACATAATCATAAGGCCACAAGTCCTTGTGCCCATTACATGATGTAAATATATATTTATTTTATAGTAGCATATACCATATGATATTTTTATTATAATTATAACAATTATTAAGTCATTGTTAATTTTTATGTTACTGTATTTTACTTAAAGGGTAACAAAACTCTAACAATTCTAGGTAAGACCAAGAAAACATTTATTTAATGATGCATTTATTTTTTTAAAAATTACCTATTATTATTTTTCTTGTGTGTGTGTGTGTGTGTCTTTGAGCATGTGTATGTGTGTGCAAATATACCCAAAATATGTGTGGGCACACATGCTTCAGTGCACATGTGAATAAGAGAGGAGTTCTTCATGGAGTAAGCTCTCCATACCCCGTTACCTGGGTTCTGGGGATTAAAGAGTCTCCGTGCTTGTGTGATAAATGCTTTTACTCACTGAAACATCTAAGGCCAACAGTGAACTTTTATAGAAAGAATGTTTAGTCATCATCCATGAAATGCTTGCAACCTTTTATTTCTATAAAAATTTTAATTGAACTACAATAAATCTTTCAATAAAGGCATAATTAGATCTTTACCAGAATTTAATAACTGAGAGTTTATTCAGTTTTGACCTGTAGCAGATTTTATTAAATAGGAAAATTAGTTTTTCCTATATAACTTCATGCTTCCCATTCATCTGATTTTATCGACTGCCTTAATTAAAGTGACAGAATACGTAAGTAATTGATTTTTGTGATAAAATAAGTAATTGTAATTAATTAGTTTAAAAATCATTAGCATAAATCAATTTCCTATGAGTTGTCATTTTTGCATTTTAAAATTCATGCTCCTAAGACATGATACAAAGCACAATAATACAACATCCCTTGAGCAGATGGGTACACGGACTACATAATCTTTACTCTAAATTTTCAAGTTTTTGGTTTAAACCTTAGTTTCAGTTAGTTGCAGATGCCTTGAAAAAGAACATCCAAAATTTTATCATAAAGCACTGAGCAGGGGGAAAAGTGTGCTGAAACAAATCCCTACAGATGTGAACATAGCCCACACCCCTGCTTACTACCTTTGAAATTAATCACATTAATTGATATGATAATTGTAGCTATGAATGGATTTTGCATTGATATTTTTGAATGGGGAATAGCTCTGGAGGTGCATGTCTGCTTGTGTGTGCTTACATGTAGAAACGTTAGAGAAACCTGAGTAATTCAGAATTTTAGAAATTGCCAATAGTATTTTTTGTTCTTACAATTGAATTAGTATTTTATTTCTCTTCTGTAATTAATCATATTTCTATTTTTAATTGGGTATTTTGTTTATTTACATTTCAAATGTTATCCCCTTTTCCGGTTTTCCCTCTGCAAACCCCATATCCCATTCCCTCTTACCCTGCTTCTATGAGGGTGCTCCCCCACCCACCTACCCACTCCTGCCTCACTGTCCTAGCATTCCTCTACCCTGGGGCATCAAGGTTTCTCAGGACCAAGGGTCTCCTCTCTCATTGATACCAGATTAGACTCCCTTCAGTTCCTTCAGTCCTTCCCCTAAATCCTCCATTGGAGTCCCTGTGCTCAGTCCAATGACTGGCTGCAAGCATCCACATCTGTATTGGTCAGAACCTGGCAAAGCCTCTCAAGAGACAGCTATATCAGACTCCTGTCAGCAAGCACTTCTTGCCAATAGTATTTTTAAAAGAACTCAACTTCTCTAGCCAGCAGAACAATGAAATAAAACAGGAGCTTAATAGCATATCACCTTTCTTGGAATGCCTTAGACTGTCTAGCAATCTGACAAAAATGTTTGAGAGGATGTGGACAAAGAGGATGCATGGAATTAATGCAACCATTTTGCTAATCAGTTAAAAGTTGCTTAAAAGATTAAAAATCACTGGGCAGCTGTGGCACATACCGTTAATCCCAGTACTTGGAGAGCAGAGGCAGATCTCTGAGTTCAAGGCCAACCTTGTCTATTGAGTGAATTCCATGGAAATCAGAGTTAAATAGAGAAATATTGTTTTGAAATAAATAAAAATGTATGAAATACTACATGACCTAGCTCTTTTACTCATAGGCTTATACACAGAGAACTCAATAATCTGTCATAAAGATATTTATACCCCATATTTATTGCTATAAGCCAGAAAATAGAATCAACTTCTTTGTCCTTAACAGATGAATGGATAATGGGAATCTGGTATATATGAAAGATGGAGTACTATTCATCTCCAAAGAAAGGTCAAAACACAACAGAGTTTATTATGTTTAGGAACACCAAATCCCAGAAAGCAAAATGTTCTCTTTCCTATGTAGTTCCTCATCTACAATGTATCCCTGTATGCACATGAACAGTATATGTGAAGGTATAATATGTACAGAGGACTCCAAAAAGGTTGACTGTTAGGAGATGCTAATTGTTTCTCCGTTTTGAACTCTAGCACTGGCTTTTTTTGTGTGGTGTGGTGTGGTGTGGTGTGTATGTGTGTGTGTGTGTGTGTGTGTGTGTGTGTATGTGTTATAAAATGTATATGATAGTGGAAGTATAAACCCTAGTGAAATTAATTCCAAGGCATCAAAATGGTCATTCCAAATGTACAGAACCTCACTGAGCTGTATAGACTTTGGCTCAAGCAAAGCAATTGTGTGGCTAATATTGCCAAGCTATGTGTTGTTTTTACTTGTAAGTATTTTATTCAGTGAATCACTTTATACAGTAATTCTTATAACTTATTCATAAGTCATTCACAAAACTGTGAGTGTGTGTGGCCCATACATAAGTACACACATGTAGGAATATACATTTAATTATATAAAAGAGTAACAAGGCAAATACATCATAAAATGTGTACTTTGGATATTGCAACAACAACAACAACAAAAAAAAAACCCAGAGTATTTACTCTTAAGTAAAAGAGTACACTAAATCTAATACTGATTATTTATCACATGCAAAGAAATAATAACACATGCCCTGTACATTTTATTAGAGAAAATTAAACATTTATACCTTTTAAGTTATCTAATTTCAAATATGAAATGTCTGTCAAAGATACAAATTTGACTTTTAATCTCTGCAAAACATTAGCTTATTTTTTTAAAGGTAGGTTCCAGGAAATTCACTTTAATGTTTATTCAGTAGACTTAAGGAGTTTTTAATATTTTCCTCTAGCTGATAGTTGATTCAGGCTATGATTTTAAAATCTACATGCAAAATGGTTAAAAAAGAGCTCTTGCATGATTTTCTACAGATAAGATGTACCTAGTAACTTTTCAAAATTGAATGACTATTTACAGTCAAATATATTCTTCCATTATTTTATTTTTTGCAAATACATGAGAATATTAGGGTTCTGTCTTGGATTTTAATGATGTTATGGGGTGTTATGGTTGCTCCATGAGAACAGTATTTATTTTCTGTGGCCATTAATCAGAGTCACCTTAGCTCAGAGTCTATGCAAGGATTTCTGTCTAATAGCCAAGGAAACAGGATTTATTGGTAGGGAAATCCTTAGCTACAGCTACTAAACTGCCATTAGCAGGCTCCTTAACAGCTCATTACCACGGAAAGATGTGCTGTGTACCACACAGCTTGAATGAGAACCACGGATCTAAAAAAGTTATCTGTTTATTCTGCCCTGATAGATGTTAACCTAACAGAATCGACTTCGAAATAACGATGAGATGAAAAAGAAAAAAAAATGGGATGATAAAATCGCATCCCTTTCTTGATATGAAAGAAACTTTATGAAGCATTTAAGTTAATATCCACAAAATTTCTTCATCCAAGAATTATCAATAGCATATGAGGCCATAGCCTCTCCATATTCAGCTGCAAAAACAAATGAGCTAGGAATGTACTAATAAAAAAAAGGTAAATATGCTACATTTGCTTCATATTAAAAGGATGATCATTAAGTAATACAGACTTGCTAGTACTGGAAATTTTCAGCTTATGGTTTGGCCATATTTATAGATCCAATTTTAAAGAAGTGCACATATTTGAGTGTTACTAAACACATACTAGCAAAGTGGGAAAAACGGTTCAAGAATGACATTTTATAAAAGCAGCTTTTTGGATGAAATGCTCTACAGTTCTCTTTAGTGTGAATGACTTTTTAAAAATTGTGCTACCTGGAAAAATGAATGAATCTGAAGCTGATAATTGCAAAGTAAAATATTTATTAGAATCAGGAAAGTAGTTGGGACCAAATCACACAATAAACAAGAGGAATTCAGAAGCGAAAATGCAGCAGGAAAGAGTTTTGAGATATTGCTGTGGGTGCTATGGGATATGGGATGGATTAGCTGATACATCAAAGAGTCAATGCAATTTTTTCTCTATTTCAAGCTAGTTTAAAGTTCTGGCTATTATGAATAAAGCTGCTATGAGTGTCTCACCCCACTGTTTTCAGACCTACATGCAGTAGATTGCCAGAGAGAATAATCTATCCTTTCCAGTGATAAACTGAAACTCACAGCAAATCAAAACAAAATAAAATAGTTTGTTGGTTTTCTTTTTCCAGTAGAGGTTTTCTGTGTAGCCCTGACTGTCCTGGAATTTTCTCTCTAGATCAGACTGGCCTTGAACTGACAGAGACCCAAGTTTCTCTGTCTCCTGAGTACTGGGATTAAAGGCATAAGCTACCACACTGGTAACAAAGCATATTCTAATATAAAATATTAGCTAATATCACAAATATTTCAGAAAGATCATGGATTGATAACAAAATAGTCAAGAAAAATAAGGGGATGATAATAGAAATTATCAAAGTTTATGATGATCATGCTTAATCTTTGTAGAAAAAGCCAGAGCAATGCATCCCATGAATTAGCAATACCATGTTGGAAATATCAAAGATTATTTTTTAAAAAATGAGAAAAACATGTTAAAAAACAAAAGGAAAGAAAACTCAGTTGGGTGGTTGAGGTAACAGTTCAGCTTGAAAGTGGTTTCATGTCCTCATACATAGACGATATAAGTTCAATCTCCAGAAACTCTATGCCTAATTGACTGTGTTGAGGAGGTCAAGGCTGGAAGATCTTGGAGGCTGTTGTCTAACCTGAGTGCTCCAAGGTCAATGAGAAATCTTTTCACAAAAAATAAAGTGGAGTGACTGAAAGCATCTGGAGATTGAACTCTTTTTTCAACATATATGTTCATGCATGAACTTCTACACACACACACACACACACACACACACACACACCATACAACATACAACACACACACTCAGATTCATATATACACCTACATCTCAGCCTAAGAGGGAATGTTTTTAACATGTAATTGAAAACAAGTAAAAATTGAAAGGCAGAGACAAAGTATCCTCCCAACAATGAAATGAGGAAATAGTTGAATAGAACATAGTGACCAAAGGAGAGTATTTTAAAGGACAGACTAAAATGTAGAAATCTAGAATTGAAGAAAACCATAGTAAGTTAGTTAGTTAGTAAGTTAGTTAGCTAGTTAGTTAGTGAGTTAGTTTTTTTCTCAGTGTTGAAAAATCACATTTTATTTACACCTTTGCTTCTTATTATCATACTTTACTAATGTAAAAAAAATGAAAGAAAATAAACTTAGGTTCAACTCAGTGCAATACTAGAACCTTAAATAGAAGGTGGTGAACTCTATGCCTTAGGAGATGCTCATGTCCACAGTAAAGTGGCAATACTCTAATATCTATGTGTGCCTGCTCTGTACAAGACGTGAGCAGCTATAGCCACTTTAATGTATGTAATGATTTCACTAGTAACTAATCAATCATTCTTCCCATTTTACAGAAAAAGAAACTAGAACAAATTCTGTCAAAATCAGTCAAAAAAGATCAGAACTAGAATTTGAGCAAAAGAACTGTACCTTTAGAAGCCACATTTTAGATATTCATGGCCAGGGTACTAATGCAAGACTGTGTTATTAACATATCAGTGCATTTGTTGTCATTGCTAAATTTCTTTTTCCAGTATATGACATTAAATGACAGGTAAATGATAATAACATTTTACTTTTAAACACATATGTTAATTTAATAAAAACTTGAAACCAAAGTCTTAAATGGGAAAGAGCCTAATTGCAACCACAAAAAAAATAAATATTCAACATTTTAGCTATGTACATTTCTGTTTTAAAAGTAAAACCTATGCTGTAATGAATATAAAATTAATAAAGAAAAGAATGATTAAATAAGTTAAAAGGTATTTTGAAACATTAATATTGCAATGACAGAGAAATCAAAATTGATATCCAATAAATAAAACCAGGTTTTAAATGATAAATAAATAAGTTACATGGTTGAAAGAAATAAAGTTTAATGGAAATAAAAAAGGTTAAAATATAATCACCATCAACCTTAATTTACTTCCACTTTAGTTAAAAATTTCTTGAGAAAATACATTTCTTCAATTATAATATAATAGCCATACAGTTAAGTAAATAAGGGGCTGGAGAGTAAATGGCAATTTTTGTACATGTGTTTCATTTCTCATGTAACATTGATTGCTAATATATATCCAACATGATTAATACGGCACTAATAAGTAATAAACAATTCCACCCCAAAACATTTAAATTTAAGGTTAAAAAATGGAATAATGAAATATAACTCCCAAATATCAGCAAAACTTAAAGCTGCAAGAGTGGATCTGAGGTAGACTATGGAGAAGATTAGACAGAAAGGAGCTGGGTTTTACCTTTATTCAGGGCAGCAGGGAATGGAGAAGTAAGATGGTTCTAGCCTAACACAATACTTAAATAAGCTTGTGATTACAAAGATGGCATTGTAAAAGAGAATTATAGAGATATACCATAGCTAAATAATACAATGCTTGCCTAAATCTGAGGACCTATATTCATATGCACACTTGTGTGCACATGTACACACACGTGAAAACACACATGAAATAAGAACAGAATTTAAAATAAAGCAAAACCATTAGAATCTATAAGAACAAAACACCCATGGAAGGAGTTACAGAGACAAAGTTTTGAGCTGTGATGAAAGGATGGACCATCTAGAGACTGCCATATCCGGGGATCCATCCCATAATCAGCTTCAAAACGCTGACACCATTGCATACACTAGCAAGATTTTGCTGAAAGGACCCAGATATAGCTGTCTCTTGTGAGACTATGCCGGGCCTAGCAAACACAGAAGTGGATGCTCACAGTCAGCTATTGGATGGATCACAGGGCCCCCAATGGAGGAGCTAGAGAAAGTACCCAAGGAGCTAAAGGGATCTGCAACCCTATAGGTGGCTCTAGCTGCATATGTATCAAAAGATGGCCTAGTCAGCCATCACTGGAAAGAGAGGCCCTTTGGACTTGCCAACTTTATATGCCCCAGTACAGGGGAATGCCAGGGCCAAAAAGTGGGAGTAGGTGGGTAGGGGAGTGGGGGGGGTGAGGGTATGGGGGACTTTTGGGATAGCATTGGAAATGTAAATGAGGAAAATACCTAATAAAAATATTTTAAAAAAAGAATCTATAAGAAGAATCTCAAAATGTTAACTCAAACAAAGGAAAAAACAAATAAAACAATAATGGAAGTAAGGGTAATTTTTTAGAGATGAGAGTCTCTGAATTCAAATAATTTAAATTATAAGTAAATGATTTGTTTAAAAAATAACTAAAAAGGACAAATAAAGATATTTTATCACTTCTATATTGACAGCAGTAGAATGATAATCTCATAAAATGAAACAAAAAAACCCCAATAAATTAGGTAACCTCCTAAAATGAAACAACAAAATAATAAATTACCTAAAAGTCCAATAAGGCTGGCTCAGTGTAGTGTCCACCATATTTATCTTTAAGATACATGGAAAACATTAATATAGGTTTGAGCAAGGCCTCATGTACAAGAAATTATCTTGAAGTCTCAAAACCACACAATGACAGAATTTACCCCAAACAGACAGAAAGACATGAACTTTACTAAATTGAGTCCACAGATTTTTCAAGGCAATAATCAAAATGCCCATGTTATCACAGAAGACATTGGAAAGTCAGGAAACTGGGAAACTATGCGAAATGGTTCCCAGTCAAACTAATTGTCCAATGTCCTCTCACGGAGAAGCAGTTAAAGCCTGGAAAAAGTGGGAGGGGTGGCATAGGCTAACTGCCGAACAGTGAGAACAATTTCAATTATTAATAATAGGAATAATAATGTAAACATAAAGCTATGTCTCTAATTATTACAAAATACACCATATAATATGCTCAGGGTTTCCAGTGTAACTTGTGAATTGATTCAGAATGTTCAGCAGGAAGGCATGAGAAGCTCATGTAATCACTTACGTTGGGTGGCTTTTTAAATTCTAATATGATCCTTAATCACCATCACTCTGTAACAATCTGTGATTACTAAATCCACATCTTACACCTTTCAAATTGCTTCAGTCTCAGCAAACAGGTACCTAAATCCTTGGTTCATCACTGAACAATGACTGATAGATACTTCATAGTCTTTATATTTTCAATGCAAGCATACTCATAAAGAGTAAGGATTTAGAATCAAGTAACTGTCCAATACTGGGCAGGTTTACAGTACTTGATTTCCACTCATTTTATATTTTGTTTATACCTAGTCAGAGCAGCTAAGAAGGACAGAGAAGATTCTTGTTATACCAACACTGAGTTTTCACAAAACAACTGAATTAGCATCAATATAACTTGACTTAGACAGGATAGAAGTAAATTGCAGAGATCAAAATTTAATTTTGCAATAAAAAAACTGAATGTGAAACACTAGAACAATGTAAAAAGTAAATTAATTTTTACAAAGCCTAAAATGTTCTCATTATAGAAGGGAGAAAATTCTAGAACAATGGATAGTGTCCATACAAGTTAGATTATGATGATGATGATGATGATGATGATGATGATTGATGGCTGATGATTAATTGCCAGTTTGAGACAACAGTGTTGTGAGCAGACCAGCAGCTCACATGGACGGGGTATACCTGAGAGACAAGCCGGCGCTGAAAGAAAGGGAAAATTGGAGAACGAGAGAGAAATGGAGCCAAGACAATATTCTGATCAAGGCTCAAATGTTTAATGGCTAAATGCACAAACTATAATGATTGAATCAGTAAGTGGGGAAGTAAATGGAACAATTGCTTTTCAAATGAGTGAGTCCAAGCAGCCAAGAAATGTGTGAGGACATATTCAATCAGAATGCAAATAAAAGCTAAATTGAAAGTTACACCTCCCTCCATCCCCAGTGACTATTCCATCCTTCTCAAATTGGTGGAAATATTAATTATCCCAGATACAGAAATCAAACCTTAAATAAAAACAGATTGCTATATCAGTATGTCTCAACCCTCCTAATGCCACAGTCCTCTAATAAACACACAAACACACACACACACACACACACACACACACACACACACACAGAGAGACAGAGAGACAGAGACACAGAGACTTTTCCAACATGAAGAAGGAAATAATATTATTTTTGAGAAACTGGATGGAATTAGTTATTCTTATGCTTAGAAAATAATGCAATCAGTGAGTCAGTGGTCTTTCTCAATTATGGTATTTAATATGAAAAATACACAGAAGTAAAAAGAGGTTGAGTGAGGAATATGGGAGAAGACAAGTGGGGAGAGATTTGAGAGATTCATAAAGGCTGGGAAGATAGCTCGGTTATTAAGTATATACACTGTTTGTACAGAAGATTGCAAGTTCAGTATCCATTACAGGTAGTAAGCAATCACATCTAACTTCAGCTCCAGATGTATCTGGCATCTGGGGCAGCTGTGGACCCCTTCACTTGTGTGAATATATCTATACACACACATACACATATGTAGATATAGATAGACATAGGCATAGATATAATTAAAACTAAATAAAATAAGAGAAGTCATAGAATTGTTATTATGATTAAACATGTATGTATGAGAATGTGATAATAAACATCAGTACTTTGTTTAATTGGTATATGGTACAGTCAAACATCTACTCATTCACACACACACACACACACACACACACTTCCCATAAAATCTTCACAGAGAGAGAGAGAGAGAGAATTTTTGACTTTTCACAGTCAGAAATATGAGAAGAGAAATTTCCATTGTTCTAAATTATCAAATTTGTTGGATACTATTATCATTGCCACAGTAAGTCAATACAACTACCAAAGCAAAACCTTTTGCCAGGCAGTATTATCAGTATTATTTGGTAGAAGGAAAATGATAGTTGGGAGCACAGAGTGTTGCCATTAATGAGATTGCTAGACATTATTTAGGATTTGAATTAAACATGAAGATAAATCAACAGATAATCATATTTCTGTAAACAACCTTTATTTCTTATGTCTGTGAGTGGTTTTATCACAATAAATTACAACCCAACTCTGAGCTCTTGAATGCCTACTGATGTCCTTTTACATGCCCAACTCCCTAGTATCCTGGTGTTACTAAATATCTTTGAAATATGCATCTACTCACTGTCATCTGCCAACCTTTTTGAAATATACATCGCTTGTCTAATGAAATATTCTATTCCATCATTTAGTCATAGACATTTTTTATTTTAATTCTAAATTTTTCATGGTATTTTTATGTGTGTGGTGTTTTGCCTTCACACAGTCTATGGATATATGGACTTTAAGTAGGTGTTGGGAATTGAACCTTGGATCTCTGGGATAGCAACCAAAGCTCTTAAGCTCGAAGCCTTCTCTCCAGCTCTATTTTTGCTTTGTAATCATCCATCATAAACCTAAACAACTTTCATTACTTCCATTCACTTATCTTTAATATCTTTAATCAGGTGTCTCTGTTAAGAATAAATTTTTTCAGCTGTGGTGTTTTGAATAGCTTTGGCCCCATAGATTCATGTGTTGAATACTTGGCCACAGGGAGTGGAATTATTAAGTTGTGTGGCCTTATTGGGGTAGGTATGGCTTTTTTGGAGGAAATGTGTCACTGTGTAGGTGGACTTTGATGGCTTTGGTGGTCAAGCTCTGCCCACTGTGGAATTAGCATTATCTGGTATCTTTAAATCAAGATATAGAATTCTTGGATCCTCTAATGCCATGTCTGCATGATTTTGCCAGGATGATAATGGACTTAACCTCTCATACAATAATCCAGCCCAGATTAAATGATTTATTTTATGAGTTGCCTTTGTCATGATGTATCTTCACAACAATGAAAGCCCTAAGACACTAACCATGAAGTGTTCTTGAAGACATAGCTCCTCGGTTAGTATCTTTATCTTGCCAGCACACACAGTAATGCCCAGGGTAGCATTAAAGCCTCACTGTCTTCTCCTAGGTCATCATGAGACTTCAGTGTTAAGGTGTTTATTTGCCATATTACTAATTACTAAAAGGTAATTAGAAGTATCCTTTCCCCTCCCTAACCGATTATTATCCCACTGAAGACAGAGGTTGAGTATAATGCACCTTTTAACCCTCATAAACCATAGCCAGGGCTGAAATATTCACTCTAACTTGGGCTCTAGTGGTTTGAGCTTAATCAGCAAATATATCTGGCAATGACCAGGTATGACAATTTTTGGTTAGTTAAAACCATCAGGTGGCAGTATGTCTTGGATGGTGATTAAAATAGAACCAACTAATCTAAGCCCAAATATATAGAGTCAGAAAACAGTCTGGTAGATAAAATTGAAGAATTGGTTATATGTCTTTCTGCTTTAAGGACTGGCAAGTATGATAGTCAGGGTAACTTCCAAAAATGTTATGCCTGTTGGAAACTGGCACCTTGCTTATAAAAGGCTCTTTGCAGAGAGAATTAGATGAAGATGAAATCCTTATATGTTGGAATGTTGGAATGGGTACTGTTGTGGTTTAATTGTACAAATACCTGAGAGCCTCATATGCATCAACTGTACCCTAATATAAGCCTGTTGTCCCTAAAGTAGTATTGTTATAGCACTTTTATCTCAGCAAGAGAAGAGAAACTAAGGCACAATCTATCTTTATTTTCAACCAGTTTAAACTCTATGAAACATGTATGCTTATTGTAAACATATAAAGTAAACATATATATTCAGCCAGATGCAGTGGCACATACCTTTAATCTCAGCCCTAATGACGCAGAGGCATGTGGATCTCTGTGAGTCCTAGAGCAGCCTGGTCTACATAGATAGTTCAAAACAGAACTTCATAATCATACCCTGTGTCTCTAAATAAATAAATACAAACACAAAAACATAAATGGAAACTAAATGTATTTATTTTTCTAATAATAAATTTTTACAAACAGAATTTTAAATATATTTTAAATATAAGTGAAAGTTATACTGACACAAATGTCTTTCCAAACTCTCTGAATCATTATGTTCTCCTTCAAATTACCCTTTTTTTCCCTTTACCAGATAGATGTAAACTCACCCAATTATCCTTCTAGAATACATTCAAACTTACTTTCCCCAATACGGGTCTCTCAATTCTCTTATCTAATATGGTAACATTTTTTTTTTTTACCAAACACATCTACATATCTACCTATATATTTAAAGTCATCCATAGATTACCTACATCCTCTAGTAAAATGTCAATACTTGGCCATTAGGTGGTATACTTTATTATTTGAAGAATAACATAAAAAAAAAAACTTATGTTCATAAAAACTGACTTTCAGCCATGATGGTGTTCAAGCATGGATCGGATGGCTCAGATGCACAGTGTTAACTACAGTATCTTTCTTCTTTTCCCCTTTCCAGTTTTCTGCCAACAAAGTGTGTTTTCTGAAACAGAAAAATGTTTCTGGTTTTCAGACACTTCAGTGACTATTCATTTGTCAGGAGACATAGGTTGATCCCATAACAGGAACATCAGGTAAAAAAAGAACAAAATGAAACAAGACAAAACACTTAAAACACTGTGATTTGGGCTACATAACTGTCCTCTGTGTCACCACTCTCCTGCTCACCATCCCGGTGGTGTCATAGTAGCAACATCTTCTAAATTGTTTTATTATTGATTTTCTTTTTCCTATGTCTTGTCTACCTTTATGTCACTCAGTCTACGAACTCCATGGTAAGATTTCTTCCCAGTAACCTTCAAAAGCAAATACTTGTGACCCTTTGTCCCCCCAAAATTCTGGAATGCAAAGGCACAGGGCTGAGATAATGTTTCTGATGTTTATGCTCTAGAGAACATAACCCATTTTTACATAGTTGACTGCTTCTCTGCTTCATACTCAGAACATCCTCTAATTAAAAAGGAAAGTTTATGGTTAGATTTTTTTAAGGCAAGAAAATTCTGACAGCATACACATACATGCAGAAACACACTTGTACATATATTATGTGTTAATAGCTTCTGGGTGTTGGCGTGATTGTCCAGAAGAGAGAAAATACAGTACAATAGTCAGCGTTTGCTAAATATTTGTTTCCTTTCAACAATAGCTTGGCTTTTTTTTTTTTTTTTACTTTTTATATGCCCCCTACTTGGTTTTCATCAAGTTCACATCAGGGGAACTTAAGGATAATCAGATAGAAACAGGTTCAGCATAGGAAAAGCTCAATAACCAGTGGGAAGGAGACCCAAATCCATAATCACCCACGAAAAACTGACTCAAATCAAGGTAAATCAACTATCAAAAAACTGCATAAGTAAAAGGGGAAAAAAAGCAGGAAACAATTAGAAATAATTACTGTTAATTACAGAGAAATATGCTCACATTAAAACTGGCTTAGATTCCATTATTCTGTAACACATTCACATCTTGTGGCACTTATTCTAATTAAATTTGTGGAGAACACTCTTAACAACATATCTAGATAGTTAAATACAACTAGTATAAATTTTTACTGAACATTCAGATTTTTTTCATTAGAATGGATTTTTTAAAAACTCTTGGAGTATAATAACACTTTGATTTTATAATTGTTGGGGAAGGATTGACAGGTATATATTCAATATGCATAGTAAAGTCTTAGAATGTAGGGGACTGTAGTCGCATTTGTAATGTTTTTACATATTAATGTAACCTACTTATTCTTAAATTTGTGGAAATAAAGATTTAAGGTATAGTTCATGGAAATGTTATTTTGATGTATTCCATGATATTGCTTAAGAATCTTTCATTTGATGATTCATATTAACCTTTCTTGTACTGTTTTTAGTGTTTTGGGGTTGGACCCAGGCTATACATATTGTTATCAAATTTGGGGGTCTCACTCTGTTCCCTAATCCAGGTCTGATGACTCATCCTCAATAGGCCAAGGAAAAGAGCCAAATCGACTGTGAAAAATCAGGAAAAGATATTTTATTAATATGGTGTTTGGGATTAGATGAGAGTGGCTTATGAGTCCTCCCTTTCCACAAGTAACCAAAGCCAGGAGGCTATTTAAAAAAAATAAACTTATGTTACTATGCTTAGTCACTTGGCACCAACTAGTATGATCTGAACTTGGTCACTCCTTGCATTCTGTTTGCTCATTTTTTTCCCAATCACAACTCAAGACTTAAACATAAAAGCAGAGAGGAAAGGGCAACAACAGGGGAGCAGGAAGTAGGGGGGTTCCTAGGGAAGAGATTTTTACAGTTCTAACAACTTGTTAGACCACCTTACTGGATAAGACTGACTGATGGGTCATAGCTGGGCAGGCCCACCTCTTGACCAATGATGCTTAAGTGAGCATTATTTAAGGAAAAAAGCATACACTAGAAAAATAACTATTTTTTTCCTGCATGTACACCAAAATTTAAAATAAAGAGAACAAAAAGACATATTTCTTACAATAAATAGTAGAAGACTGTTGCTAACTTTGTGCACTCTCTCTTCTCCAAGTAAATCAAATTAAAATACACTGTTTAATTATTTTAATGACATTATGGCTGAATTGTAATGAGTATAATCACTTGATGTTTCCGTGCACCTGGAAATTTCTAATCAGAATGACAATGGCTTTGGGTAGCAACAGAAGACGATGCTTCATTTTCATCTGTTTATAAGTTTCAAAGACAAACATCATGTGCCTCTTATCATCAATGAAGTAATGAGGGAAAGAAGAACTAAATATCACACCCACACACATTACAAATCTAAGAAGACGTCAACTCAGCTGCAAATTAAAAGACCGTGTATATTTCTGTAAACAATGTTCATACACACCCCCTTGAGCATGCACACACGAATTAATATTTACTTCTAGTTATATAATACACTGCCTCTGGCATTTCCAGGGAAATAGTCTAACGTTTCCCATATTAGTCAAGATTCTTAGTGCTTGGAGGTGACCATGCACATTAATCATTTCTAAGTAAGCTCTGTGTTGGCTATTCCACTCAAGATGGAAACCACAACAGCATACATATGTCAAGAGAATTTGGTCAGGCAACTGTTTCCCACCATAAGTTTTAAAAATATTAATTATCACTGGCCTTAAATATAGAGGTGTGAACAAGATTCCTATGGAAATAAACATACTATATTTAAAAGCGTCTATTCTGATTGATCGCATACACTGATAAAAGTTTTGCCATAAAAATGTGCTATAAATGTGATAGTTCATCAAAGAGTAGGACTGACAAGCAGTATTTTGGATGAATTCCAGTGACATATATACAATTTGTGGGTCAAAGGAATATACACAAGTATAAATATTGTTGCTGTCTAATAATCACTATAGGTAAAAGATTTACCACCAGCCTAGCACCCACTAGATATTTCATTACAAGCTGAAGAAATGTGGGGAAAGAATATATTGAAAAAGACACACCCCATGGTGATAACATTCATCATGTAATTTTTTAGTAAGGTGTGTTTTTTAACAGAGACTAACATGTGTTGGGGATTATTGACTTCATGTATTCAGACTCACTGTCTTCTGGGTCACTTTACAGTAAGAAAGAAAAAGCATTGAGGTGTTCTGATTGTTAGGATTTTTAGTCTCCTTTTCATAACTTAAAATAGTGTAATTTATATCCCTTATTTTCTCTACCTTTAAGTCAATCAAATCCAGCATTATATACCACTCATATTTCTAGATAGAATCCCAACACTCACATTGTTCTTAGAGATTGTCAATTTTCATAAAATGAAGGCCAACAGCATATTTTCAAAGTGTCACCTATTTCATCTGACACAACTGCTCACCTCTAGTAGTTGTTTCATTGATCCTTGTCTTCTGGTCTTTAATTGATATTTATGAGAGTAATTCATATGGCACTTGAAGTTACAGCATAGGGTCTGATTAGCTTTCCACTTTGATACCAATGTGTTGCTTAATTCTCAAGACTCAGCTCATACCTCTTTTGAGTGAAACATAGTTTTTTTTAGTTCATATTTTATATTACTAGCTCTCTGATTTTCAGATCTTAATGCTTTCATGGCTTTCTAGGAAACCACAGATTTTGTATGTTTTGATCCCAGGCTGATGAATGAAATTAAAATTTTATAAAATAGTCACCATTACTACAAAGCATTTTCATAGATGTTTCATTAAAGAAGATGAGTCTCCCAGCACGGAGAGATGGCCTCTCTTCATCTCCTCTTTGGAATTCTGACTCAGATATTCAATGTTACAAACCTCTCTGCCTTTGGACCTCTTATAGAATAGTGACTTGTACAATGACTAAAATTCATATAACCCCACTATCATCCAAAAATGACATTAATTAAACATATATGAAGATTTGGTGGGTTCATTCATATTTGAATTGTATAGTTTCTTTTTAAACTTTTGCTCTAGGTCTAAAATGATACGCTAAGAAATAATTTATGCTTACACATTTAGAATATTTTCCCATAAAAAACCAAATCTCCCTGTGGGGAAAGCCAACCACCCTTTTTGATATGATCCATTGATATAGTTCTGTGACAACTCTGCATAATCATTCTGTGTAGCTATGTTAGGGAGCTCATATTTTGGAAGAGGGAGTTATTTTTAGGGATATTTGCACCCACTTTAGATTTTACACATTTTTTGAGTAATACAAAGAGTAATGCCTGAGGTATTTCTCTAGAATGATCTCTAGATTTGTCAAATATACACCAAGGAACAGAAGATAAATGTAAACTATATAGAAGGAACATCTTATCTGAAACTTTGTGGCTTACACATGAACAGTTGGACAGCTCAGCTCCAAGTCTATGCTCATCTGATGAGTTAAGTTTATATGTCAGTCCCTAGTCTCAACTTTATGATTGTTTTACAACTCACCCTTTAAAGTTGACTGCAGCTCATCCTGGAATTTGGTCACTAATGCCTTTGCCAAAGTTGATACGTGTAATACATCATTTTCTTGAACTGGTGACTCTTTGATTCTCTTACACATACTCCTTTAGAATCACTCCATACATTTATCTTTTGAAAATATGCTGCCCAAGAAACTTCAAATGTTGGATGAGGACAGTTAAAAAAAAAGTAACACTTGTGGATGATCAGGTTACAAGTTAAGGTAAAATAAAGTAATGTAAGCAGAATTACTAAAATTATGCTAATTATGTGTTTATCCGTTTGACCTCTATGCAGACTTTCACATGGTGCATATATTAACTCACTGATTTTATCTCAATGTAATATTCCTGTTAATTTAGTTTCATTTTGGAAGATAGAACAAGTCATTACTACTCTGACAAGTTGATTCAATTAAATTAAATATCTCCATGGGTGTCTTTTAATGACAGTTATACCTAAATAAAAAAGGAAACAGCATTCTATACATACCTAGAGAATGAAAATGTGTAAGGGGTTATATCTAGGGCAAAAGATAAAATATATGACAAAATAAGAAGCAGGGAAATACTATGTATTTTTAAAGAAAATAATCAATTTAATTTCTATAAATTAAACAATACTGCTGATTTCCTTGACAATATAAATAGATTCCATTTGTCCTTCTATCTGAAAATCAAGTAATTCTTTCTCTCTCTCTCTCTCTTTCTCTAACACACACACACATACACACACACACACACACACACACACACACCACTACACACACACACATACACACACACACACACACACACAAAATAAAGGCAAGAATAATCAAGTGTGAAACATTTTAACTTTGTATTCATACCACACAGCTAGCTGACATAGTTAGTGTCTTTTCTTCCTTATGATAAACATGTCCCTTTAGGTCAGATTAAATAACTTTATAGGCACTTTTTAAAAATCTAACGTCAGGTTAAAATTGGGATTTCTTTTCTGTACTCCCTCCCTCCTTCTTGCTGCATCTGGTCTGGTTGCAAAACTAAATTATACAACACAATAATCCTTCTGAAAACTTCACTAAAACAATAGTTTTGTAAGTTTTATATTTTATATCCCCAGTTTTAATGTGTCCACTTTTCAAAAATACCCTCAGAAAATCCATCATAATAACCAAGAACTCACAGAAGATCCTTTATATAATCACATTCATACATGCATTCTAAGGCAGACACGGGCTCCCGGTGTTCCTTAGATCTCTGTACTTCTCAGACTCCCTTGCCAAACTTGCTATAAGTCATTTTGACATTTAAAAGAATAAAGATCAAAAAGGTTCTGTTTCTTTGTCCAACATCATTTTTTTTCTTCTTTTCTCTCCTTGACAGTCTGATAACACCTATAGCTTCCCTCTCACCTTTCTTCTCTTCATAAGTTGGCATCTAAATCTGTAGATAAATCAAATGATATATTCAACCACATGAAGAAGAAATGAGTCAAGCATTCACACAAAGGTTTACCGACCCAGTGGCCTAAAAGCCAACCCTACATTCAGTACTCAGAATCACAAGATTCTAGCCAGAGGCCACATCAACAGGCACTCTAAGATGGAGCTCTCAGACATCACTACCATCTATCATAGAGCGTTGTTTTATGAAAGTTTGGGCTCATATTTCATGTCATCTTTTAAATTTATGTGCTATTAAGCAAATAATGAAGGTTTATTGAATAGTCTCTTCTAAAGCTCTAATTATATATTTATTCCAAAAGTTATGGCAGTCAGTGTGATATTAGTTACATGTTCAGTGGGTATCTATCAAATTATAGTAAATATCAGTGTAGAGAAAACAGAGGTCATGATAGGTTTTATATGCACTGGCATATAGTAATCCCTTGAATAAGAAATGGGATTTGTAGAGGAGAATAGGAAGGCCTTTCTATGAGTCAAGGCACTGGGGAGGTTTTTTCCCCATTCCTAATGCCATACCAATTATGGAAAAGACACTTCAAAGGGGTTATGAGAGTTTCACAATTATAGACCACAGTGCTATTTTTACCAAAAGACAATTTAATGTATTACTCTTCATTTAACAGTCAAGAAATGAAATCCAAAATGATTTCATTCATTGTCATTTGCATATGTCTGCACTGATGGAGGACGTATAATGAGGAGACAGCCCTGTCCAAAGAGAAAATGTTTTAGGAAATACAGAATCTCAAGAGCACTCCTGATAAATGAAGAAATTTTCGTAATCTTTTACACTACTAGGAGTGAATAGTTCATTCCAGTCTGTAAGATTGTTTTCTTTTACCATTGACAGAAAATCATTCAATTAAATTCTGAATTGGTTGCGCTAATTACATTAGAAGCCTCAGTGCTGTTGAGGGACTTCTCATTGTAGATAATGAGAAGTCTTCCAAAGAATGGCCAGTCACCGTATTCATACATGTCGTTCTCTTCAAAATGACACATCAAAGGTCACGCTCAGAAGCCTTTTTGGCCTAGAGGATGAACTAAAAATTCAAATAAATCTTCTGTATGTCAAAATAACATTAGTGCTATGCTCTAAGAAAAGAATATCCTAAGAGTTTAGGATGTTCAATTTGTATGATTTGGAAAAATCTCTGAATGTCTTTGACCCTCTATCTTTGTTTTGATTTATAAAATCTGAAAATTTGATGAGTAACTTCATTGCTTATCTTAAAAAGTTGAAAGAGAACACAAAATGGGTGATACACAAATTCAGTGAACACTATACACCACTTTTTAAAAGTTAAAGATGGATCACACACACACACACACACACACACACACACACAAATTAGCCACAACATGGAGAAATTTTATCCCAGCACAAATCATGACTTTGCCATGCTTACACTAATAGAGTCTTTCTTGCAGTTAACTTTCCAAACTAGGTGCTCTATTGCTTCTGGAGAACATGATATCAGGTAAAATTTAGGCTGTTTGTATATAGCTATGTGGATATAAAAGGAGCAGGTAGAGTCGCAGGTAAAGTTCTGACACTTCATACCCCTTTCCTTTGCAAGGGAAGGTTAGTAGTCTTAATTTTGCAGGTCTCTAGCAAGTAGTCACAGCTTCAATGAAGATAGAAATGGCTAGTCTTCCCAGAGGATAATATTCAACAGTTTTCTCAACTGAACCAAGTAGACTGACCTGAAACTGTCAACATTGTGGAGCATCTTCAATAGTGTCTTCTGATAATGGTCCTAGAAACATAGTGCACGATGCAGAATAAAAACCAAGACAGATGAAAGACCTGGGTTCTTTTACACCTAGTATTGCATGGAGCTGTAGGATCTCCAGCAGCAGGAAATGAAAAACCTGTTACTTGTTTTTAGAAATCTAAAGATGGCCTCACATCAGTATTTATGAACACCTGTGCACTTTCTTTTAACTAGCCAAGCCTGCAGTTTTAGTTCACCTCACATTCTCATGTGTTCTATGATGTTTTGCCACATCTGTAGGAAAAGTACAATCTCATAATATACCAAAGATCTGATAAACCTGGGTTTCCAAATATATTGCTTTTCCAAAGTCCTTGGACTGCAAAAGAGACAAAGTCAAGTCTTAAGAAATATGTACTTAACCCTATCAACCCATTATTTTCTATGATAAATTGTTATAGCAGTTTCCTCAATCTTAATAAGTAGTTGTAAATATCAATGGTTAATGAAACAAAGAAATTTGGGGGTTTCTTCTTTCATATGGAAAAATTCTGACTTTTATATTTTAGACAAACAAATTATCTCATGGGTGAAAAACTGGACATTGCATACAACTCCTTCCTCATGGTTTTTCAAAATTACAGAAAGATGCCTCTGGCATTCAAGGCAAGCAGATGCCAGACACTCCAGGGGTTGACCACGTATCTTTTAAAGTCTACTGTGCATTAAAACTAAAAGACTGGACGCAGAGAAGTAATTCAGCAAAATGGAAATAGATTCCCCAGGCCTCCTTAATTTCTACTCTTCACGGCCACTTTCCTATGCTTTAAAAGCACAGCAAACCCATGCTGTCTGTTTGCCATCTTCGTTTGTGGTGCTGAGCAGCCTTTGAGAGCATTTCCTTTTATACGTAGCTAGGAAGACATACGGAACCCCCTTAAGTGTAATCTTAATAATGAAATCTTTCTGCAGAAAGTACATGACATTCTAGGAAAGGAACATAATGGCATTTTCCCCACCATTATGTAGGAGCTTTGAGAAACAGCTAAATATAACTTACTTTCTACTACTGAAATTTAAGAAGTTCAATATCTCAGAGAGATTTTCTGGAAGTTACAGTTAAAACTGATTCAAGGGTTGCATTTGAGGCTTAACTTTTTAGGCAATGAGCATGTATAAAATAATACATTCTGGATATTCATGATGGTGTTTTGCATTCTATAAACTGCTTTATCTAGGTTATAGACTTTAAAATACAAGACTTCCAGGTAATTTGGAAGCAGGGCTCTTTCATACATTCTAATATAAGACTGTGTCTGATCAAGTAATGGACATCTACAATCAAACTTGAAATTTTTTATTGATGAACTTTGGCATCTTTAAGGTCACTCACATAATTAAAACATTCAGAATAGCAACCAGGATTCTAACTGATAGAACAAAGTGATGTAACAATAATCTTAAGCAAATTCAACAGCTTTTCCGTCAATAAGCCCAAGTATTGTATGTATAATCCTTAACTCAATCTGTACTTCTCTGTCATGCAGGTTTTGCTGTACACTGAAAAAAAACAAGATCATTGTCCCGTGTAGAATACTACAAACATTCCATGTAAATTGAATCACTGGTTTTCGCAGAGAAGAACCACTCATCGTGGCTGGTGTTGTATCCCTGGTGGTATTCCCTCAGTTTGCCAGATTGATAGTTTTTGTTTACTCACTGTACCATACATTTCACTCCTTCTGTCCTCTAGCCATGAGTCACCAAATGTGTAATTTCATCAAAAGTCGTCTCCTAACTTTTCCTTTCCTCTTTCCTTCCCATTTTCCATTTACTAGAGGGTGTTACAACAGTATTCCAAGTAGCTGGTGTCCTTATTCATTCTGTTACTGCTAGGTCTCTGTTGCACTATGAAGTTCCTCATTTTTTTTTTCAAGATAGGGTTTCTCTGTATAGTCCTGGCTGTCCTGGAACTCACTTTGTAGACCAGGCTGGCCTCAAACTCAGAAATCTGCCTGCCTCTGCCTCCCAAGTGCTGGGATTAAAGGTGTGTGCCACCATGCCCAGCTAAAGTATCCAGGTGAAGTTTTCCAGGATACAATTGCCTTGAAGTCCAGGTCACTATTTAGTTCAACAACCAGATAAAATCTAAAGTGTTTTCTTTAGATAATAATAATTAGTTGACACCCTTTTAGAATCCATTCTTGATTTGAACCCTTTAGCTTAAAATATGTTTTTTGAAATAAGAATAGGGGTTGTTAAGTTGTAAATGGGTTATAAAAGAGTGTATCACTCAATAGTGTATTAATAGTAATAGTGTATTCATAGTATATATTAAAATATATATTAATAGTATATATATTAGTACATATATTATTAATACACTATTGGATGATACACACATACATATGTAATATATATATATAAGAATTATAAAGCACAATAGGCAAAAGAACATGGATTTCGAGCTGAAAATGGAGTCTAGTTAGTAAAGTGCTAGACAGCCAAACACAAGGATCTGACTTCAGATCCTCAATACCCATATAAAAAATAATGTGTGTTTATAATCCTAGGATGGCAGAGAAAGAAATATCCCTAGGGTTTGTAGCTACAACAATTCATGAGTTGTAGAGGCAATGAACGTGTCCAAAAATGAGGTTTTAAAAGAGCTGGCAATGATAGAACTCATGTGATTCGAAGACAAACAAAAACAATACTGGAGACAGCATAATTGCAATGGTATAGAGACAGGAATGGAAAAGAAAGAATGTTAGCAAAATCACAGGAGGTATAAAGAAACCCACTCCTTATAAAGTCATTGAAAACATAAGTTTAAAAAAAAACATGAAGGCATCACACATGAATAGGTAATTCTGATCCCAGATATCATGGTTTTCTAAATGAAAATTATGGCATTAGGTTTAAAATACCTCCCTATGAGTGGATGGTAATTAAGTATCTAGAGGTTCTTAAGTTGTACAAATTATAGCTATTATACTTGAATATAGGCCAGAACTGCATAAGAGCCTACTACTAAGACACACACACAAAAACAAAACAAATAAAAACAAACAAACAAAAACAGTATGCAGAACACATAGAAACTACAGGTGTACTGAGCTGGAAGCTTCCTCCTTGTTGGCTAGTATTCTAATACTGACAGTAAATAGACAGGAAGCTGGCTGAGAAAAGCCAGGAAAGTTCTTTTCCACCTTTGGATATGATATGTTATACAATACCAACTTGCAAGGCACAAACAACTAAATTCCAATTTGATCTGGGACCTGCTCCACAGGATGCATCTCACACCTGGTGCTGTAGAACCAGTTCAAACACTCATGGCTGAGAGTGTCATAGGCATGAGGAGTGAACCTATTTTGGCTTTGCTATGCAGATGTGTTATAAAACTGTTTACTAGATAAAATTTATTATGCCCACATATTAGTACTTAGCCCTGCCCCTAGCCTTATCAAAGAAGCTTCTCTCAGCAGAGAAAAACAGACAATACACAAGCCCATAGCTAGTCAAGTTGCAGAGAACAAGTGATTAGAAGTAATTAGCCTCAAACCAGACATCTCATTGATATCAACCATCAAATGGCTCTAGGAACATGGCAGAAGAGGAGAAAGCAAGATTTAAAAATCACAGTGATGGGGAGAATGTGGATGAAGTGTCCTGAGGTCTTGGCATGGCCATGACAAGCATGGACTCACAGCAACTGCAATTGTCTACATCAAGATCCTACACCTTCAGTCATCAATGGGAGAGGAATTATAGAACCCTGGCTCACTCAGTGGATCAAATGGTAGTCAAGGATCATGTAAGAGAAGAAGTCATTCTCCTAAGTGGTAGAGACAATGATGAGTTTACCATAATACAATGGATGATACCACATCCATGTCCTCACAGGTGGCCCTGGTTAAGTTCATTGAGTCCCAAAGCAAAAGAAAACACAATAAACCCACACAAAAGTCAGATGTAGACTGGATGGGGTAAGAGGCACGCTGGTGAAGCCAGAGGGCAAGAAGAGGTGCTGGAGGGATGTATGTGTGACAAAAATGGGTCACACACATACACATGAAGGTGCCAAAAATAAGTTAATAAAAATGAGAATGAGCAAGGAAGGTCCCTCCCCTGGATAGCTCATCTCTGCTCATTTGTCCACTCACACACACTGAACAAGTACCATATCCATATACCCATGCATGAATATGCATACATCGATACACACACAGAGAAAAAGCTGAAGATAACAAAGATCATTCCATGACATTTGAGGTTGTTTGTGAACTATTCTTTAAGAGATCACCATTCTCTAACTTGGAAAATTACTGTTCCAACTTTTGATATAGAAATAGCATGTTCTAGGAAGTAGAACCCTTGGCAAAATTTGCGGCACTGGACAATTTGAAATTGGGCCAGCATCTGCCCCAAGTTTCTAAGTACTGAACATGAAAAATGAAAAGTAGAAGGTCACAACCAACACATTTAGGATCTTTAGTTATTTATCTAGAGGCTGGAAATCCATCCTTCAAAACATCCCAGTTTAAAATTTTTCCTCAGTCATTTTATATAAGAATCATATTCTCTGGTCACTATTGTTTAGAAAGTGTGATGGTTGAATGTATGTATCGTATTTTCAGAGCTGTTATTTTCTGAAACCAAAGATTAAACCATAGAATAGCAAAGCCTTCGAAGAAACAGCAGTGATGACAAGGAGTTGCTGTTTTCCAGTTCCTTCTCTAATCCCTGGTCCCTGGTGAGAGAGAGTAGGGGTAAACAGAGGACCAGAGGGAAAACAGCTTTGCCAGCTCTTGGGTCCTCTGCAGAGCTTGAGTGAGTATGACTCTAGAGGCATATTACTATTGATAAACACTATTTCAGAAAACAGATTGTAAATCAAGATTCAGGTCTGTAATGAAAGTGCAGAATCTTCAAACATGCCATTTCATGTGCGGTGCTGATGCATGCCTTCTCAGATAAAACCTAGAAGATAATGAATCATGGCGGGCTTTTCAGTAAGTTACAGCTATTTGCAGTAATGTGGTAATTGGAAATGACACTGAAGATCTGTGTGTTTATTCTGGGTTGCCATGTTGTGGCTGTACTGCAAACTGAGAAATACTATAACATCAAATGTCTGTGTCGAGTTAATTTCTCACTCATTTTGCCTCAGGCTGATTAGCACAAATTAAATTTCCCACTAATAAACTCAAGAAGTTAGAAAGCAATATGGAAATGTCATATATGGATACTAATTATTATAACTTTTTTTAAAAATTCAAGCACCCTGGATAAATTTTAGTGCACAACATTTCTTCTATGTCACACTTACTGGTAGTTTCAAAGGAGATACTGGCTATTTGAAAGTAGTGATCTTTATTTTTTATTCCTGCATTTGACACGTGGAGTGTTTATTTTAATATCTTAAAATGCAAATAAGTATGTATGTTTAGTAGTGACATTATTTTTAAGATAACATTTTATTAAGCTCTTTTTAAAATTTTATAATAGATCAACAAATGTTTAAAGTAGTATTGGATGCTACAAATTTGCATCACCTCACAGTTTTATATTCAAATAAATATGAATCTAAAAAGATATCCAGCATCTTTTCATAGGTATATGTTTATGATCAAGGTTCTACAAGATAGAATTTCTTACCTATAAACAAAACTTTCGTTCTTTTACATAGGCTGAAATGATCATTCAGTGAGTAAAGGTGCCTGCTTCAAAGCCCAATGACTTGAGTTTGATTTGTCAGAGCCGCTTGATGAACAGAAGGAATCAAGTCACACTATTTATCCTCTGACATCCACATGTGTGCTTTGTTATGCCTTTCTCATATAAACAAGTTAACTAAGTTAATTAAAATTCAAAAAATCCAGGAAATACCAGTTCCCTAATACAACACTCTTGAAGGAAAGCTACATGATTCTTCACTAAAAATAAAAGATGGATGGGGAAGTGGTATTGCAAGCCTTTAATTCCAGCCCTGGATAGGCAGAGACCAAAGCATCTCTGTGAGTTCGAGGCCAGCCTAGTCTACAGAATGAGTTCTAGGATAGCCTAGACTACCCAGAAAAGCTCTGGTTGGAAAACCAAAAATAACGAGATAACTAGGAAATGAATTTGTAGCAGCATTCCATTGCCTGGAGTAGCTTTCTGTCTCCATCCCAGGATTATGTGTAATAAGAGATGATTTGTGAGTTGATAAGTCAGGATACATGGGGTAGGAAATGAGTCACAAAGTAAGAGATGCCAGGGAGAAATGTTAGTATTAAAATATAAGAGAGGAATACGAATTAACTGTTATTTATCTCAGAAAAGAAAAGAAGAAGAGAAAAAGGAGGTATAAATATTAAGGACTTCAATTCAGAATCCACACTACAGCTAGAAAAAAAATATTTCAATTACATTTGACAATTGATAGGCATCTGGGTAAAATGTCAGGTTCAGACAAATCTGTTCATTTGATCATCCTCCTTATGAGAAACAAATAAATAAATGGAGCAAGAAGATAGTGATTCTAAACATTGAAAATGCAATATTCCCTTTTAGATGGCTAAAAATGTGCAATAATGGTAAGGAAATTTTATCATCAAATGTTTACTTTCTAATTCTATGTATATTTCATACAGGCAACTTAAACAGTTAATTACTGATGTCAAGATTACATCTCTAATGAAGGTAGCAGAGGACCCCTGGGATCTGCAAGGCAACTGTATTAGTCAATTAACCTTTGCTTACTAAATCATATTTTATTAAAGTTATTAATCCAGTTGAAGGCAACCTAAATAAGATTCTGTCAAATAAGTAGAACTGATAGTCAATAATTAAAATCAGAACCACGGAAACGTGGTTTCCAAGAGTTCTCAGGTCAAAATATTAACGCAACCCTCTCTATAAGTTATTTCAGAGAGATAATAAAAATTATGGGACACACAAAAATAGTTCTTAAAACTTATAACTTTTTATGCCTGCAAAATGAATTGTAATAGTTTCATTTTTGTCAAAGTATTGGTAAATTTATGTATGCCAAAGAGTAATGTAAAATAGATATTTCCAGCAGTCATATGATGGTATTGGAGCCTATATACAGTTTTAGTTAAATGCGATATAAGATTTAAGGTCATGACAAACTTAACTTATTTTCACTTGAGCCCTATCACTTTTTATCTGTTCGAGCTTTGGTAAATTATTTAACATTTCTAAGCTACAATTTACTTGTGTGGAGAATAGGAATATGAATACCAAACAAGTGTTGAAGTTTCTATAATCAAATAACTGAAAGAAAATGTTCAATGTCACAAAGAAATTGCAAAAGAATTCTTAATGAATTATAATTAATAATAACTTGGTGCATTTTCTCAGATAACTAGAATAGAAACCAAAATATATTATTAATTACAGGTTTAATTAAATATAGATATAAGATACTATTTCTTGGCACTTAGAATCAGTGTGGGTTATAAACAAGCAAACAGCTGTCAGAATCTGCATACAGCATCCTTTCCACTGATTTATACTCAATGGAGATAATTACCCACATACTAAAGTAACCCTTGTATCTCAGGTACTTTCTCTCCTCTCTCTTTCACACTATTCTCTGGAGAGACTTTTCTGTTGTAGACACCAGTTGTGGTTTTACTTGTTGTTGGTTGGTAGGTTTGTTTGTTTTTTCTATTTTATAATGACTCAGAACTAAGAGAGACAATCAGCTCTGTTTTGGATTATCAAGCTATTATAATGTATAAAGCACACAGAAAAGAATAAAATTTACAAAGCCAAAAAGGTTTCATGAGCTGATATATCTCTAATCCACTTTCGACTAAAGAAACAGAAAGGTGCTGCTACTGTGCTTCTTAGCAAATGACACTGGAAAATATGGAGGGTGAAAAAAAAGATGGACGTTTAATGACTGAAGATGAAAATGAAGCATGCTTGTATTATGTAAGGTTCTTTTGTATCTTTCTTCAGAATTAAAGTTGCTAAACAAGGGAAAAATAATGATTTAAATGCTTAGACAGTGGTAGGACACAAATGTAAGATTCAATGCTACATTGTCAGTAGAATAAAATAAAAATGTATTATTTGAACAGATAATATCTTTTTTTTTTTTTTTTTTTTTTTTGGTTTTTTTGAGACAGGGTTTCTCTGTATAGTCCTGGCTGTCCTGGAACTCACTTTGTAGACCAGGCTGGCCTCGAACTCAGAAATCCGCCTGCCTCTGCCTCCCGAGTGCTGGGATTAAAGGCGTGCGCCACCACGCCCAGCTGAACAGATAATATCTTGTATTAATCATCTCATTAATAGGTTTGACCATATTAGTTTCCATAACCACAAATGAACTCATAAATTCAACAACTTGGGAATGATTGTTTGTTTATATACAAATTGATGAAACTGATATGTGGTTGTTGTGAAAACACTAAACCATGAGGATAATTTTCTTGGACAAAGTGAATTTTTAGCATCTTTGAAATTCTGCTTGGTGCCGAATATTTTGAAGGAATAGTTATGTAAGAAATTTTATTTTATGTTCCTTTGTTATCCAATAGTTCCTGCAGGGAAGCAATTGAAAAATATCTCAGATAAAATATTTGATAAAACATAATCTGAATGTTTACTAATAGGCTAATAGTTTAATAATAGAGATATAAATTAAATCACTTTTCTGCTTTAAGCAATTAAGTTTGTAATATTAAAGCCAGGATGGGCCAATTATTTACTTAAAACTGTCAATTCCTACAGAAGGAAGTGTACCTTCCTAGGTATAAATTTTACTTTCATAAGTTCCCATTTCTCTCTTCTGACCTCATTCAATCTCTTGAAGCTGGTAAGCATTTGTGAACAATCTCCTGAGTTTGGTCTCAAAACACTGATACTATACACCCTATACTTTTCAGCTGTTCTATTTCCTTAAATCTCGCTTCCCTATCCAGATTCATCCACCTGAGCACCACCCATCCTGTATGAGTCATACCTCAAATGCCATTACCCTACAAAGCCCTTTCTTATGTGAACAGATGGGAACAATCTCCCTGCACTCCATAATGATGTCATAGCATAAACCCTTTTTCATTCATTGCTCATACGTACCTGTGTTGCTTGTGTTTTATATTTGTCCTTTGCTTTGGTTAGCACTAACATCCATAGGGACATGGAAAATGTCACTACACTTCTCAGACAACTGGAAAGTATTTGGTGGTGAAAGCAGGCTTTGTTTACTGCAGGAACTAGAAGCTAGTTGTCCCTGGCACACAGTATGTCAGGAGGAAACAAACAAATAAACAAAAAGTTTCAAAAGTAAATCAATTCATTCCAAAAAGGGGCCCATTTTTAATAGACTACCTCACCCAACAGGAAAATAATAAGTAGTTGTTGAATTGAAATGGTTCTAAAAATAAATTTAATTGTTAACATACTTTTGCTTCCTATGAAGAGAAAGGAAATATTTATTATTTACCATACCTGTGTATGTATGTTAAAGAAGAAAAATGTATGTTAAAGACTCATAATTTTAACATTTAAGTGAAATTATATTCATTATATATTAATAGCCAGGCATGGTGGTGCATGCCTTTAATCCCAGCACTTGGGAGGCAGAGGCAGGCAAATTTCTGAGTTCGAGGCCAGCCTGGTCTACAGAGTGAATTCCAGGACAGCCAGAGCTATACAGAGAAACCCTGTCTCATAAAACCAAATAAATAAATAAATAAATAAATAAATAAATAAATAAATAAATGTTAACACTATACATCTTTATGTCAGTCACAAATCTGACAAAATTGTTAATTCTTTTTATGATCTTATTTTTTTTTTTATTTTCCAGTATGAACAGAAAGAGCAGCATTTCCTAGGAATGATGCTTCTACATGGACACAGGTCACATAAATTCATGTAAATAATTCTGTATGGCACATCCTTAAAAAATATGGAGGACTGTTTATGTTTTTCCCATAAGTACAAAGACCATAAATTATTATACTTATATTGCTGGTTTTAAAGTAATAAACTCTCCTTGTTGAACATATAAAATCGCTACTTAATGTTTTTGATATATATCATTCAACCTTAAATTTCTATGGCCTTAACCCAATATGTCTCTGTATTCATGCTTCTGTAAGGTTGTCTATTACCAGAATATTGTCCATCTGAACTCTAGCTTCACCATGCCCTGTTGTCGCCACCATTAGTATTTTAGTGCAGTAAAGATGAAGGTCAAAACTATGTGACAAAATTGTCAAAAATTAGAGGCTAAGTATTCCTGAGTCTATTTCATGTCTGCCTAAAAAATGGAAAACAGGCCTTTCAATTGTTTTTCATTTCATTCTATCACATAAACATGACATTAAGCTTAGGGAGGAAAAGGTGCAATAGAGAGTGTCCTGCTAAGTACGAGAGAGAGAGAGAGAGAGAGAGAGAGAGAGAGAGAGAGAGAGAGAGAGAGAGAGAGAGAGAGAGAGAGAGGATCACAGAAAACAAAACATGACAGAAAAACATGACTAATTATCTCTGTTTCAATTATTAAATAAACTCTCCATTTTAAGCTCAAACCTTATTTCTTTGTTTGTTAGCAGATCTATGATATAGTCAGAATACAGAAAGATAAATAAAAATTGATATAAATACACAAAGAAAGCTGGATGAAGAGAACAGTCCTGGCAAAGTCCTTGGTTCAATCTTGAGCATTGTT
Source organism: Mus caroli (assembly GCF_978045245.1). Classification (NCBI taxonomy): domain Eukaryota; kingdom Metazoa; phylum Chordata; class Mammalia; order Rodentia; family Muridae; genus Mus; species Mus caroli. The sequence goes on from NW_028227256.1 coordinate 65,573,310, forward strand.
AATACATTTTAAAATATCAGTAGTCATGCGATTATCGCAATACATTTTTCTGTTCAGGGAAAGAAAACACTTAAGGTCATACAGAATTGGTGATTGGTGAACTGTTGTAGATTTTAATGATCAATAATGCTATTAAACTGGGTTCTTTCTCAAACTGAAAAAAAAAGCTTGTTATTTTCTCATTTCCTCAGCATATACTGAGTACAAAGCATATCCCAAGAAATGTGCTATAGTTTAAAGAACATAAACATGATATAATCATGCTTTGTTGGTTTAGAACATCACAGGATTAGAAAAAAGTAACTATTCAGTCCAAACCACCATCCCAAGGAAATCTGTGAGGGCTCAATAGACAGTAATCTGAAAAATAATAGAGCAAATAATTATGGTCTGTTTTGTAAACAGTTGTGTATCTTTACATGTATGTAAGTGTATGTATGCATTTTATTTGGACTGTAATTTCTCCTGAAGGGTGCTGATGGTATACATTATATTCATTCCCTTTGAATTATGACTTGGGAAAAAAACAGACATAACATTAATTTCCTTTGTATATGGCTGAACTAACTCTGACAATTCTAATTCTCTTCCCTCTGAGAAGGGTCTTGAAGTGAGGTTGCTTTATATGACTGCATTTTTGTTTCTTTAATGCTTAGTACCTTTTTCATTACAGATGGTGGACAACTATAATTAATATTTAAAAAGAAAGTCACAACATAATTTCACCGATTTGTTTTAAACTTTTAAGAACTTCTTATTAAGTAGTGCTTTGCATTGTTCAGTAATGTTCTTCCGCTGAACAGCAGTAATCGCAGCCAACTTAACTGAACAATTACAATGTGCCAGTTCCTGTGATGAACCTTTTAAATGCATTTTTAATTTCCCAACAACCCTGAAGCCTGGGAATTATTATTACCTCTTCTCACAATAGGGAAAATAAAATTCAGAGAGGTTAATGGACTCTGTCCAGGGGATCACTCTGGTTTCAAACTCCTCCTCGTGTATAGCAATGCTACATTCAGATCAGCCATAGGATAAGTCCATGTGACTCTATCAGGCACCTTCCAAAGAGTTTTACCTGCTGCTTATCAGCAAAAATGTCCTGTCATCTCTTATCTCTTTTAGAATTACGCTGAAAACTTGTGCTGCTTACTTTAGCAAATTTAGCAAAAATCAGTTTTCTTCTTATATATATTTTATTAGGTATTTTCCTCATTTACATTTCCAATGCTATCCCAAAAGTCCCCCATACCCTCCCCCGCCCCACTCCCCTACCCACCCCTCTCACTTTTTGTCCCTGGCGTTCCCCTGTACTGGGGCATATAAAGTTTGCATGTCTAATGGGCCTCTCTTTCCAGTGATGGCCAACTAGGCCATCTTTTGATACATATGTAGTTAGAGTAAAAATTAGTTCATGTGTGTTTGCAGGACATGTGCAGATGTGGATGCCTGCGAGACTGCACATATATGCAGAGAAGGGGATAAGTTGGATCTCTCTGTCCACCATATTTTGAGATAAGGAATCTTATTTCTGCTCCTATCAACCTTGGATTGCAGCCTTTGTGGCTGTTGAGCTCCAATACATTTCTCCTGACTCTGCCTTCCATTTCCCCATTGGAGTGCTTGGATGACAGATGTGGGCTAGAGTACACTGTAGTTGTCTTCTGACACCCTAGAAGAAGGCATCGGAACCCATTACAGATAGCTGTGAGCCACCATATGGTTGCTGGGAATTGAACTCAGTACCTCTGGAAAAGCAGTCAGTGCTCCTAACCATTGAGCCCCCTGGATTCCAGTAACATAGTTGCAGGCTGCTGTGGCAGCTCTATTATCCACTAAGGCATCTTCTATCTCTCATCTTTTAAATATTTATTTATGTTTCTAATTTTGAAAAAAATTGGTAAAACTGACCATAAAAAAAAAGAAGATGCCTTCAAAGTGCAAACAAGTTAAAGTACATATTTGAACTTGACAATACAGTGTCTAAATCAGTAAGTTGCTATTTAACTACAAGTGCCTCAGGCATAAGCAAATTCCTCTAAGTTTACCTTCTTCAATCTGTGTATCGGTTTATTAGGGCTTATGTTAGTGATTAGTTTCTACCAATTTAAAGTAACACTCAATCAGAACTATGAAAATTGACATATTATATTAAGGTGATTTTCAATTGTTTACTAATGATTTTTTTTTATTTGTATGTTTTATTTTGTCCATTAACTCAATGTTATATGAGCGTTTATAAAACAGTTTTGAAAATGCTATTCTTTATAAGGAGTATAAATTCATTAGCTTTGTTATTGATAGTTGTACAGCTCTCTCTCAAAATACAATGTAACTTAGCAGGTTCACACTCTCCTTTACTAAATGAGAAACAAATTAGAGGGGTTAGCGGCTTCCTGGATTTGTCCATAGAACAAAATGGTTTCGAAATGTTTTATTCAAGGTTCTATGGAAATCAAGTGCATTAAGTAGTTTCACCTTAGAATATCTCAATCAAATTTAAGTTCTGAACTCCGTGCTGCTTGTGATCTCATCTTAACAAAAATCAGATCTCTCCCTGGAGAGAGGCCATGGCCCTTGCCCTGCAACCAGACAATACTCTAGCTTTGGCATTTCCGACTTTCATCGTTTTAACCACCTTCTCTATCAACACAGACCCTTTCAGACTCCCCCTTATCAACTCATTAAACCTTGCTTCATCACTTTATTCCAATCCAAACATAGAAGCCATCTGGTTACTTCTTAACACTCTCCCAGTAGATACCTAGGAGGAGTAGGTAGAATACAGTGCTTAGCAGTGTTGAAGATCAGAACTTCCAGTTCAAATCCCAGAATTTCTCACTAGCAGATAAATAACTAGCACAAGTTCCTTAACCTCTCTGCCTCAGTAGGCATTCCAGTTGTAACTGGATGATAACAAGAAGTGGGGCATGGAGACCAGGTGCTAACTTGGGGCAATTGTTCAGTGCAGGCTAGCACCAGGTAGCTCTGTGAAACTCATGCACTAGTGATTATTTGTATCTACTGACTTCTTGCTCACCATCGATTCCTTGTTCTAAAGCATATATATGATTGGTCTAAGATTGAAATTAGAAAGACACTTAAAAGTCAGAGAAACCCTACGAACTCTCTCAGAAGGACCTGTTCGCTATGTAAAATATACCTTCATTTTCTATTAACAGAATACTTCACATACATATTCCATTATACTGTGACTTAATTTTGAAATTTCTAGTTCACTTAAGAAGTACAAAATGAGCCATAACTGAAGAAAAATAGCAGTAACATGGATTATAGAACATAAAACTGTAAACCCAGCAGCCTCTAATACTTAAATCCCTGTGTTCGCTTATGCCATATGTGACTGCAACATAATCATCAAAAGTAGAACCAGAAAATAACAGTATTGATACAGAATAATCTCTCTGTCTCTCTGTCTCTGTCTCTCTCTTCAAAATCTCAGAGACATCTCTGGAGTGTCAAAGGCATGTCCTTCAATATTTAACTTTTTCACTCTTTGTTCTCCATCTCAAGTTGAACAATACGTTAATTACCAGACGAAGCGTATAATTACTCTAACAGCCCCACTCTTACTTATAATTACTGCACCAACACTTTCTTTTTCATATGCTTCAATCTATACCTATTACAATGTCATGATGAAGACACATTAACATTATAATACCGTATAATTAGCTGATGAGCAATTAAATTATTCCACTGCTCTTGTTCCTCTCTGCCAAGAGGTTGCTTTCCTAGCCCTATTATCTCCTCTTTTTTCTTCAGTTGCTTTAGTGGGACTTTCTCTCCCTAAAACAAAGAGGCTCATAGGCTGATTTCAAAGCATTTTGATTTCAAATTCAGGATGGATAAGTACTCAGAAAAAAAATTGGCATTATGGGGCTTAAATTTATTTTTATTTTATGCTACGCTAAGGAAATAATGCAAATTGCTGTTTTACAATAAAATGCTGCAGGACTCTGAAGCCCCTCAAGCATTTTCTTATATGTGTTAGACACTAGGAAGTTGCCTTGGCTACAGTTGTTTGAACTACATGAGATGCCTATACATGAGTAATATAGCTCCCATGAATTACATCCCAGTCATTCAAATTAAGTCTTCAGAGAAAGCTGTAGCTTTGGAAGTTGAAACGTAAAAAGTCCTGCAGGGGCAGAGTCATAAACCTAACTCTACCTGTGTGCTGCCAACTGAAATCAAACAGGTGATTCAGCAGCCCCTTCCCTGCTATATAGCAAAACCTCTGCCTTGAAGTTTAAATTTTCTCTCTGGCAAGTCAGCTAATTTTGGATGTTGACGCCTCTTGAAAAAAAATGATATTACCCTCTGTGTTTGTGTCTGTGAGTCTGATTATCTCTGATTCTGTGTCATTCTCTCTCTGTGTGTTTCTCTTCTCTCTCTCTCTCTCTCTCTCTCTCTCTCTCTCTCTCTCTCTCTATATATATATATATATATATATATATATATATATATATATATATATCCCTTTCTCTCTCTCTGTCCTTGTTCTCTTTTCTCCTCCTCCCCCCGTCCTTGGTTACTGGCTCACTCTTGTTCAAATACACTATGGAAGTAATTGGAACATTATTCTAATGACTCCATAACACCCAGCATCCACTGGGTTTACCATTCTGACCACTGTCTGCATCTACACTGCCAACTAGTTCAGTGCCTGTTCAGCCTATATTTTATGGGAAACTAAATCTCTCTTAGATAATTACTTTGAAGTAACATTATTAGCTATGAAAGAAAAGTAGAATTCATTTTACAAGCAAGGCCTGTTTCAATAAAGAGACTTTTGTTGTCTCAGCTGAGTTTATTTAGCTATGGAGCAAAGGCAATCTACTAGAAACAGTGTATCATAGGAGAAAACTTGCCTCTTCATGGAGAAGACCAGATGGGCCCCAGAAACTTCAGAAAACCATCCAAGACCATCAGCATCAATACAGTTGGAAAGGCATACAAAGGATACGACCTCTGATTTGATGTGGGCAAGTGGCTTAGTGCTCACTAAAGTCATGATTACTTCAAGTACTATGCTATTACTTTCAGAGACCCTAAGTGATGAAGGATAAGCTCTTGCTTCCATGAGAGGATTTTATGTATTTTACCCCTAGTCAGAGGTAATCTGTTTAGCCTCAAACATACTGTGTATGATCAGCCATTTCTTTTTGAATTGTGCTGAATAAGCAAAGTTTGACAAACCATGAATAAAGGAGAATCTCCATGAATTACAATGATATAGGCTAGACTTCATATCAGATCTAACTTTGTCTCTTGATAGATATTAAGGTTTAGAGGAATAAAAATCCAATCAAGATAATCCCATCAGGATTTTAGACCAGACTTCAGCTGGAATGACTTGAGACCCTCAGCTCCCAATCATTAATGCATTGTAGATAATGATCTTACTAATTTTAAATGTTTATATATAGTAAATATGCCTACAGTTTCCATCTTTGAAAAAATGTGAAAATCATAAATCTTAAAGGCAAAAGAATTAAGTGCGTAAAATTAGGGAGAAAAACATTGTTTAATTAAATCCAAGATTATTATGTGTATTTATTGTCTACAATTATAGATTTATTTAGGGTCAAGCTGGATTCTTGGTTTCTACACTTTCAGGCTATTTTTCCAAGATAGATCTTAATTTAGAAGATCTATAGTATCTGTAGAGTTGGACTACTATAATGTATAATGTAACAACATAATTTTAACCACTTCTCATCATAGACTGTTGTTATAATTCAAAATATAAATGGTTTGGTTTTGTTTTATGAAAGAACACTATACTGAGTGTAGCTCAGAGTTAGCTCACTTGGCTTGTACAAGTAAGGCCCTTGGTTCAGTCTCAAAGCCATAGAAACAAAGAAATGAATGAATGAACAAATAAATAAATAGAATGGATGACTGAAAGAAAGAAACTCAGTATTTGATTTTAGTTCTGTGGTTCTTGTCACTTTCCAGTTGACCACTGAACTCTGGCTGTCACTTTGCACCCATTCCCTTCTTGGGATCCATGCCATTGGTGGGCACCAAACCCTTTGAGAGGCTCAAACAGTTAGCTGACTGAGGCAGACGCAGATACTCGTAGCCAAGCCTTGGACTAAGGGCTGGGACCCCTGTGGAAGAATTAGAAGGACTTAAGGAGCTGAAGGGGATGGCAACTCCATAGGAAGAACAACAATGTCAACTAATCTGGACCCCTGGGAGCTCCCAGATACTGACCCAACAACCAAAAAGAATGCATGGTCTGGTCCAGGCTGCTGGCACTTATATAGCAGAGGAATGCCTTGTCTGGCCTAGTGGGAGAGGATGCACCTAATCCTGTGGAGACAGGATGCCCCAGGGTGGGGAGATACCCACTGGGGCACCCCCTCAGAGGAGAAGGGGAGGGTAGATGTGGGGGAAACATCTGAGAGGAAGGATCAGTAAGAGGGGCAAATTTATGATAAAAATAAATGAAAAATTAATAATAAAAGTTATGAGAGAGAGAGAGAGAGGAAAACCCTATGCCATGATGATTATTGTAATTACCGTTAGACCCATAGCAATGGAGCTTGCATACTATAGACATTAGGAATCAGGACAAATGCTCTATAATAAAGAAACAATGAATCACAATAATTTTTTCCTTCTTAGTTTTTTCCTCAGGTGTTTGATTGTTTCTTGTCTTGTTTTGTCTCAGTATCTCTGATGAGAACACTATTACAGCTACCTACCTCATTAACACATTAACAACAGTGACACACTGTAGTAAAATTTCCCTACTTTGGGTCACGAGGATTGCCTATGGAATAAATCATACTAGACTCAGTGTCTCAAGACCTTGCACTGCATTAGTGATGTAGAACTGACTGAGGCTGTGAGGGAAATGAAGAAAGGGGAGACAGGAAGTCACACAGAAACCCAGACAAGCTGATCTCAGGTATACTGTGGTCTGGATAGAGAAGCCAGTGGTTCAGTATGTTTATTACACAGGAGTCAGTGTTATTGCATACAACAACAAACTTGGTCAGAATCTATTCTGCTGTTTATGTGCAAAAATGGGGACTTCAGAGTACCCTAATGTTGATACAGAGCCACCATAAATTTCCATTATTCCTTGAATTCTACTCATGAATGAATCAAAGTGGTGTTTATATATTATTTACACTTTTATTCATTAATATGGAATCAAACTATACAAAAATAAATTGTATGATGATAGTGTAATTCTTATTTTTTGTCAGATTATCCACTTGTCATCAAATATTAGAAAACAATCTGTACCCAGCAAACTCAGTGGCTGTAGCACACACCTGTCTGGCCTAACGCAAGAGTGATAATTGATGGAAAGATTAATGCACATACTTATATTTTCCCATTGGAAAATAGTTGTTCTGCTTAGATTACCCTTCAGAATAATACATATTTTTAGGAATTCACATGTCTTGAGTATTTTGTATGTTAGCTCTTCCCACCTCATTTAGAAGTCTGTCATATAAAAATATGTAAGTGTAGATCTCTTTCCAAAACATAACTCATGAATGCTATCTGTGACTTGCCTTCCTCTTTTAACATTTAGAAAAGTCTGACATAGTAACTCACTTTTTGCCATTTAAACTTACATAAAACTTATTTTTATTAGAGTACACTGTTATCTAGTGTAATTACTATTTCAGTTGATGGAAAATATTATACTGTCTTTCTACTCTAAAGAAGAAAAATGAAAGGTTTGGGAAATACATGTATGAAAACAGTCCTTAAACAACAATGAGAAAATACAAACCAGATACCTTTGTTCTTATCCTGATAAATGTTGTGAATGAAAAGTCTATGTTCTCACCAATGATTCCCAGTAGAGCTGTTGTAGGCCAAGTCTAACATTGGCTACATGAAAATAAATGCCTCACATTTGTAGAAGTTTATTTGAGGAATGTCACAGGGACCTCCAGCCAGTGCACAGTATCTGTATTGCTTATGTGCATGTTCTTGATGAATATAGGGAATCAAAGGAGGGTGATGAATCCCTCAAGTCCATGTAATTCATAGGCCACTCAATCCACTCACTCAAGTAAGAACTCTGTCCTCTAGAACTATAGCATATTTTGTTTGGTTTGGTTTGGTTTTTCTCCCATTGTCACTCTCCTATGCCTTCCTCTTTGGACAGGATAGATACATAGTTCAGTAATATTGCTTCTAAAGGAAAAAAATTCTATTTATGCAATCAATTTGCTTTTGAACAGTTATGGGAAACACACTCCACCATGAAGTTTCTCTTTGCCTTTAAGTTGGCATAATTAAACTATTTTAACAGTTTTTGAAACATGCTGCAGATTAACTCTTCTCACTGAAGTGTCAGAAGTTGGTGTGTATTTGGAAAGGAATTACACAAACTCTTAAAGCTAGGCATGAGGCAGAGGTTGATAACATTGGAATTTGGAAAGTTAAGGCCAAAAGTTCTTGAGTTTGATTCCAGCCCGATGTATATAACAAACTATTTTTAAAAACCTCAAATTTATAAAAAGGAAAAAAGTACAAATTTTATTTTTTTAACCAGAGAGAAAACTCTATCTATAAATTATTCACGATGTAATCTTTTATTGTGTTTAATATATCTAAAAGTAACAAAAGGAAAGGAGGATTCTAATATGTAACATTAACTAAAAATTGTATGCATGGAAAAATTAACTGTAGAAAAAACAAAATTAGGAGATACATAGAAATTAAAGAGATTTAACATGAGCTCAAAATATATTTTGTGCAGTTTTTTAGTATATATGTTTTAGAACTTTTAGAAATTAGTAATAGGAATGTTTTACTACCTCAGACAATCCCTATCTGAAAAATTCTATTTTCTCTTGGAAAATACTTGACTGCATAGTCTTTTATAGAGAAAAATATATTTTCTTATCCATTTTAAACACAATATCATTTTTAGTTTTTACCTTATAAATACTTTTCAGTCCTACTTTCATTTTTATTTATTTAAAATTAAATAAAGTAGAATTTTATAATGTCTATTCTTTTAAACTTTCTATTTTATTTTCTCTCACTTTGCACATATTTGTGTATAAAATACAATATTTCCAAAAAGATGCAAATGTCATGTTTAATATTAAATATGTCTTTGGAAATTGCCCTATATAAATCATGTATAGGCAGGTGTGTTGGCACACAACATTATTCCCAACACTCATGAGGCAAAGGCAGGAAGATCTCTAGTTCCAGACCATCCATGTCTACAGAGCATCCAGGTCTTCTAGGACACCCAGGACTACACAGGGAAACCATGTCTCATAAATAAGTAAATAAATAAATAAATAACCACATGCTAAGGTAAATTTAATTGTATGTGAGCATATTTGCCCAAAAACGATAGTAGAGTTAAAGCAGAAATAAATTTCAGCATTAAACTGAATTGAATACACACATATAAGATCAGGTAGAAATTAGAACAAGAGGAAGATGTACATCAAAGAGAAAAGCAGTAGACTACAACTTGGAGATTGAGAAAACCTGGCAGAGCCTAAACAATGTATGTGATGGTTGTTTTCATCGGCAGCCTGAGTGGGTTTAAAGTCACATCTCTGGGTATATCTGTCAGTAGGTCTCTGTTGATGCTTAATTGAAAAGGAGAGACTCAGCCTGAATAGAGGTTTCATCTCACATGAGGGAAGCTGAGTGAAGAAGTCCATGTCCAGCATTAAGATGGACACTAGAATGCCCTTCCTTTTCTTAGGAGAGGTACACAGAACCACATGCCCTTGCTGCTCTTGCTGCCACGAAGCCAACAGATGGTTTACATTGGCCACCATGAAGATTGTGTCTGCTCAAGTCAGAGCCAACATAATGACTTTCTCTCTCTCTCTCTCTCTCTCTCTCTCTCTCTCTCTCTCTCTCTCTCTCTCTCTCTCTCTCTCTCTCTCTCTCATATATATATGTGTGTGTATGTGTGTGTGTGTGTGTGTGGTTTCTTTATTTACATTTCAAATGCTACCCCCTTTCCTAGTTTCTTCTTCAAAAATCCCCTATAACGTCCCCCCTGCTCCCCAACCCACCCACTCCCACTTCCTAGCCCTGGCATTCCCCTATACTGGAACATAGAATCTTCACAAGTCCAAGGTTCCTCTCCTCCAATTGATGGCCGACAAGGCCATCTTCTGCTACATATGCAGCTAGAGACATGAGCTCTGGGGGTACTGGTTAGTTCATATTGTTGTTTCTCCTATAGGGCTACAGCTTTAGCTCCTTGGGTACTTTCTCTAGCTCCTTCATTGGGGACCCCATGTTCCATCCAATAGATGACTGTGAGCATCCACTTCTGTATTTGCCAGGCATTGGTATAGTCTCACAGGAGACAGGTATATCAGGGTCCTGTTAGCAAAATCTTGTTGGTATATGCAATAGTCTGGGTTTGGCGTTGTTTATGGGATGGATCCCCAGGTGGGGCAGTCTCTGGATCGTCCTTCTTTTCATCTCAGGTCTGAACTTTGTCTCTGTAACTCCTTCTATGGGTATGTTGTTCCCCCTTCTAAGAAGAATCAACAGATCCACACTTTGGTCTTCCTTTTTCTTGAGTTTCATGAGTTTTGCAAATTGTATCTTGGGTATGACTTCTTACAATATGGTGTTTGTTGGCCTTTATTTGTTCGCAGAGAATAGACAAATATCGGATACAATGCCCAAGCTTCAGCCCTCTCACTTGCATAGATCCCAGGTCCCAGGCAAAGATCTGAACATAATTTTGTTATAATTTTACATATGGTTGAGTGAATTAACCCTTTCTCCATTGCACGATGTGCAGATACCAAGATTCTTAAAGTCTCGATCTATCTCTGGAACCAAGCTAAGAGGTAGACTGTCCTAACTGTACTGGTTTGCTACATCCCTTCCCTTCTCAGAATATGTGGGCAAAAGCAGATGATAATCCCTGCTAAACAACACTAGCACAGGAGGCTCTGGGATGTTCTCAGAACTTCTTCCCAAAGTAGGTACTACTATTGATTTTCTTTAGATTACCATATAAGAATCCCCATACAGCCTCAGTTTATCTTTCTTTGAAGACACGAATCTTTTCTGTATGTAATGTATTTGTCCAGAGACTATCAATAACTCTCATAATTTGATGAATTTAGCAAGAGGTATCTTTCTTTATATTTTATAAGTATCTAAGCCACATTCACTTTAAGGATCAAGCAAGGGCATAGCCTACACAGATACTCTCTGGTAACTACAAACTATGATGCAGTTATTTATCGACTTTTGGAAATTTTTTTTCTCTTATTGAAAATAGTTTTTTTTCTTATAATATATTCTGATGACGGTTTCCCCTTCCCCTTTAGCCCCAAGTTCCTCCCCACCTCACATCCCATCTGGATCTATACCCTTTCTGTCTCCCATTAGAAAACAAACAGACATCTAAGGAATAATAATAGAATAAAATACAGATAAATAAAAGTCAAACAAATTGGAACATGACCAAACTAACAAATAATAAATAGAGCCAAAGAAAAAGCACAAGAGACACATATCGATGCAAAAATACTAACATTTGTTCACTAAAATACCATAGAAATCCAAACTTGGAAGTGATAATATACACATAAAGATGCTGTAAGATAATAATAATAATAATAATAATAATAATAATGCTTTGACTTAACATTATGAGACCAAGAACCTCAATGGATATCATTGAGTTATTTTGTGTTGGCCATCTACTGCTTGGGAGTCTCACTGGAGAAACAGACCACTTTTATAACATTTGTTGATAATTGAAGGCCCAAAGTGGATACTGTTATACTATTACCTAAAAAAAATTCTACATATTCTAGATTTTTCTTTAGTTGTGATTAAACAAACATATTGTAAACATTTGGATCATAATTTTTCATTACAAAATGCATTGACATTGTTGTGCAGGTCATCTGAAGACTATAAATGACAGCAAATGAAAATGTCAATAGCCTGCCCAGGTACTTTTGGTCTCTGCAGTTTTTATTACTTTAGATAATTCACATATGTTGACTGGTGGAATATGTGTAATTTTTGTGACTGTGTTATATCATTTAGCATGTATTTAAGGTTCAGCTATGTAGTGGTATATGTCAGAATTCCCATAATTTTAAGGCTGAGTAAATTTCAATAAATTTATCCTCTTTTGTATAATTATTTATCCTTTCAATAGATAATTGTGTTGATAGTGCTCAAAGCTATTGTGAATACCACTTCTTTCAAGATTTGAACCAAGAGTGGTGAACAGAATTCTAATTTGCCCCAAAGATTCCTATTCTTGTGTTCACCTTCTACACTTCTCCCTTTGCTTAAGTGTGAACTGTGTTTGAACAGTATGATTTATCTTTCCATGGGGATATTACTTTATGTGACAATAAAGTTTTATAGATCTAATTAAAATTCCTAATCAGGTAGCGTAGAGTCTACTACAACTTACACTATGCTGAGTAAGTCTGATGTAATCAGATGCATCCTCTTAGGATAATGGAAACATTTAAAGACAGGGATTTTACTTTTTCTTTGGAGGAGCAAAGGACCCTCTTGTGAACTGTCAAAGTAGGGACAAGAGATGATTATGAGAGCCCAATGCAATCTTGATATACCATTATTCAAGGGTAAGAAGTGTAGCCTCCCAGATGCAAATATAGAATTTTGTTAACATTAGGCCTAAAATAGAACCCAGAGATGGACAAGATAGGCTAATTTAAATGAACAACTTTGGGCTTTCAGTCCACAGCAGCCCTGAGCAGAAAACTGAGGAATTCCACATGAACATTCATGACTCAAAGGAAATCTTACATTCATTCTAAAACAGAAATCCTCATTTTAATTTGATATTTCTGGTAATCTGGAAGCTACTAGTAAAGCAAATTAATGCCTCTACCTCTGTGTTTTGCTTTGAAATCCATGTTTTACATCCTGTCTTAAACAGAGACAGTAGTCTTTGATTATAACATTCCAATTAAGCTGAAATAATTTTACAGAAAATGAAACATGACTTTGGTAATGTCTTAAAGTGTCATCAGTAACTCTTAATTTTCTACTGTATAAAACTACTTGGACTAATAATATTTGTGAATTTTTAATTCAAATATTGTAGCTGAGTTTCATTTCTTATCTGTTACAATTGTTATTTGTATGCCTAGCTATTTGGATAGTCAAGTGTAGATTTGTGTGAAAGTTATCTGCAACAAATTAGAAAACAAAATAAACATGCGTATTTACACTATTTGTGTGGAGAGAACAACTAGGGTATTAGATTATCTGAATTTAAAGTCTCCCTATTATTCCTTAGATATTTAAGTATTGTAGGCTACAGTAAAAATAGATATTTACGTGAGTAGAACGAATGTACCTAGAATTCTAAATCAAACATACTACTTCCCATTCTCTAGGTCTCAATGCCTGTTTTCCCTTTACCACTCAATGACTCACTGGCATGGGTGTAATGGTTTATTTTCCCATTTGTATTCATTTATGTAGTAGTTCACTCAAACTTGTGGAGAAGAGTAATTAAAATGTAACCAGGATGTAACAGGGGCAAAGAGCAAGGTAGCAGAATATTTTTACAATAACAAATATAATCCGGTTAAAAGATTAATGGGAGATATTTCAAATATTTATTTAATTCTTATATTATGTTTATGTATTATTCTATTTTTATTCCATTGTCTTGGCTTTTTAATGCCATATCTAGAGCAGGACAGAACATGTCTACCCAGTTAACTCCATCTGTCACATTTGAAAATTCCATCATTCAACATTTAGACATGAGGCATGCGGGAAATTTCTCCATTTTATTACCCCTTTCCACAAATATCACTTGAAACATATAATAAATATAACATCAGTTATTTTAAAATGTAGCACTGATAATACTACTTATTACAAATTCATTTCTTTCTAATTCATGATTTCATGGTTTTTAACTTCATTCTTTTTTATTATTATTTACTTCCAAGATTATAATACAGTCTCAGCATATCTCTCTTCCGTTTCCTCCTCCAGGCACTATCAAGACTGTTTATTTTCTGTTATTTTAAAAATGAGACCATTGAGGGGTGTAGGCAAAAATAACTACAACTAACACTACCAAACCCATTTCCAAATGATGGAATTTCTGCCTTAGTAACAACTAGAGAAGGTACATCTGGAAGCTTCCACAATAGACAGACAGGAAATACAAAGGAACAGCCATTTGTAGCAGAAAATACTACTGTAACTGGAATGGTGATCTGTCTTGTAGAGAACAAAGGCCCTGCCACAAGGAGCCCAAGTGTTAGCTCTTTGCCAGCATTTCCCTAGATCTACAGACATGTTTATAGAGGAGGCCCACACCTCCTATTCAGAAATTAAAAGGAAGCTCTCCTAGGCTTTGAAAGGTAATATTTGGTGTTTCCTTGGAGTTTCCTATTCTTTTTCTTTTGTTCTATTTCTATTTTCATTTTGACATACAAATCATTTAATTTCTTTAAGTATTTTCGAGTATTTTTTTAAAATCACTCTCAGTAATTTTCTTAAGGACTTAAACATATTAAATAGCTTCAGATGTGGAACTCACCAATAAGAGACGGAAGCAATTGTTTTCAGCTAATAGTTTTTACAAATAACATGAAGACTGCGTTCACTATAACTTAAGGTTTAAGACCCTCAAGTATGTGTGTATGTAATAATGTTATACTATTTTCACAGTACATTTTAAAAATTGATCATAATTCTTTCTCAGATGTAAGAAACCATTTTTCACTGCTTGAGAAAAAGGCATTACAAAAGCAAAGCTATCATTAGCTATAATTTTTCTTTTCTTTTCCTTATTTCTTATCTATTTCTTTACTTATGCACTTATACTTTCTTTTGCTACACAGTTTCTCTTTATCCATTAGACCAAATTTCATACAAATCAAGCATTTTTATTAAACATTTTAAATATTACAAAGATAATCTGTGGCAAGAGTCAGGGGATTTTACAATAAAACAGAACAGGGTTATTTAAATGTAGGTGGTAAATATTTACAATAAATCTTAAAAGCATATTTTATAAGTCTGTTACTGTATGTATGTTTCTGTTTCAGAGGATGGTAAAAGTAATCCACTATTGTTTCAAATAAAAATGGAGAAATCACAGCTGGCTTGACTCCTCCTATCAGCCACATAGCCAATATCTGTCAAAGGCAATTTATTCTTTCATAAAAATTTATTGGTTTACTTATTTACATTATAGATACTGCCCCCTTCCAGTCCCTACTCCCACAGTTCTTCATCCCATTCTCCCACCCCTTGCCTCTGAGGGGATGCTCCCCCTCTCCCTCGCACGGTCTCTGGGGATTTCCATACAGCTCCATCCTTGGAGCCTCAAGTCTCTACCTGGTTAGGCACATTCTTTCCTACTGAAGCCAGACAAGGCAATCTTTTGCTGTATATGTGCCCAGGGCCCTAAGACCAGCCTACAAATATAAAAATTCTGACCCAGAATTGTTCTTGTTTAAAAGAAATGGAAGGTCAAAATGGAGAAGAGCCTAAAGGAAAAGCTGTCCAGTTACTTACCCAACTCAGGATCCATCTCATTGGGGAGCCGCCAAAGCCTGGCACTATTACAGATGCTGTGATGTGCTTACAGAGGAGCCTAGCGTGACAGTCCTCTTAGAGACCCTACCAAAGGCTGACTGAGACAGATGCAGTCAACATCTTTCCAACAATTAGACCGAAGTCTGGTACTCCTATGGAAGCTTTAGGGAGGAACTGAAGAAGCCGAAGGGAATTGCAACCTCATAGGGAGACCAAAAGTCTCAACTAATCCAGACGCCTGGGATCTCCCAGAGACTAAACCACCACCAAAAGAGCATGTATATATATATATATATATATATATATATATATATATATATATATATATATATGAAGGAACTCAGGCAAGAGAGAAAAAGCCTACCTCTTCCTATTTCATGGCTTGCCACAAGAATGTGCAACCAAGATTTGGGGCATGTCTTCTTACCTCAAATGTTATTATGTTATTATTTAGGCAGGTTTTCACACTTCAAAACCACTGCCTCCCCCATTGTACACAGTTGCTTGGGTTTTAGTTGACCTAGATGTAAACACAATTAGCCATCACAGTGAGTGAGTACAGGAGAGAGGAGAAAGTTAGGACCATGTTGTCCATAGCTTAAACTTTGAAGTTAACTCATTCCCTTAATTCCAAGTTTGGAGTAGGAGTAAGGGGTCATTTGCCTTCATCATAGACACAGAAATGAAGGTTTCTATGGTGATTTCTAGAGTATTTATTATGTGATTCACAAACAAGAGAGAGAGAGAGAGAAAGAAAAGACAGTGTATTCTCACTCAGGAAATCTGGAGTGATAATATGAGATAAATAATGTGCTGTGGCAGTCTGCCATTTGAGTGGAGGATGGAGGAATGTTTTCCCTGGGTCCAAAGTGGCTGATATACAGTGAGAAGAAAAGGTTTGATGTCATGATCAGTCCTATTCTACAGGACAATCTGGGAGCAAGTATTTTTCTGAGCAAGAACAACAATAGGTGGCAGGGAGATCTCTCTCTCTCTCTCTCTCTCTCTCTCTCTCTCTCTCTCTCTCTCTCATTTCTTTCTCTCTCACTCACTCACTTTTTTTGTTGTCTAATCTTCTTTCTTCCACCTGAGCCTCATTTTTGGCTTTATAACATCCATTCCCAATAAACTACATCTTTTTAAAGGAATTATTTGTCACCTTCTTTCCAGAAAAGAAACCCCTATTTTTTAATTCTATTCAACAAACTATTGATTAAGACCTTTGAATGCATAAATTGAAACTGTGAGACAGGAAGTGAAAGGTCCACATAAAATTTCTCAGATGCAGACATGAAAACACAAGTCATGGTTGCACACACAATTAATTCAGTGCCAGAAGAGAGCTACTTTAAGCAAGCAAATACACATATGGCACATGGGTAACTGTGTTTCCATAGGACATATTTACTTTATGCTTCTCAGGATCAATTACACTACAACACTCAATTCAATATCCATCCCAATCATAATTAAAATGAGTCACCACCTTGGAGCCTGAGCCCTGAGGTTTGAATAGGTGAGAAATCTAAGATAACACAGACAAATGGTACCAGAACACCACAAGATTAAGTTTCTTTTATACTGTTAAAAAGACTCACATCTGTCAACACTACCAATTAGTATTCATCGTGGTAGAGACAGTCATTATGAGTAGCAATCAGAATCCATTCTGAGCGTTTTAACATTACAAATTTTGATTTTTTTATGTGAATAGTATATATGACATAATTTGCCCATTTTCAAGACTCTGTATGTGAGTTAATTGAATAGGACATATAAATGACTACTCCTCTAAAGATCTATATTTACATGTCAATAAATTTGAAAAGGAAACTAATTACCCTACTTTCGGAGGAATCTTAACTGTGCTGGGACTATTTTCCATTCTTACTCTGGGTCTTCCCAATCCACTGAAATAGGAAACGGAGATTCCTAGACAGAAGCAATGGATCAAATTGTATCAGTCCTGGATTTCCATGCTAGATAGAGCACAGCAGTAATGCTTTGATGGTGTACTGGTTTTGGAGGGCAGATACCCTAGGCCATCATTTACTAGTTCCACAGTTCATAGGGCTTTCCCATGTTATAGATACAATGTAAAAGATATAGAAACAAAGTAAAAGATACAGATACAATATAAAAGATATGAAAGTGAGACATTCAATAAACAATCTGAGACCTGGTTAGTCATCTGAATAAGTCATTATTTTTTACATAATAGTTTAAACGGAAATAAATTCAAGATATTAAAATGTTGTCCATGAAAAGACAAATAGCTTAAATACTAGAAAAATGCAAATATGTATTTTAAAGTTCTTAGATTTTTATCACCACTTAAATCATATTAAACCCAGAAGGCATAAAGAAGATAAAATTGAGAACAAAACACTTAAGTATTCACAGATGCCAAAAATATAAACTGAACCACAAATAATAAAACCAAATAGGTGGGAAATATGTCACAAGTTTTCTAAACATAGGAGAAAAAATGGAAAAGCTATATGTGTCATTCAGGTATACTAACAGAAGCCAGAGATTGTAAGTAAGTACTGGTTATTGAACCCTGATTAAATTGACAGAGAGCGCAACAATCTGTGTTGATAGTTTCAAATGGTTGCAAAGCTCTCCGTTAGGAGCTGCAGCCATTATATAATATTAAAACTACAGATGACTTTATAGATAATTTTGAGCTCCTTTTGCATTTTTTATACATTGTCAATGGGATCTGACCAAGTTTAGTTGCTATTGATAATAAAGGTCCAACAAAATACAGGTCAAATAGATCATTTAATATTTTTCTTACCTGGAGAATAGAAAGTACAAAAATTCTTCTCAAATAAGAGGCATCACTGCTGAATGTAGAAGGATGTGTACATATATACACATATGCTCATTGTTAATGGTATGGCAGAATGGATTTTATTTTTTCTTCATTGTTAATAGTTTTACCACTTGAAATTGAATTCAAATATATAATGTTAATATGAACTGTTTATGCCCTGTTTACATGACATGCTTCATCTGTGTATTTAGCATATGCATGTAGGTTTGCTTCCCTCTCAGTGACATGCTAGGAGATACTTTCCTCGACTGTGTACATGATATCACTAATCTCATTCTTCTGAAAAGACATGGACATGATGATCCTCACCAACACTTAGATACAAACACATATGTGCAATGTTATGTGAAAACAGCTTTTATTAGAAATTACCTTACACGTAATAGCCCCTTAGTGTGTGTGTGTGTATGTGTGTGTGTGTGTATGTGTGTGTGTGTATGTGTGTGTGTATGTGTGTTTGTGTGTCTGTGTGTGTGTGTATTTGTGTGTGTGTATGTGTGGTGTGTGTGTGTGTATGTGTGTGTGTATGTGTGTGTGTATGTGTGTGTGTATGTGTGTGTGTATGTGTGTGTGTATGTATATGTGTGTATATGTGTGTGTGTATGTATGTGTGTGTATGTGTGTGTGTATGTGTGTTTATGTGTGTGTGTATGTGTGTATGTGTTTGTATGTGTGTGTATGTGTATGTGTGTGTGTGTGTGTGTATGTGTGTGTGTGTGTGTGTGTGTGTGTGTCTGTGTACATTTACTGAGGCAATATTACCTTTATGAGTAATGAAATTATACTTGGAGTATTCAAATAGTTGGCAATATTAGGGCAAATCATACAAAATTATCTTTCAATGGAAAGTCAATTTCTTTGCTTGAACACCATAAACGAAGGCAATATTTTTATTCCAGATATTTTTATAATCAACACTAATGTTACCTAATATGTATCATATGCAATGTGAGTCAAACATATTTATAAATATCTAGCATTCAGATTTGCATTACTTTTCAAGAAGAGATTATTATCTATGTTTCTACATAACTCCCTAAATCAGTGTCAAATTTGTGCTTAAACAGCAATTAGAACTATTTGGCAAGATGTGAGAAAGAGAGGTTGTGGAAACTGTGAAAACATCTATAACAACTTAAATAGATTATATTTCATTAAGATCCCTTTGGGATGTCAAGGTCAAAATGAGCGAAGGCTCTCATTGCTCATCAGTGAAGTTAGCCTGTAGTCACTTTCTAAGAACTATTACCCAACTTCACAGAGCCAGAATCAATTTACAGAATTTAATGATCAGTTGAAATAAAAATGTGCTTGTTCTCAGGGAAGGGATGACGAAGGTGCCTGTTACAATTGTGAGTCTGAACTGGAATTATTTAATAAGTAGTCTGGTTGGAAGCAATTGGTCTCCAAGGAACGTTAGGTAATTTTCCCTCAATTTGAGTTAAACATCGTGCCAGAAAAAGAATTCTAATGACTAGTCACAAAGTGACTGCTGAAAAGTCTCCTTTCTACCTTAACAAGACCCACAAAGGAATATGAGGGTTGGAAATAGCCATTTGATTAGGTTTAAAAGATACTTTCTCTAAAATGTAGCACAACAGAAGCAAATGTGAAGTCCTCTGGTTGGCTCTGAATAGTGCCCTAATTTCCTGGAAAATCATATATGAAGTAGCTTTTCAGGATGGTAAAGTGACTTAATGGATGTCCACATGCCATTCAGAGACAACAGCTTTCAAGGCCCTAGGTTACAGAGAAAGATATCGTGTTGGTCTTGCTTCAAGACCAAATACAGCTGATAAATAAAGGAAAATAAATTGTGTCTTTTCAAGGAGAGCTAGCATGCATGGATTTGGAATACCATGTGCCTAGGTCTGAAATATTAATAATAATGTTTAAAATATTACAACATATCCTGTGTGCATCATCCATAAAGAGATGCTTGATGTTTTAATATATTCCATTACTCCTCTAAGAGGTATCCAGGAAGGAAAAGAACAGGTTTCTTCTATATTTCTAATTACAACTACAGTTGACTTTGTGGTTATTATAGACATGGAACAAAAAGCTGGAAAAGTAGATACTTAGATGCATCAGTATTTTGTGTTTAATAGATTTTAATTAAAATTTCATTATATATTTCCCTCCTTCCCTTTTCACCCTCCAGACTCTCCCATGTACTCTCTCAAATTGATACTCTCTTGCTCTTTGACCATTATTGTTAAATATTCACAAATATATAAATAAAACCTGATGAGTCTGCTTTTGTTAATTATGTGTCTATATAATCTCAGGGTTGACCATTTTGTATTGGATACTAAATTAGGTGTACATCTTTAGGAGAGGTTAGTTCTCTCTGGTTCAGAAATCACTAGCTACTTGGGTTTTCTGTGAGATGTCATCTTTCCCCAACTCTTTCCACCTTAGCATAACTGTTGAAATTGTCTTGGTTTAAAATTCTTGTATATGCAGCCATTTCTAGTAGACAATCTTATACCAAACTTTTTGGTCTTCTGATTTTTATAATCATTTTGGTTTTGAGAAACAAATTGGATCTGCCCTGGGTAGCTACACTCTATCTTTCATTTTTAAGATGGTACCGTTGAAAAATAAATAGTAATGTATAGTAGACATGTTGTTTCTATAGAAGAATCTCATGTGTGGGGTCCAGAAACCCATGACATAGTTTCATTTCTGAGATTTTTACCAATGGTCATTGGACAGTTTTTGAAACACTCCATGAATCAACTTAAAAATTGGGCTCCAGGCTTGTGGGCTGAAATTATGAAATACACATATAAATGTATGGACCAAGAGAAGATTATACTGAGCAAGATAACCAAGACCCAGAAAGAAAACTTCTGCAAATTCTCATAAAGGTAGAAGAGAAAATAATATCACTCTTCTAAGAAGCCATCACAGAAAACCATCACTGATCCCACAACTGAACACAGTGCAGAGATCCACGGGTTATAGGGAGCCCATATACCATGCATACATCTACTTGACAATTCCTTTGTCCATGGTTCAGGGAACATCAAGGAAGAAGAGGGGGGATATTAGAGCCAGGAGAATAGGACATCTGTAGTAAAGCAGTCTGTCCTAGAAATGGCTGCATAAACAAGAGAGGAACAATTGAAAAATCAATAGACATTTTGTGATGTAAGCCGAAATTTTGGGGGTGTCCCATACTACACAAAGAATTACAAGCCACCAATGATTGCAGGGAGAAGGGGATTTAACAATTTCCAGGGATGGGTTCTTTTAATTGGTTCTTCAATGCAGAGGTCAGCCATGAAACCATATACACTTAAGGAAAAAAATCCAAATGAAGTAACTTGTATCTACATGCATTTGTGCAAATACATAAATTATATGTGTGTGTGTGTGTGTAGTGATATTAATCAAAGAAAAAAGATGATCAACTTTCAATTGTAGTGCAATGGGGAGATTTTGAGCAGAAAGTAAGACATGACATGGAAAAATGATGGAAATCTGTTTCAAATAAAACATTTTAAAATGAAATATAATATAATATAAATATTATAAAAGTAAAAAAAAAATTATGGTGAAGTGGCAGCAACTTTTATGTCCATATAAAATGTGACTGTCTTGAATACATGAGTAATTACTTACTACTAAAAGAAGAATTATGGTAGGTCAACATTTTCCAGTGCACAGAAAAGCTGGTGAGGTTGACAAAACCAAAAACTACAACAAAAAGTTTCTCTTGTGAACTTTAAGATTTAGACATATGAGCAACAAGAAATCAAAGATAAGCAGGATATGCAGGAATAGAATCCAATTATACAGATATCAGGATGCAAAATGTAAAGAAAAAAAAGAAGGGAAAAAGTAAAATAAACAAACAAAACACAAAAACAATAAAATCAAAGGACATGGATGATGCCAAAAATCTTAAAATCTGTTGATTAGCAAATTAAATGACTTCTCCATGCTAAAAAGCATATGAGAAGCAGACCTGGAATCCACTCAGGTAGTCTATATTCAGATGATGATTCCTGCCAAAATATTCCTACTAAAAATATCTAGTCTAAATAGTGAAAACACACACACTAATGATTTCTTAGATAATTTCATTCAAACTGAAGAATATATGGCAATGAAACAATAGATAAGTCACAATTTCATAAGCAATAAAAATTTTAAATGACTGGTCAAATAATTTCATGTACAATAGCATCAATTTCACTTAATAAAAATTTAAAATGTAGTATAAGACTTCACCTTTGAAAGCTAAATCATAAAATAAAGGATGCAAATATGTTTAAAAATATCTGTTGTTAAAGTTAGAAGTATTTTGTTGCAGTACATTTCCAGCAGATCTACACTCTCAGTATGATGCCTACACAAATTTCAAATGGATTGCTTTATGAGATGACAAGTTATTATTAAAATTCAAATGGAAATTCAAAGGGCAGCAACATCAGTATTGAAATATTAGAAAATCCATACTTCTTGGTTTTCCAGATTACTATCCACCAACAATGTATGGTACTGGCCCAATATAATAGACACAAATAAATAGATTAATGGAACATTTATATCAGTTCAGAAACAAACTTTATATTTTGGGGCAGTAGTTTTCCTTCTAGCCTTTGAAGATCATTTCTGAGGAGTTGGGGAAGAATAGTTTTCCAACAAATTACTGGAAAAATAAAACTTCCCTTCATCTCCCTTCTCTATTTCTCATCATATAGACAAATTAACTCTAAATTCACAGAAATTGGACAAAATATATAAATATGATGTAAAACTGTGAAATAGAGTGACATTTTATGTTTTTGGTTGAAGCTAAAGTTTTCATAGGTCCTCTCACTTTAATTTAATTTGATTATCCTATAATATTTATTACAAGTCCATCTCTGTATATATTGTTACTATTCTTTAAATATCTATTTTTTTTTCAAAACTAAGAATCAGCTTGTAATTCTATACTTCTTTCTATGATACAAGCATGCCTAAGATTTTGGTTTTCTATGACAAAAATTAATTATGCTCAAGCTATTATCATCATTGCTCTCAAATTATATTTATCCCTGCTGTTTCAACCTGAGAAATAGTAGCAATAAGAATTCTGTACACTGTTGGTGTTCTGACATTACAAAGTCCTGTCTTGGATATGGTACTCATCTCAAATCCTTATAAGGAGAAGAAAGTACACACCCACGCATTAAAATAAAGTTTCTTTGTGAATCTGTCAATTTTTCTATCACATTGTCTATTGGTGCATATAAAGACAGTTGATATAGAAATATTTGCTTAAGAAAAGTATCTATGATCTAACCCATACTATATGTCACAGTTAACAATGACCTATTTTAAAAATGTGAAATCACTTCAATTAAAGTCGACAAAAACAAAAATGAGGGAAACATTTTGAAACACTGTTTAAGTCAATATTCATTGATTTTTGGAACTCCATATCCAAGAACTGATAACAAAAAAAAGCAGTTCCTGAGAGAAGTGGCCATAGACACTAATCACAGAGATAATGCATTGACAAGGAAACGCAGGCTCCTGTGTTCAGCAACATCTACATAATAAGGTTGTAGTAAGTTCACCAGTTCAGTGTTTGCAATAATCTTCCATCACTGTTAAAATCACTAAAAGCATAAGCTGCAGTGTTAAAGTATATAGCTTTAAATAATGTTCAATCAAAATATTTATTCATGAGAAATAAGACTTGAACAATAGAACCACAAAGTACATCATTTGTCTTTTTTCTGTTAGGAAAAGAGAGAGTTTGCTTCTGTTATAAGGCTATTATAATGAAATATATGGCATGTATATTAATTCTCTACATTGGCTAAATATTCATCTCCCAGTATTGGATTAATAGTTGGAAATAGCTAAAGATGTAAATCTACTTTCCTTTTTCATTTTTATTAGATATTTTCTTTATTTACATTTCAAATATTATCTATCCCCTTTTCTGGTTTCCCCTCTGAAAATTCCCTATCCCCTCCTCCATCCCCCTGCTCACCAACTCTACCCACTTCTGCTTAGGCAAATGGGTGGATCTGGAAGATATCATCTTGAGTGAGGTAACCCAATCACAAAAGAACACACATGATATGCACTCACTGTTAACCGAATATTAGCCCAGAAGCTCAGAAAACCCAAGATACAATTCACAAAACATAAAACTCAGGAAGAATTAAATCTACTTTTCCTGCTTGGAAAAGCCATCTTAGTTGCTTGGATTGTATTAATGAAGACAGTAGATAGCTATGGAAGACTTAGGATGTCTTAGGCACCATAGGTGCTTTTTATCAGTTGTATATAGTTAATCCTTACAAAAGACTTAAGAAAGCATGTTGCTGTAATGATTTTACACGACTGAACCTGAAGTTCAGAAAAATAAACAAAGATTCCATTCTGTAACTCTAGCTAAACCAGATGCCTTAGTTTTAAATTATTTCTGGTTCTAATTTTTTGTTTAATGTATCCATCTACTTAGCTATGTTCAGATTGTGCATACAGACCAAGGACCAATGAGTGTCTATATCACTGATTAATTCTGCCAAATATAAATAATATGTATGCTGGGAATCAATATAATAATATTTTTCTGATGTTTCCCATTAATGAATTAATTGCATTAACTCCCTGAGATTATCCAGACCTTGCTTCTGTAGATATCATGGGGTAAGCACAGTGATAGGACATCCGGTGCAACAATGCCATTGTACCCAAATGTCTCAGCTGGAACTCACATGTTCTCAGAATATAATCTCCCTGAATCCATTCTATCCTCAGAGTTTCCATCATCTGTCTGACATCATGTTCATACGATAGAAAGAGCTTTGAGTATAACAGAAATAGGGAAGACAGGTCTGTAGAGTTCAAGTCTCTCGGGAAAGACGCATGCATGCCGAAGCAAGTGAAAAGAGTTGGCCATAAGAATTCACACTTTGTTAAAATATGGTGGACTTGTTTTATATCAGCAATCTCATAATAATAAATTGAAGAGCTTTAAATGCTTTCCTATATCATTTTAACCCCTATTCTTAGGGGTTATTATGTATCTCCAATTATTTGTTCAGTGATGCAAGTTAAAAGGTTTTTAATAAGTACCTTCAATATGCCCAGCCTATTCTAAATTCTAGAGATGAAAAAAGCAGAAGAAAGTGTCTGTGTTCATGGTGCTTGAATTATTAAGTGATATGTGGTTGAGCAAATTAATACATAATCAAAGTTAAGGTTAGTGCTAAGGAGTAAATTAATAATTTAAAAGGGCAATTTAGAAAATTTTTGACTTAGGCTTGGGAAAAATCTTTCCTGATAAAAAATAACAACTGATTTAAACAATGAGTCTAGTACAAATGGACTGGACAAAGGGAGTAGGAAAACTAAGAAATTTTGCAGGCAGACATAGCGTTAGTGCAGAGGCATGATTGGACAGGATTATTGATAATTCCAGGGAGAATTATTGATCAAGCTATGTGACAAATTTAGCCACAATGGGGAAGGATTTACACAGTGTCTAAGTCTATATCATAGATTTCATCTTTTATCTCAAGAAACATCTGAGACTATACCAAGATTCAATATGCATTATGTGAAGCTTGATAAATTTATATTTAAAAAGATTTCCAAGTATTCTATAAAGAAGTCATAACTAGAATGCAGGGTGCCCAACTATGATGAGAAGTAACTCACTGAAAAAATAACTTCATGTGAAATGAGAAATTCTATAGTCATCAAATGATTATCTAGACAATACTCACTAACTAGTATAATATTGATACTCATGGCACCCAAAATTACCTAACAAAGTAAATAATACAAAAGTCAAGTCTTGTCACTTTGAAGATGAGAAAACTGAATGTAGAAAGGAGAAAAGACATCTCAAAGAATTCCCAGTATTCAACCTAAAATCTGAAGAGCTCTAGAGAATCAGTTTTAAATCTAGTGGTTTCCCCCACTTATATCTAAATTAGTTATGAATAAAAGGTCTTATTTGACGAGAAACAATGCCTAAGGAGCTGAACTTAAAATGCAGTAGTGAAATCACACCACCAGCTGAAGAGCTACTGGGGTCACATAGCTGCTAAGAAAGAGAGAATCAGTTTTCTTTTATACTGTGACACCTGGAATATGAGTGTCCACCATATTCCAAAAGCATACCACATTCTCTTGATTAGTTAAGCAATACCAAATGGACTATGTACAGAGGAATAAATAAAAACCCTTAACTGTTAAAAACTGTTTTAAAAATGAATTTATGAAATTCCTAGGCAAATGGATGGACCTGGAGGGCATCATCCTGAGTGAGGAAACCCAATCACAAAGGAACTCGCACAATATGTACTCACTGATAAGTGGATATTAGCCCAGAAACTTAGGATACCCAAGATATAAGATACAATTTGCTAAACGCATGAAATTCAAGAAGAACGAAGACCAAAGTGTGGACACTTTGCCCCTTCTTAGAAATGGGAACAAAACACCCATGGAAGGAGTTACAGAGACAAAATTTGGAGCTTTGAAGAAAGGATGGACCATCTAGTGATTGCCATATGTAGGGATCCATCCCATAATCAGCTTCCAAACACTGAAACCATTGCATACACTAGCAAGATTTTGCTGAAAGGACCCAGATATAGCTGTCTCTTGTGAGACTATGCCGGGGCCTAGCAAACACAGAAGTGGATGATCACAGTCAGCTATTGGATGGATCACAGGGCCCCCAATGGAGGAGCTAGAGAAATTACCCAAGGAGCTAAAGGGAACTGCAACCCTATAGGTGGAACAACAATATGAACTAACCAGTACCCCGGAGCTCTTGTCTCTAGCTGCATATGTATCAAAAGATGGCCTAGTCGGCCATCACTGCAAAGAGAGGCCCATTGGACTTGCAAACTTTATATGCCCCAGTACAGGGGAACGCCAGGGCCAAAAAGGGGGAGTGGGTGGGTAGGGGATTGGGGGTGGGTGGGTATGGGGTACTTTTGGGATAGCATTGAAAATGTAAACGAGGAAAATACCTAATAAAAAATAAATTAAAAAAACTGTTTTAGTGAATTCTATACATTGCATAAACTTATATGCAAATAATTATGTAAGGAATATGGTTTGTAGTTCATGTAATAGTAAATCAATTCATTTAAAGTGATTCTGAATCGTTTGTCCCCTCTGCTTATTTGACATATTAAATGAAAGATAAAAATGGTCCGAAAATTGGTGAGGTTTTAGTTACTACAATTTTCAATGTAAAACTTAAAACAATTAAAAAATTAAAGTTCTTCATAGCACAGGTTTACAGTTATTCTGAGTGTAACATCAAAATGTGTGCTCTCACTCTCCTGAGAGGGAATAATTTCATGTATGTTACAATTCATGTTCAAGGGGCTTTGGAGTCATTTGATCAGGCAGAGTTTTCTGAGAATATATGTGGTGTGGTTTCATAGGTTCCTACTGCCTCATCGCACTGGACAAGATTTCTATTTTTAAACATCTTATTCTAAAAGGCGACAGGTTTGAAAATGCTGTGTATCACCAGCCCAACCAGTCACCATTTGAATTTTTTCCTAACAAAACATTTCTCTAACATTGTCTATTATTTGCTCGTACTAGCAGTTTCAAGAAGCATTCCATCAAATCTTAGGACATTATTAACATGTTCAAAGTTCATAACTGAATAGTATGGGTAAGAATAAATACAAGCCTTGGCTTTGGCTATGGCTCTCCTATGATAATAGCACATCCCCAATGAATGAGCTAGAGAAGTATCCAAGTTGCTGAAGGGGTTTGCAGCCCCATAGGAGAAACAACAATATGAACTAACTACTACCCCAGAGCTCCCAGGGACTAAATCAGCAACCAAAGAAAATGTGGTGGGACTCATGGCTCCAGCTGCCTATGTAGCAGAGGATGATTTAGTCAGTCATCAGTGGAAGGAGGGGCCCTTGGTCCTGTGAAGGTTTTATGCCCCCAGTATAGGGGAATGCCAAGGCCAGGAAGCTGGATTGGGTGGGTTGGTGAGCCGGGGGAGGGGGAAAGGGAGAGGGGGAAGGGATGGGGGTTTTCAGAGGGGAAAATAGAAAAGGGAAACATTTGAAATGTAAATAAAGAAAATATCTAAAGCCGGGCGTGGTGGCGCACGCCTTTAATCCCAGCAATCGGGAGGCAGAGGCAGGCGGATTTCTGAGTTCGAGGCCAACCTGGTCTACAAAGTGAGTGCCAGGACAGCCAGGGCTACACAGAGAAACCCTGTCTCGAAAAACCAAAAAAAAAAAAAAAAAAAACAAACAAAAAAAAAAAACAAAAGAAAATATCTAATTAAAAATACATTAGCACATCTGTCTTGGACTAAGGAAAATGAACATAAAGTTTTAAAAGTTCTTAAAACTCACACACTTTAGATTCCAAAGTGCTGTGCACTAGAAAATTCTTCCTAAGCATTTTTAAAGTACTAATTAATGGTTTTAGTTAATTCAATTCTTTTTTTCCAAAGACAAGCTATATTTATTCTGTAAGGACATATTAATTGGTATAGGCTATTGAGGATTTCTTCAAGCTGTGAGCTGTCTTGGGAAGACTGGAATATAATGTTTAATACAATTGCTGCAATAGTCAGTAGAATGGGGAAGAAAATAAAATTTAATAATCATTGAACTAATTATATGTTAGGCCTTTTTAATTTTTCTTTATATTTCAGCACTTTCAGTACAGATGAGCCACTTGGAAATAACTACATAATGACTGCATCTCTGTGGTCACCTATCTCATCGTGGGTGGTTTCTCTTGGATCTCAGAAGTTAGAAAGAAATGAAAGCTATTAGTTATACAAAATTGAATTTTGAAACATAAACAAGTTTTCTATTTAAAAATAAATACATAATTACATGTAATTATTCATATTACATGTAATATTTAATTATGATTGTAATGTGATGTTTTTCTTTTATAATATTCCTAAAAGTTAGTTGGTTTAAATTGCAATCAATGAAAATATTTATATTAAAATCTTCTAAGGTGATATTTCATATGATCTAATTTGCTTTGATAATTTTAATATATACATAATATATATATATATATATATACACACATGCAAGTATATACATGTGTGTGTATCTCTGTGTGTTTATGTGTGTGTGTGCTGTGTGTGTGTGCAACCTGAAAATTGGAATAAGATAAATATATTATGCCTAAAATGTAAGCTTTTAGATACATTTAATATTCTCTCTATTGATACACTGAAGTAATAACTCTTTAAGTCATAATACTGCAGCTAGAAATATTTCATGCTTTGCTTATAATCTTAAGTACAAAACTTAAATGTATTATTTATTTTATAATATTTAAGCTAAAATAGAACCTACGAAGAATACTTTACTGAAAAACTAAATATGCAATGATAAAGAATGTTAGGCAAAAGGAAGATATGTTCTGCTGACCACGAACTTGTCTCTGCTCCTGCTACCTTATTGGTACTGGGACTACAAGTGTATTCATTACAACCAGCAACTATATTTTATTGGTGACTCCATGATTTATCTTAGTTTAAATAATTTTCATCTTGGAGGGAACTATAAAATTCTAATTTAAATCAAAATCAAAATTCGGAAAATTTTACATATTAACATTATTTACCACCTGAGCCACTCCTTGCTCAGACCTAAAACATGTTCTTTTAAAAGCAAACAGAAAAACTGAGGAGTTATCAATGTTACTTCGTAGAACGTTATATGCTTGTTTATAAATTTGACATTGTGTGTTTTGTTTATGAAATTGCCATTTTTATAAATTTGTACTTGTAAATTCCTTACATTTCATAATCATTTTAAAATCTATTCTTTTAGATTTGTATTTTCCATACACATCCTCTTTCTTCTACTTTATCACTTCATTTTCTGTGAGGACTCAGATAGTAGCTTTTAGAACAAGGCCTATTATTCTGCTGGCACTCAGCAATTACCAAATAATAAAACAGGATGATGACATTCCATCCTCACTGTCTTGTCTGAGACTAATATATAAAATAGTCCATCAAGATAGAAACTCCAAAGGACATTAACGATCTTCTTGATAATTGCATTAAATCATATTACAGTCAAATAGCATTATTAATTATTTAATGACAATTATTTCCAGACTAATTGCAGAAACACTGAAACGTTTATCACAAAGACTTCAGCCACCATACTTGAGGCAATAATTTCCATTGTGGTTTGTCCTGGCAACTGTTTCTTTAACCTTGTTTCCTGCGTTTCATTATATAACATTTATTTGCTACAGAAGGTATGTTAGAACCCAGCTTCTGGAGGACGGAGGTGTGTTCTAGTGGTTAACTGGACTTGCTGCTCTTACAGAGGACTCTGGCTTTGCTCCCAGCACCTCTCTGGTGACTCACGGGAATCCATAATGCCAGTTCCTGAGGGCTCTGAAAACATCTTCTGATCTCCATGAATATCTGCATACCTGTGTTATAAGCAAAATACTCATACACATAGGATAAAAATAAATCCTAAAATCTCTTTTTAAAAGAACAGGAGTTACATTAAATACTCTCATCATTTTACATGCTATGTTACTTTAAATGTTAAGATTTTAAATGTGACTTACTTGAGAGCAACATTATTCGCACTTAAATATAATTGATTACGATTGAATGTAAATATAATTTAAAATGCTAACTTCAAATTTTTTTCAGTATTATTTTTCCACTATAAGGACGTTTATAAAAGCATGATGTTCCTAGAGTTATCACACTGCACAGGAAGGCTAGAATATTTCAAAACTCAAAAGTGGCTTGGTTTGTAATTTAGTTTATCCTTTCCAAATGTTGCAGGTTCGCCAGGCTAACTGTCCCTTGTCCTCTTTCCCAGCATGCTCCTGTATCTCCCCTGCTGATTCCTTATTTTCTTTCTCTGCTTCATGCTCCTGTCAGAGAAAGTCAGAAGCACTTACAGTGAATTCTCTGTCTCTGTGTCTCTGTGTCTCTGTGTCTCTGTGTCTCTGTGTCTCCCTCCCTCCCTCCCTCCCTCCCTCCCTCCCTCCCTCCCTCCCTCCCTCCCTCCCTCCCTCCCTCCCTCCCTCCCTCCCTCCCTCCCTCCTTCCCTCCCTCCCTCCCTCCCTCCCTCCCTATCTTCCTCTATCTCCCTCTTTTCCTTTCTTCCTCTGTCTCTTTCTGTCTCTGTCTGTCTGTCTTTCTATATGTGTGTCTTTGTCTCTCTGTCTTTCTCTCTGTCTCTCTCCCTCACTCCCTTCTCTCTCTTCTTTCTTTCCATTTCCACTAGTTTTTCTTATTACCTACCCTTTCTGTTTTGCTTCCTTTTTATACTAAATGTACTTTCTTACATTTCTTAATAATGATAACATCACAATTAATAGGGTGGATAATACATACATACATACATACATACATACATACATACATACATTATAAGTCATAATTTATAATTCTGATACAAATAGGTCTGGAATGGAAATTTACACAAAGAACCATCTGATAAATATATAGAGATCTTTATCTTTTATATACATAACTTTTTATGAAACTATAATGATAAATGTTAAAGGAAAGTTTCCTATCTAAGTTCCAGACAATTATCAGATATGTTCCCATGAATTAATAACTTACCATTTGTACACAATGAGATGAGTACAGATTTGCACTGCCATTTCAAGGGAGCCCTCCAAGTCTTGGGAAATTGAAATAATCCTCAGTGCTACCCAGTTTGTAAGATGACAAACATGGCTCAAATCTGGATTGTTTTCAAATTTCAGATTTGATAATATTTACACAAAAGGGAGAGAATGTCTTTGATTAAAATCAAATATCAGAACATGCATCTGTTTAAACAAAGCACCTGCTCTGGGGATAGGTCCCTTAAATACTGTAACAAACAAGCAATCAATCAAACAAACAATTCATTTCATGGTGGGTAGTGACTGTAATTACTTCATATTGTCAGGTTTATCATCTTTTTAGTTGCACAAAGCATTTTTCTTTTCAACTTGATCCAAGTTCCCCAGAGTTTGCTGTTAGTCCTGGTTAATTTTTTAATACTTCAAAGTATACGTTAAATGAACCAATACAGATCATTCTTGATTACTGGAAAACAGCACATGCCATACTAACGATCAATACATGGTGAAAGATACAAATTTGTTGAACTAAAATTATCATTACATTAAAAGAAAGTAAGGCTGTAAGTGTGCAGAGCATGAACATACAACTAATATTGAATTATTTGTTCCAGGGTTACAATGGCTTTATAATTTCATTTTATACATTCAGTCATGTAAAAATAATGAACATGGAATATAAACATTTGCTATTAATAAAATTACAACATGTGAAATACTCACTATTCACAAGAAATCTATATTTAAGCTGTACTTTCATTTGCCAGTAAGCACTAATTTAACAAAAATTAATCATGATAAAACTGGTACACTAGTACTAACGATGCTATTACTAATAATGGGTTTAATACTAGTATATACCTCAAAAGTATTATTATTTAAGATTATTGTTAGTATACTATTAATTATGTTAATTCTAATGTTTTACAAGTACTGATTTATATATTCAATGTTCCTTTTCTTTAATTTAATGTATAATTATTTAACCTGTGTCAGTATATAAAGGTGATTTCAGTCCATTTCAAAACATCAATTTCTCTCTATTGATTCTTTCCATTCTATGTTGTTAATTATTATATTATAATAAATATTTTATAATATAGATATATTAACTTTGAAAGTGCAAACATAAAATGAAAAAATTAAAGATATATTTATTAAGAAAGAATATTTAATTTCATCACTGAAATTACATCTTTTTATTCTTATCTTTGTCAGTAATAGCCATTTTGATTTTCATTCTTGATAGTTCTATTGCCTATAAATGGCTACAGCTTCATTAATATAATCAGGAAGTGGCGTGAGCTAGCTAGCTGAGGTGTAGCCTACTGAAACTGGTGGCTGGATTTCTATGGCAGTGACTGAGTACCTGTAACAGAACATGTGCTCTGGCTGGAGTTTGCTAAATGACTACCCTTTGGTTTATTTCTTGGGATAGAACTCTAAAACCTTTTTGAATCCTGTTTAAAAACTTTAATATTGAGGATTAATTCTAGATACTTTGAGGATTAATATTGAGGATTAATACTAGATAATTTACAAATGTGGGTGATGATAATAATTAAAAAGCAAACCAATACTCTCATAGATGCTTTGAGTTGTTCACCTTGGTACCTGATAAATACATTTTGTGAAGTTTTCAAATCATAGCAAGGAGCCTATTGACATTACCTTGGCATAGAAGATTTTCTAAATATTATTTTTAACTAGATTCACATTTTCTAAGTTTTCCTTTACTGAATGCACAAAGCATTCTGTTTTATTGGTTGAAGGTAGACGGATAGAAGCTAACTACTGCCCAGAATATAAAAATGAGAATACTAGGATAAAATGTTCATTAATAATTGTTAATAATTGTTAAATAAATAGTATAGACATGTAAATGTATGACCACATTTTGTTCAACTCATATATCAGTAAGAGACCCAAATCTGCATATAAAGAAATTTAGCACAGATTTTCGATCCTTTACAAAGTAGGCCTAAGTTGATTCTGCATTTGATGAAGGTAGTTTAATAACTCTTTTAAAAGAGTATATAATCTATTCTTCCCAAATAACATATACACAGATTTATGTTTGGAGTGTTGAACATATTCTCATGGAGGATATATTCATGTCCTTTTATGCATTTGTCTCTCAAAGTACTGTAGATTCATGGGTGTCTTAAATGAAGCTATGCTAGTGTCTCTTTGTGAAGCACAAGTTAAAATATTCATCCTCAATGGGTTCTCATTTTACCATAAATGACAAAATATAAAAGTTAATTTTTTTTCTTTTTTTATAAAAGATTTATTTATTTATTTATTTATTATATGTAAGTACACTGCAGCTGTCTTCAGACACTCCAGAAGAGGGCGCCAGATCTCGTTGCGGATGGTTGTGAGCCACCATGTGGTTGCTGGGATTTGAACCTCGGACCTTCGGAAGAGCAGTCGGGTGCTCTTACCCACTGAGCCATCTCACCAGCCCCAAAAGTTAATTCTTTACATTAAGAAATATCAGAGGACTGGAGAGATGGTTCAGCAGTTAAGAGCACTGACTACTCTTCTGGAGGTCCTGAGTTCAATTCCCAGCAACCACATGGTGGCTCACAACAGTCTTTAATGGGATCCGATGCCCTTTCTGGTGTGTTTCTGAAGACAACTATTATGTACTTAATAAATAAAATAAATACATCTTTTTAAAAAAGAAAAGAGAAAAGAAATATCAGAAAGATTATATCACTGGTATTTTAGAAACTGTATTCAATATCTCTCTGTCATTTGTGAAACCAGAGGCAGACACTCATTGGTTCTCTCCCCGTCATCTCTGAACTGTCAAAATGTTGCTTTATACTATATGGAAAATGTCTCATCTGAGATGTTTTGGGACATCCACTTAAATTGAATTTTATACGCGTATTTCTGTGATCATTCAATAGGTCCCTTACAGATGTTTCTAAAATTACTCTTTGGAATATTCTCTGTCATCAGTTCTTGCCAGTTTAGAGTAAAAAACATCAATCTACTGTCTAATGTCAGTGTTAGACAAAATATGTCCACCTCAACTTCTCGCTTCTTCGTCAGGACTACAAAAGCCTCCACAGGAAGTTATAAAATGTTTCTGACATTCATGGCTCACAGAGCAAGGATTTGAAAGAGCTGCAGAAGGTTATGTTGATTAAGTGGAGACATTTTCTCTAAGTCAATTGCTGAAGCAAATAAAAAGGGTTGAGGTGGGGGTAGGAGAATACTGTCAGTGAGCAATAAAACTGCACTCAGCCTGCAGGTTATAAGACACAAACACAACTAAATATTTGTGCTGTGTGCTTCTGTATACAGCTTTGGAATTTTCTATAACAATTATACATTATACAAGGCACACAAAGAAGTAACTGTCTTAACCCACTGAGATATTTAAAAACCAACCAAGGAAGTATAATATAAAATATATTTTAGTAGATACACCCCTGCATTGCAAATCATGTAATAACTTAGTAATACAAAGTAAGGACACTTCTCTGGCTTTGTATTGGCAATAATCACAGTTCTCTCATCATCTAACTGCTACTAATGTTAAACCTGTCAGTGAAGTCGCTGTTCGCTGTCTGATCTTCAGTGTAAAATAATAATTAAAAAAGCATATTGATTGACTAAGAGAAAAGTCCTTGTGAATGGATCTTCAAAAAAACACTGCCTTAATAATTCACCTTTCTGCATCTCACACAAAGGAACAGTGCAGTTTGGGCCTTGCTTGGGTTGACTGCAATGGATTTCGTAAACATTTACAACCCTTGCATGCACAAAGCCACATAGAACATTATATTTCCAGGAGAAGTTAAGAGGAAATGCATGCAATTGAGTGGCTGCCAAGTTCTGGGGTTTTTATATGATGCTACTCCTCATAAGCAGTAATAACAGACAAGTGTGAAGGACTTTATCTGGCAAGCTGCAGCCGTCCCTAACATTGTATATATAGTGAGGCACTGTATCATCAAGTGTAGACTGCACCTAAGAAAGAATCCTGAGAATAATTATAAAAGTAAAGGATGAATTCCTTAAAGAGAAAAGCAAGGCAATTTGTTATATTTATGAAGTACTTGCAGTCACTGGCATTTTTCTGATACAGTCATTTTGAAGGCCTAGTTCTTATCCAAAGTGAATGTTGAGCATCCAAGAGTCCATATTATATCCATGCAGGAAAAACATAACTTTAAAATTCCATCTTTAATTCTAGATTACACATAAGCCAATGAAGTCGCTTAAGTAAAAATTGTTAAATATTTATATACTTGTATTTGTCTAAATTCTATTCCTAAACTGTCTTGTGTGTTTAATTTTTAAGAAACAAGGAGAAGAATTCAAGGAGATTTTTATTTGCTTGTTAAATGTGGCAATATTGTACAAATGATGTTAAAATTAAAGTAATAAATGAAGATTCTGAGCAAAGAAATTGGGAAATAAAGATGACTATAAAATAATATTTTATGAGAGCATTTGCATACGTTGGCATAGTAAAATGGCATATGTGGGTATTAGAATACAGCGTTTTTATTAAAGACTATCATTATGGGAGGAAATAGCTGCAGTTTTTCAAAGTACTTTTGACTTTCTGTAAGGGTAGCAATTTTCTCCAAAATGGGATCCAATAGCCATGTTAGAAGCCTGAAAGTAAGAACTTTCTTGGTCATGATCTTAGGAATTTTACACAAAAAAATTCTTATATTTCAAAAAACTGAAACAGCATTCCACCATTCTACATTCAACTAATTACATGGCAAAAAAAGAGAGAACATACTAGTGAATATTAACTGTTTGCATGGAAATATGTAAAAATTGAGACTGATGTCACATAGGAGACTCCAGTTTACATACATTTCTTCTGGCCATAAATAAGCAGTGGCTACTAACATCTATTGTTCTCATTTGTTACATGGCGTTTTATATTAGAACAGTTCATATTCATTGACAATACTGATAAACAGGTGATTTACTCACTTGACACAAATAGGAATCATGAAAATAATGCATTGGCATATAAAGGGACTGTAATTGAGGACATATTAGTAGCCAATATGTAGACAAATACATAAAAATTAAATCAGACCACACAAATATAGTCCACATTTCTGATAGAATCTCAAGACAAATAGTAAAGGGATAACAGTGTATTTGGTTTACTTTGATTTTCATGAAAAAAAATATAATTCAATGTTTCATGAAATCTACCATTTAAAAATAATTCAAAAATCTAGCCCATAATTGTTCCTGTCTGAAATAACTGGAGGGATGGAAATGAAGAGGAGTCTGAGGAAATGGATGCCCAGCGACAGACCCAAAGTGGGATCCAGCTCAAGGGGAGGTCCCAAGCCCTTACCCTATTACTGAGGCTATGGAGCACTCACAAAAAAGTGACCTATCATGACTGCCCTCTGGAAGACCCAGCAAGCAGCTGAAAGAGGCAGATGCAGTTATTTACAGCCAACCTATGGACAGAAGCTGGTGACCACTTTGGTTGAATTGGGGGAAAGCTGGAAGAATATGAGGAGGAGGGCAACCCTGTAGGAGGACCAGCAGTCTCAATTAACCTGGACCCCTGAGATCTCTCAGACACTGGACCACCAATCAGACAGCATACATCAGCTGATATGAAGCCCTTAACACGTATACATCAGAGGACTGCGAGATTCTGTTGCAGTCAAGAAGATACATGTAACCCTCAAGAGACTGGAGGCCCCCGGGAGTTAGAGGTTTGGTGGGGTGTGGTGGAGGGTAGGGACTTCCCCGTGAGACAGGGGTATGGAGAGGGGGCATGAGATGTGGAACAGTTTGAGGGTGGACATGGAAAGGGGTGGGATAAAATATGGAGTGTAAAAATAAATAGATAGATAAATAGGTAGATAGATAGATAGATAGATAGATAGATAGATAGATAGATAGATGACAAAAAAAGGCAGAGAACCAGAAAGCTTGGTGTGAGATTGTGTCTCCTAGAAAGAACACAAAAGGTACACTCATGATAGCTCAATAATATGACTCCCTAAACAACATCTGAACAATGACAATAGACATGTTCAGGAAAAAGGTGAAATCCTGTGGTGTCCTATCCTTAGGCAAAGCATTGCACATACATAGTGAGACAGGGAGAATTAACTTCTCATAGTGATGAGTGCCCTTGACTGTTTGCCTAATCCCAGTGGTCAGCCCTGAATTATATACACACAAGGAAACAGTAAATGGACTCAGAAGGTTGTGTATATATATATATATATATATATATATATATATATTATTTATAAATAATATATGTTTTATATATTTTATATATGTAATTATGTACACACAAATATATAAGTATATATACATATATATGTGTGTATATATATACATATATATATATATATATGTATATATATATGTGTGTGTGTGTGTGTGTGTGTGTGTAGCAATAAATAACCTAAGAAAAGCAGACCGAGAACGTGAGAGGTAATGGAAAGGCATGGGAAGATTTGGAGGCATAGGAGGGAAGAAAACAGGATGGACAAAATGGCATAATTTTAAGTTTTATGAATTAATAAAAATAAAATATTTGGATTTATTTCTATTTACTCTGCCACATAGGCCCAACAAATAATATGATCAACCAGGTAAATACATTTCAAAATATTGATTACAAGAACTGCTTGAAAATAGTACTGTGCTAATGTTTATTCCTTCCTCGATATCAACAAATCTATAAATAGAAAGAAGCAAGGGATGACAGTTTAGAGTTCACTCTGGTTTTTGAATACTTTACTCCAAATATGACAATGCACATCCTTATGAAGTATCTTTATGCCTTAAATTCTCCATGTTTTCTATATGGGCCACCAACAGGAAATGTCTCACTATAATTTAACTATACTCTAATAATGAGTGTGCTTAAAAGGCCCCTTCTAACTGTTGAATAAAGATAATGTGTATGTATGGAATATCACCTAAAATGAGGTAATCACATTGGTGAATCTTTTGGAAGTGTAATTTAGAGTAAGTTCAGTAGAGCCGCCCTTTCCATAACTACAAATAATCGAGACTTGATTGTACAACCATGAAGAAAAGATAAATAGGAAGACAAATGGTTCCCTTTAGAAGATTATCACTTAATTCTGCTTTATCCTTATCTTTCAGACAACTAGACAAATTAGAGAGACTTAGAGCACAGAAACAAAGTGATAAAGGCAATGAAGTTACCCACTTGTGAATTAAATGAGCTAACCCATGGTATGCATATGATAGCAGTAAGCCAGCTGTAACAGGCAACCCCAGGCACAAAGGGAAAGTCTGTAAGAGAAGGAAAGCCCTGTCCAGGAGATCACTGTAAATTCCTTCTTGTTTAGATCTCACATAGAGAAAATTACAATAAAAATACTGTTGCCTAAATTATTGTGAAAACTACTGCCAAAATATTACCAAAGGAGTAAAGGACAAAGCAAGGTTGCCCATCAGGAAAAGCGGGGTTATAGTGAAACATAGTAGGAACTGTGAAATTAGGTCTAGATTTCAATAATAGTTTCATTGCCTACGTAAAATATATGAGTGTAATAAAATGCCTTTAACAAAAATAGAGATGATACACTAAAGTAGCCTACAAAAGTGTTAAAAAGAACACACACAAACACACAAAACATTTTCTTTAAAAAACATAATAAAAAGACCTGTTTCATTCAAAATATATTTTAACACCTTTGTGGTTTGAAAGTTGTAAAGCCACTTCTTTGTTTTTAATTTATTTTTTTCATTAGGTATTTTCTTCATTTACATTTCAAATGCTATCCCAAAAGTCCCCCAGACCCTCCCCCCTCACTCCCCTACCCACCTTCTCCCACTTCTTGGCCCTGGCATTCCCTCATACTGAGGCATATAAAGTTTGCATCACCAAGGGGCCTCTCTTCCCAATGATGGCTGAGGATCCATCCCAAAATCAGCCTCCCAACGCTAACACCATTGCATACACCAGCAAGATTTTGTGGAAAGGACCCTGATATAGCTGTCTCTTGTGAGGCTATGCCAGGGCCTGACAAACACAGAAGTGGATGCTCACAGTCAGCTATTGGATGGAACACAGGACTCCCAATGGAGGAGCTAGAGAAAGTACCCAAGGAGCTGAAGGGGTCTGCAACCCTATAGGTGGAACAACAATATGAACTAAGCCACTTCTTTCTAAGTCATCTCTAATTCAGAAGACTGATGCTGTTAGAAAGGACATCATTGGTTCGTATACAACCATGGCAATAGGTTTAAAATCTGGACCTTGGTATTTGCCATGAGCAAAGCTGCAGCAGTGTTATACATGTCTGTGAATTCTCAGCCACAGTGAAGGATGATGAGGGTGGAGAAGACATGTGCACCTCCCCTCACCGACCTTTACATCATCACTCATCTCAACTCGGTTGGTTACTGTTGGCTTTGTTCCTCAGTGCACATTCCCTATTGCCTCAAGTGTAGCATGTTATATCTCAAGGCGCAAGCTAAATGTTATATAGGCAATACTGCTTACCTACATAACTTCTTCAAGTTCTAATAGCTCATAATTGCTCACTAAGAAATTATTTGAGATGTCTTAACGTATGTTTTATAGTAATTTAAAATATTTTAAAATTCCTAAAATGTCCTATTATTATGCTGAGTATTTCTACATTTGTGAAGCTTTGTTTTTTCTTGAAATGGTTGTGATGAAAATCACACACACACACACACACACACACACACACACACACACACACACACACACATATTTTAGCAGTAAATCCAAATATGTGTGAAAAGTAAAATGCTTTTTGTACCAGGGGACATTGCAACATGTGCACACTTGTTTATGTAAAATCCTGACCAGGTTATTAGCACCTTGTTAGCACCTAGATTCTGACAGCTCTCCAAAGAGTAGTGTTAGATCTTAAATAGTATTATTGGTGTGTATTAAATATTATCATTGCATATTATTTTATTAAGTATTATTAAAATACATATTGATATTATTTATATCAAAACTATAAAATAATATGGATATAAAAATAGCTTTTAATTTTAAAAGATTAAGCTTGAAACAAGGAATTAAGCTATTCTTGGGGATTTTGTTTAATTCTACATTAAAATAATATTATTTATTAATATAAGTTGAGCATAAGTATGTCAGAAATATTAACTTCATTCCTGGTGAAGGTTTTTGTTATTCAAGCAAGTTTTTAAATAGGTAGCATAAGATGAATTTAAGATATGATAATATCAACTATTAGCAGGCAGACACTGTCAGCCACACAGTAGTAACAAATGACCTGGTTCCGATGTTCCAACACAATACTGTGGGTAGTAGAGGAAGCCCTGAGGGAGTGGAGTTCTTACTGAGTGGGCACTGTTGACTTGGATCCAGCCACATCAAGGAATGTACAGTTCCAGCCCACAGAAGAGCAGGAAAGACTTCTCCTGGTTGAGGCTCAGAGGGAAATGTCAAAACCTTCCTCTTGGCCCATGTGTGGATGTGGAGAGCATGTGCATATCTTGTAATAGCTTTCCATTCCTGGATAGTTACTGACTGACAACAGCTCCCCAACAAAGACTGTTCCTACCAAGTTTAGTTAAACCTGTCCCTTGAATCCATCTGTGTACCATAAACCCTACCTCCTTTTTTATCTGCATGTAGTAACAACTCAACTCCTTGTTCATCTCAGTGTGATGCCCTCCACTTCTCAACTCAGTTCTATATAATTAATGCACTGAACTGCCAAGGTGCTAAAGTTTCTCCATCTGAAATCCCACTCCATCCAAAATAAGCCTTTTTGTTTGTTTTGTTTTTGTATTTTGTTTTGCATGTCTATCCATCTGTCTGTCTGTTTTTGTTTTGTTTGTTTTGTTTTGTTTTGTTTCATCATCTACTGTGGTGGTTTGAGTATAAACATGTATTTTAATGTATTGTCATGTATTTTAATGCTTAGCCACCAGTTAGTGGAACCATTTGTGAAGGATTAGCAGGTGTGGCCTTGGAGGAGACATCTCTGGGAGTTGGTTTTGGAGTTTCACAACCCATGTCAGACCTCATCTCCTTTTATCCACCTGCATTTTATGTGGCTTAGGATGTAAACCCCTTGACCGCCTGCCTGATGCCTGATGCCATGTTTCTTGCCATAATGATAACAGACTAAGTAGAAACTCTATGCAAACCCTCAACTAAATGTGTTCTTTCATAAAATTAGCACGGACGTGGTGTCTCTTCACATCAAACTAAGCACCAAATAGACCCCAAATAGGTCCATCTCTGCAAGCTATGCATCAACAAGGGCCAACGCAACATAAATTTCTATACTAGGATATATAGAATATGATCAGTTAGACTCCTACTGAATATTACCAGAGACTACTTAGGGAACTTGTACAATCCTGCTCTAGCCTCTGCATCTGATGCAGTTTACCAAGAAAGTCTAGCAAAGTCCTTATATGAGAGGATCTAGGCCCAATCAAATTCATGTATTGAAATGATTTGTGGGAAAAAAGCTAAACAAAAGAATTCAGTCTTGTTTTAGCAATGTTAAAAAAAATATATTGAAGAC
Source organism: Mus caroli (assembly GCF_978045245.1). Taxonomy (NCBI): domain Eukaryota; kingdom Metazoa; phylum Chordata; class Mammalia; order Rodentia; family Muridae; genus Mus; species Mus caroli. The sequence continues at coordinate 65,615,913 of NW_028227256.1, forward strand.
AGACACAAGTGATTGTCACCCATGTTCTTCATTACTTGGTAGAAGACATTATACAAAGATATAAACTGAGAAAGATAATAACACACGTATAGAGAGGAAAGAGAGAGGAATGCAATGTTCATATAGTATTCATATTCCTGACTTAATACTTTATTAAGGTTCTATCACACATATGCCCATGCAGTAACTTGTCCTTGATTTGAATGGATTACATTCATGTGGATGCTGAAATTTACATTTTGATCTAGCAAGTTTAGTTCTAACAGATTAATTTTAAGTATAAAATAATCAAGGCTTTGGAGGGCTAAATTTATTGCTTAGTCAGATGTCACATAAATGGGTGATGAAATGCCAAAACTAAGATGTATTTGAGGATATTCTCAGGAACTTGATTTCTTGTAAGGCAACTTCCCTTTATACAAACCCAGGTAGAGGCAAAAAGTCAAAGCATTGAAGGAATGGTATCTTCTCTTCACAATTTAGACATACTGAGTTTAAAAACATCACATTGCAGGTAGAGTCATTTAATGAGATTCTTAAACTTGGTGCATGGTCTACACACACACACCCCAAAACAAAACAATACAAACCAACAGAAACAAAAACCCAACTTTCTTGTAACAGGGCTGCTGACCCACTTGGTAGGTTTCCACTGGTCACAAACAGAATCAGCTAGAGCTGTATCTGTCCCTTTAACACCTGGCTCAGGAAAGGCATGGCCACATACAATCTTCAGGAAAGGTACATGTCTTCATGCCAGCAATTGTTGGGGCTGCAAACTTCAGCAGAGAAACTTTGTCTCTCAGGCTGCTCTTTATGACCTTCACAGAATACATTCTGAGTCGTTACTAACATACAAGTCACTAAATAAGTTCAGGGTATCTGTTTTATGTGGCTTACAAATACAACAAGATTTTTTCAAAGCAAATTACCCAGAAATGCACATGATTTATTCTGACATAAGTAGACCATGTAAATAAATGTATACAAAGCAATGCACACCACTTGTAATAATGTGACTAATGTCAGCAACCACTAACGACATTCTGTAGTTACAATTCTTTCATTAGGGTCTGTTGCCATACCCCATCATCATGGGTCCTGGCACGGAGTAAGCACTTACCAAATGTGTTGTAAATTAATAAAATCTATTAACAATCCTCACTCTGCTGGGTTTCTGTGTGACTTTTTCCAGGATCTCAGCACTCCACACAGTCCACACAGCTTGAGAGGTGAAAATTTGCCCTCTCACAGAGAGTTCCAAATGGGGAGCCTGGAGATTACCTTCTTATTTTTAGATCCAAGTGTTTGCATCTCCTTTTCTCTTCTATCCAAACATTTGCTGTTTCCAAGCATGAATTACTACATTCTTAAGCACTTCATTCCTACATTGATGCTACATTGTTAGGAAAATAAAATATTGTGTATACATTTTAAATGTCCTAGAGTCGAGGCGCTACTCATGACTTTGGACAATTTGTTTAATTTCTCTAAATTTCAGTTTCTCCAGGTGTTTAGCACAATCAGTAACAATACTCTGTAGAACTGCTGTGAGGATCATTTAGGAATTGGACTTGATGTATATGCTTCACACTAAGGTGTCAAAGTATTACTTGGAACAATTTATTTACCTGTAGTCTGTGTCAGGGCATTTTGTTTTTTCCACTGTGTCTCTCTTTCTAAAATCCTCCTACTACCCAAGTAAGATCTAGAATGCCACACACCCAGACTCTTATAGCTTGGAATGTGGATGGGGCACGACAGAGTCTTCTAAGACAATATCATCCTACCTTTCTCTTGAAGGTTGTGTGTGTGTGTGTGTGTGTGTGTGTGTGTGTGTGTGTGTGTTCATAGGTTTGGAGAAGACACAGAGGCTATATACTACTCTGTTTTATTACCCTATGCTTAGAGACAGGGTCTCTCACTGAACCTGAAGTGTGTGTGCATGTGCATGTGTGCGTGTGCGTGTGTGTGTGTTCGTGTGTGTAAAACCTTCCAGAGGCCTATCCTGGACCCTCTGTTTAATTAGGTAAGCCGTTATGCTTCTATCATTTACTTTTTTTACATGGCAATTCTTACTTCAAAACTTTTTCTTAGGGCTGGGGTAATGACTCAGTCAGTAAGCATATTTGATGCAGAAACATAAGGAAATTAGTTTGATTTTGGAGCCCCAGACCCAGGTAAGATCTAGAGTTCCACACATCCATAATCCTCTAGCTTGGAATGGGAATGTAGATGGGGCTTGACAGAGTCAGCAAGACAAATGAGGCAGGTTCAGGGTTCAGTGAGAGACCCTGTCTCTAATGTAAGGTAAAGAGGCAGAGGAGCCCATACCCTTCTCTGCACATCAAAGAGCACACATACACACAAACACACACATAAACACACATACACACACAGATACACACGCACACACAGAGAGACTATTTTTTACTATTATTATTACATTTCTGTTGTTGTTGTTTTTGTTGTTGTTGTTGTTGTCAACTCTGCTCCTTCAAGTTTCTTCTGAAAACTGAGTTTCTTATGAGCAGAGATACTGTCCGCTACGGACATGGTTTATGCTCTGAGGTTAATGGCCTAATGATCCAGATAAATGCTTCATTTAATTAATTGCATGAATTATTTTGAAGTAAAATCCTACTCAGGTCTTATAGACATCTGGGAACATTCCCCTAAATAAACTAGAGTCATTTATTTTTTTTAATTTTTAATATTTTTATTACATATTTCCTCAATTACATTTCCAATGCTATCCCAAAAGTCCCCCATAGCGCCCCCACTTCCCTACTCACCCATTCCCATTCTTTTGACCCTGGCATTCCCCTATATTGGGGCATATAAAGTTTGCAAGTCAAATGGGCCTCTCTTTCCAGTGATGGCCAACTAGGCCATCTTTCGATACATATGCAACACTGACACCATTGCATACACTAGCAAGATTTTGTTGAAAGGACCCAAATATAGCTGTCTCTTGTGAGACGATGCCGGGGCCTAGCAAACACAGGAGTGGATGCTCACAGTCAGCTATTGGATGTATCACAGGGCTCCCAATGGAGAAGCTAGAGAAAGTACCCAAGGAGCTAAAGGGATCTGCAACCCTATAGTTGGAACAACATGATGAATTAACCAGTACCCCGGAGCTCTTGTCACTAGAGTCATTTATTAAATGTTATAAATAACAAGATGATTGCAGAATACTTGATACCAGGTGAACTTATTTCACTAGTAACCCTATAAGTTATTACATGATAAATCCCGTAGTCAGAATCCAATGTAAATGTATGTTCACTTGTAAAGTTCTGTCTTCTAAAACAACCAAATTAATGCATTTACTTCAGTAAGATTTTATTAGCTCTGACCATTTATATAAGAGGGATTGTGGAGAATCATTAAATGTTCTAAGAAGTTCTATAAGGGCCATTATCTGATAATACCTCATTAAAATTTAAGTTTGTATACGTTTTGTCTAAACTTTACTCAGAAGGAATCAGAAGAGTCACCATGTATTATTAAAAGTGTTGATTCAAGATATTAAAGATATATTAAACACAAAACAAAACAAAATTGCTTGTCAATTTCTGAAACTTTTTAATTAAAAAATTCTGAAATAAAAACAGTAAAAATTATATTCCTTTGCTAGCACAAGTCCACATAAGCAAATAGAAAAATAAATTACAAGCTAATAAAAACGGTATACAAACACTGACCTGATCTCACATTTTTAAATTAATTTTTAAAGCCACACTTTAATGACTAATTTTATCATATAAGCATTTAGTAAAATTGGAGTTGTAAAGGAAAAAGCATGCAAATCAAATGAATATTTAAGATTCTATTTCACACTTTGGACAAGAAAAACTAGCGGACAATTAATGAAGTTTTATATTGCTAATTAGTTATGCGTTTTTGTCTTCCTTGTTACAATGTCTCTATATTCAAATTTAGAAAAGTGTTCTTTTATACTTTGATTCATCTGAATGAGAGAGGAGAAATATCTTTTAAACTATGCCTAATGGATATTTTAATTGTTCTGACATATCTTCTTTGAGACCTTAAAGCAGGTTCATAAGAAATCTGCCTAGCAAACCACCTGAATATCCCTATTAAAAGTCTTCTGTCTTTAGAAAGGTGTTCTTGCTAGCCCACCAGGCATGATCAGATGTTATAGCTCCCTATGCAGTGGTCAGCACTTCAGAAAGCTGCACACAAATGAGCAAAGCCATCAGATTACAGTCAGTCTGAAAACCAGTCAGTCCATCCAGAAATCATCGGACTTTGATTGACTTCTCTGCAAACAATCACAATGAACTCTGCTCTAATGTTAAAACCTTCAAGAAACATAAAAAAAATGCATTGCAATCCAAAACAAATATTAGTTCATCAGGCTGTCACCATTTGTAATCATGCCTATTACATTAACTATGTAATCTTTTATATTTCTTGAAATCTATTTGATGCATGACAATTTTAATAATTCTATGTATTCCCATGCCAAAGTCTTCTTCTGAAAAAATTCCTTCAGAGGATTATAGTTATAAACAGCCTTCAGAATTCCCTGTCGTTTCAGTGATAGACAGTTTAAGATACCTATATAAGCATCTTATGGTGAAGCTTGCACATTCCTGTAAACTGACTCTCTCCTCCTTTTGGAATACTGAACCTGAGTTCTTCCACAGTACTGCATACACTTTGTAATTATATTCAGTACCAAGAAGCAATTAAACCAAAACATTAATGCACTGGACATTCCATGGATATCATGATTTAATCCTTCTGGTTTGGGTCAGCCTCTGATTTTTCGATGTGCCCCATGGAGTACAATACAATCAGCTGTACTTCATCTGTTGGCAGAATGAATAATTATTTTCTATAAGGAAATAGGACCTTCAGTCCTGTTTTTTGTTTTGTTTTGTTTTGTTTTTGTTTGTTTGTTTTGTTTTGGTTTTTTTTTTTTTTTGCTATTCTTTCTCTCCCTAATTTCTTGGAGATTTATTCCAATGGTTAAAAGTTAGCTAATATGGTATCAGATACACTATTTCCTTTCTGAAAACCCTACCCTAAGTATATCTTTAGGTGTCCTAGTTATGCCAATATCTTAGTTGTTTATTCAACCATAAATGTACGAATTGGGAGCTTGAACAATAGCTTGTTTGGTAAAGTGCTGTCCATGCAAACATAAGAACCTAGGTTGGATTCATGGCAGCCACATTAAAATTCAGGGGGCTACAACATGTGCCAACAATCCCAGGAATGAGGAGATACATAGAAGAATCTTTGGAGTTTTCTGGGCAGCTGGTTCCAGTCCCAAAGGAAGACCATATCTCAAAACCTATGAGAAATAGTACCTGAAAAGGAAGGACATTCTATACATCCCATGTTGTGCGTAACACTTGGCAAATAGAAGATGTCATGATGATTATAGTGTTTGAATTGTGTGTGTGTGTGTGTGTGTGTGTGTGTGTGTGTGTGTGTGTGTGTGTGTGTGTAAAACCAGATAAATCAGAACACATATAGGAATTGTTTTCCCTATGAGATGAAAGGGGGTTGATTCATAAAGAGACAGCAGGTGGTTTGGCAAGATGTTAAGATGAAAGGCTGTGGCAAACCCAAATATTCCCACAAGAGTCAAGTGTGTAACCACAAGCTCACTCTTCTCCATAGCCTTAGGTTATCTTACCATAAACTCAAAAGCCCGCTTCTCTCAGACAAGAAATGATGATAGTTTCAAACCATCTGCCAGTTATAACTATACATACACTCACTGGGTTTTCATGAGAGAGAGTTGCTTTCTGTTGCTGTGATAAAGCATAGACCAAAATAAACTTGGAGATAAGGGGGTTATTTGGTTTACACTCTCCTGACATATTCCATCACTGAGGAAATTTACAGCAAGTATTCAAGAGGGAACTGGATCCCGAAACTGAACCAGACACCATGGAAGAAACTGCTCTCTGGTGTGCTTTTGGGCATGCTCACATCATTCTCTTCTTACAGCCAGACTCACCTGATTCATGATGAGACTACCTACAGTGGGCTAGGCATTCCAATCAAGATAAGATCCAACAGACTTGCCCTTTTTACAATCTAATGGATGCTATTCCTCAATTGAGATTCTCTCCCCCAGGTAGGCCTGAGTCTGATAAATTCCTAAAGATGCTCAAAATAAATTGGATGAAATATCAAAGCATAGATAAAAAATTAAATATTTTGTCTTTTTATTTGTCCTCTTTTTTAGCGAACTTGATTTACCTTCATAATAAGAAAACAACTTCAAAGCATATTTTAAAAGTTAATGAGGCAAATCAAAATGCATTAAATCTAGCTGTAAACTCCAGGCAAGGGCCTCATGTTACATCAGTGGAAGATCATGAGAGATGTCAAGACTCATCTGTTGGGATCTGTTCGCTTCGTAATTGTGTGACAGACACATATGTGAAACATACTTTAGTTCAACTTCAATTTGGGAACCTCTGGGACCTTATGAAATCGATCACTGCTCTAGATTTCAGGTGTTGAGCTACTGGCTATTAACTGTGGGCATATAGTCACATCTGAACTATATATTTTTGGTCATTGTATGTCTACAGTATGCTCATATTTTTCAAAGAATATGTTAATTTAGTTAATTAATGTGTCATTATGACTATCAAATGGGATACTAAGTCTAGTCAAATAAAATCAAAATGCTATTGATATGTAAGACATTACAGTACTTTGTTTAGTGCTGGTATTATTCTGTGCTTATAAATAAGAGGTTAAGGACTTACAAAAGGAATACCTTCTGCTTCCTGCTCAATATATTTATGCTGATAGTGTTAGCATCTGCTATCATATCAAATTCACATTCATCAAAGTATATAAGACCAAAAGTTGATGAAGTTAGAGCCATTCCTTTTTTTTTTGATATATCTTCATAAATCAGAAGAAAAAAAATGCTTAAAGAAGCCATACAGTTTACAGCAGGTGAATTTCAAAATGTATTTAAATAGGCAAGCACAACAATATAATCCTATTTCTTTTTTCCCTTGTTATTAAAATATATTTTTCTTATAGTATGCCCTGATTATGGTTTCCCATCTCTCCACTACTGCCTGTTCTTCCCCACCTCGCATCCCATGTGGACGCATGTTTTTCTAATAAGATACAGTTCCTATAAAGAAATAAAAATGAAACAAAACAAGGTATAATTTGTGATCACTTTTTATGCCAAGGTCTATGTGATGACTCAATAGGTTATAAATGGCAAATGACATTTTCTCAAAAGTATAAGGCATTGGTAAACAATGTTTATTGATGAGATAAGTAAAAGGAGACTCCAGTGAGAGAGTGTCTAGGGGGTTAGCATATTTTGTCATCATCTTTTTGTTCCATTAACAACTGTCGATCCAGATGGATTTCTTCATATGAAATCCCTAAATTCTAGAAAATGAAAGTGGTAGGCAGAACTTTTATATAGGACCTCTCACAGGGCAAAACTCAATGAACCGATATCTTCCATAAGGACTTACATAGGAATAGAAGTGTTCATGTTCTGCTTATCAAGTACTTACCACCACTCTGAGCACTCTGAAATATATTTGGTCATTTAAACTTAATGAAAGCCCTATGAGGTGGATATTATTACTGTCCTTTGCAATAGATGAGAATAATATGATGATCATTTTCTCTATGCATGTTGGAAAAGGAAATGAGAAATACAATTAAGAAGACCCACTATTAACCTAACCAAATCCACAGTCCTAGATGTAATGCATAACCCACTGGGCAGAGAGAACTACATCTTAATATATTATGTTTGTTGTCAAATTAGAAGTGAAGACCATGACTGACCTACTATAATAATTTGTATATGCTAGGCCCAGGGAGTGGCAGGATTAGAAGACGTGGTCTTGTTGGAGTAGGTGTGTCATTGTAGTTGTGGGTTTAAGACACTCACCCTAGCTGCCTAGAAGCTAGTCTTCCACTAGCCAACTTCAAATGAAGATGTAGAACTCTCAGCTATGCCTGCACCATATCTGCCTTGATGCTTGCATGTTCCTGCCTTGATGATATTGGACTGAACCTCAGAACCTGTAAGTCACCCGAATTAAACGTTGTCCTTGATAAGACTTGCCTTGGTCATGGTGCCTGTTTACGGCAGTAAAACCCCAACTAAGACACCTACATTGAATCTTGGCTTGATCACCTATGAGTTGAGATGTCACCCAAGGTATACAATGTGGCTGATCTTTGGTCTTCTAATATATTAGGTGGGAAAGATGATAGATATCCCTTTACCATATTGTTACATATAATCATGGAAGAGTTTTTTCTTATTATTATAAAATTTGATTGCTTTTACATGATAAATCATGTTATCAGTATATTGCAGGGCATTAATTATCAGATAGATAACTGAAAAACCACTTATTTCCTAAAAATGAACTAAGGAAGTTATCTCACAGTTATATATCATAATCCAGTTAAATATTGACAATTGAAAAATAAGATTTGTTAGTCCTTAAGTAAAGAGCTCTTCAAGAGAAAATATGGCCACACACAAAGGTCAGTCATTAGCTTTACATTCTTATGAAAGAAAGCATTTTTGATTATTTTTCTTTCATTTAAGCACATTACAAAGCAAAGCTGAAAGCTATATGGATTCTCAAACCCATGGAAAGCTTCTGCAATTACTTTCCTCTGTTCTACATACACAACAGAAGTAATGTTATTTTTTAACAGGAACCACCTTTTGCCTATTGATTATATTCCCACTCTCCATGATTGTTACCTTAAAGGAATCAGGCTGACAATGAAATTCAGTAGGATCTTGAGAGTTCTAATTCTAGGTGTTTTTTAAGGTACTGAAAGCAAATGACATTTGGCTTTGTGCTTCTCTATGCACCAGAGGCATGTAACATTCAAAACAACTCTGGTGTGTAATTCCCACACTTACAACATTAATGTTATTGAAATTCTTCCTGGCTTATTTGTTATATGCCAAGCTCTCTCCTGGGATACATTTCTAAGAAATTCATAATGGAGGTGATAATTTCTGATGGGCAAGTTTTATAAAATTCTAGGATTTGAAAATACTCCCTAAAGATGGTGTAAAGCCCCGGAGAAAGCATCCAAGTCATAGAGATGATTCGTAATTAGTATGAGGGAGATACAAAAATCAATGGAATATTAATTGTTTTGTGATAGAAATTAAAGAAGAAAGTCTGTGACTCAACTATTAATATAGTTTTAACTTGAATCAGTGCAGGTCTTAAAATACAGAGTATTTTTCAATAAACTTCCCAAAAGTTTGGAGCTTTAGATCTAATGGTACAATCTCATAAAGAGAAAACAAAATTATTTTCACACATAATATTTTGACAGAATTTGAAAAATGTAAGGAAAAGAGAAGAATCAAGAAGGGTGTCACAGTATTTTTGTTTGTTTGTTGTTTGTTTGTTTGTAACTTCCAAAAGGAAACAAGTTATCTTTACAGAAAGGAGTTCGGGTTCAGACATGTACTGAAACTTAAGGGTTAATGACACTAGTCAACAGAATGTTACAAAAGAGAGAGAAATCCAAGTAAAAGTTTCCAGGAAAATATTGAGTTTATAGTCTTGGTAGGCTGCAATCAGTGTAGCTTTCAGACAAGAAAAGTTATGTTAAAATTTTAAATAGAAAAAAAATGTATTGCAGCTAGAAGATACCATAAAAGAACTTGGTGAGATTGTGAAATAACAGGTCTCATATGGCAGTAAGTACTGAGTACACACAGCCTCATCTCAGGGATGAAAACAAAGGTCAAAGGACCATTTTGTTCTTCAAAGCAAGGTCAAAGTGAAAGCTTAAAGATCTCAAATTTTCTAAAGTTTTTAAGATGAATGTGCAAGACCTTAACTCCTATGACTTACTTTCCACTCAATATCTCTAGTAACTTACCACTTCACATTAAACATTTTATTAAAAAAATTCAGGTGACAGCAGATGCTGTCAAGGATGTAGACAAAGAGGAACACTCCTCCATTGCTGGTTTGGTTCCAAGCTGGTACAAGCACTTTGGAAATCAATCTGATGGTTACTCAGAAAATTGGACATAGAACTACCTGAGGACTGAGCTATACCACTCCTGGACATATATCCAGAAGATGCTCCAACATATAAGAAAGACACATGCTCTACTATATTCTTAGCAGCCTTTTTAATAATAGCCAGAAGCTGAAAACAACCCAGATGTCCCTTGACAGAGGAATGGATACAGGAAACCTGGTACATTTACACAATGGAATACTACTCAGCTATTAAAAACAATGGCTTCTTAAATTCACAGGCAAATTAATGGAACTTGAAAATATCAACCTGAGTGAGGTAACCCAATCACAAAAGAACAAACACTGTATGTACTCACTGATAAGTGGATATTAGCCCAAAAGTTTATAATACCCAAGATTTAATTCACAGACCATATGAAGCTTAAGAAGAAGGAAGACCAGGATGAAGATACTTAAATGCTTCTTAGAAGGGTAAACAAAACTCACAGGAGGAAATATGAAGAAAAAGGCATCCAGAGACTGCCCCACCTGGGGATGCATCCCATTTATAGCCACCAAACTTGGACATATTTTTGGATGCCAGGAAGTGCTTGCTGATGGAAGCCTGATATGGATGTCTCCTGAGAGGCTCTACCAGAGCCTGACAAATACAGAGGCAGATGCACACAGTCAACCATTGGACTGATCATGGGGGCCCCAATGGCGGACTTGGAGAAGGAACTAAAAAAGCTGAGGGAGGTTGTAGCCCTATGGAAAGAGCAACAGCATCAATAGGTCAGGACCCTTTGAACTCCTGGGACTGGACTACCAACTAAAGAATACACATGGGGGGACCCATGGCTCTGTCCGCATATCTGGCAGAGGAAGGCCTTATTGGACATCAGTGGGAGGAGAGGCCCTTGGGCCTGAGGGTGTTCGATGCCCCAGTGTAGAGGAATTCCAGGGTGGGAAGACTGGAGTGGGTGGGTGGGTAGGGGAGCACCCTCATAGAGGCAGGGGGAGGGGAGATGGAATAGAGGGTTTCCAGTGGGAAGACCTGGAAAGGGGAAAACATTTGAAATGTAAATAAAAAAAATCCTATTAAAAAACAAGAAAAAACCTTTTATTAAGTTGTAGGCTTGGAGTTTAGCATCTTAGAAAATAAGTCTCTGCATTGAATAAGGGAGAGGGAGGGAGAGAATAAAGCTACATACATAATTACATAATTTCACTTGCAACATCCATATGAATTTTCTCAGGGTTACATGAATTAATGTGGTGGACATTCATGATGAAGACAATGTTGCTAATTGTGCATAGGGGAGTATTGGGAGGTAGAGGTTAGGTGGATGTAGAGATGGTTTAAGTAAAGTTCTGAAGTGTTTAGTAAGATGTGAACACATGAAAAACCTTTGTAGAAATGGTCATCAGAGAGACATTATGACAGTCAGGAGAGGCACACAGAAAAGGAAGTGTTGAGAACACTACTTCAGGGCTTGGCTCCAAGAGACGCTGTCCTTGAAAGCCAGGCTCTCCTCTCCATAGGTCTACTATCCATAGGTCAACTCCTTCACTCATTTAGTTTCCATGTCTTTTACAAGATGCCTTCCATCCTAAAACAGTGTAAATTTGAATTTCCAAAGTTTTAGGTAAATTGGCTTACAATATCAAGCCTCAAGAAAATTCCTGATACAACAATTTGTAGGGAAGGCAGTGATGTCAGCACTGAGAACATTCCTGCCTTGTGGACTCTATTTCTTTACATAGGTACGAAACACAGCATACAGTTCAGGCTGCCGATGCATCTGTGAGTATTTTGAAGAAAGTAAAACTTCATTTTGACAATAATGAGTTGTTTTATAGGTTAACTAGAAATGGATAGTTGGATTTTAGTGACATCTCTAGCCCTTGGAGTTGATATATAAATGGTTTTGTTTCGTTTTCCAATATATTTGGGATAAAATATAATACTTACATCTGATGTGATGAAAAAATTCATTAAAAGGTTGTTCAAGAAAAATTTCCAGAATGCAAATATTTGTATATGAAATTTGACTTTCACCCAAATAAACTTCTCTTTATATGAGTATCCAATAATGGCTTAGAGTGCATGGGGAATGACTCCCAGACTCATTCATCAATCAGTGGGCCTGTAGTAGTCTGCACCAGATCCTCTATGGATATGCTATGGCTATTAGCTTGGTGTTTTTATGAGACTCCTAACAATGAGAGCATTGATTCTATTCCCTGATTTTGAGATTCTTTTCATCCCATTGGGTGTCCTTGTCCCTCTTCCATATGAGGGCTTTTGACTTGTTTTATTGTATTTGATTTGTCCTGTTTGGGTGTCATCTCTTAGAGGTCTGCTCTTTTCTGAAGGGACACATACAGAAAGTAGATCTGGGTGAGAGATGTGTGGAAGGGAGCTTGGAGGAGTGGAGTGAGGGGAAACTGTTGTCCGGATGGATCATTGAGTGAAGAATCTATTTTCAATAAAAAATGGGAAAGTAAATCTACCACTATACTATCTTACAAAGTAAAAGTTGATTTTTCCATTTATAATGGCTGTAGTATATGAGAGGGAAAGTGCCATTTGAACTACTTACTTTCATCAACACGTGGGCACAAATTTACTTTGCTGCCCTTGGTAGCAAGACTCACTAAAGACTATTTCCAATCTGCATGTTACAGGCATAGATAGGAAAGGAAGATTTCTCTAGGGACATAAAAATATGTTGTTCCTGCTTTCTTACAAACTCCAATGTAATGAAAACATTAGTTTTGGCTCTAGGGCAAAGTCAATTTAAAATTCTCCTATTTCAGAAGACAGCCATAAATAGCTCTCTTTAATGTATTTTTTAAGTACACACTAATTACATTTTTAAGACCCTCTACTTCCTTCCCTTGCCTGTGTAGGATGGGGTGGGGCATACTTTTGCTTGCTTAGCTGTCATAGTTGTCTGCAGTAAAGCTGGGAAAGATTAGAAAGGTTAGCTACAGTTACTGTGCTATCTACACTATGCCAATTCTGTTTTAAAGATAAGGCTGAGCATACAGAATTCCACCCCCAGAACAACCTGTGCATGCAGGTGAGAAGGGAGATAGACTTACTTCAAAGCCGTTGTCTGATTAAGAACGGGTAATTATTTCCAATTTAAACTCTTAGGAACAAAATTTGCATCAATAGTTTTCACTGACTTCAAGATGCTATTATATTTTGTTTTTAAATTTTGATTAGGAGAGAGAGAGACAGAGACAGACAGAGAGAGAGACAAAGAGAGAGAGAGAGAGAGAGAGAGAGAGAGAGAGAGAGAACTAACTTAAGGAACATCAATGGGCTCCATTGAACTAATTAGCATTCAAACAAGGGAGGATAATATATTAAAGGAACAGTGGAGGGAGGCTAAAGCCCTTAACCTATTTCTATTCCTACTACTGAGCCATGATTCTCTTTCCTTATATCTGATGCAGAAATAATATAGTATTTTTCTTTTGTCTTTAAATTGATAAGCTGGTTTAGCCACAATTATTCTCACTGAAAACTTATGTTCCCTATAACATCTTCATATAAATGATCAAAGGAATGTTCGATTTCTGCCTAGACTCGCCCCAAATGTCTGCTAATGTGCCCAGCATGATGCGCAAGGGAATGGTCAACCAAATGCATGATTGCTACACAGTATGTAAACAAAATATGAGAGTGACTAAGGCCATAAAAGGCAGGAAGAAGAAATCACTCGGGTTGAATAAGTGTAAAGACAGGTTTTACAGAGAAACATAAACCTCCGCAAATGCAAAGAATCTCTTAAGCATTTAGGTAACTAGGTCTTTAGTCCTTAAAAGTCATTAGAGCAGAGCTTTGGAGGGCCTCTATTCTCAAGAGAGCTGGGCTTTGTTTATTCTGCTTATTGTTAACCACAGGTACAGAAGAGGCATTTGCATTGCTAATCATCTTATTCCAGAATCTGCTGACATGTTAGTGCTATGCATAAGATGTGAGGGTGAGTCAATTTTTAATCACTATTTGTTTGTCTAGATTTGGTTACAGGGCCAAGGGACAAGTACCTGATTGGTTAGTCTATTAGCAAATCAGCACTTTGTAAAGTGAAACTTCAATACACAATAGTAGTGTACAGCTTTGTGTTAATGTCATTAAGGAACAGAAATGAAATGTATAAAATATAATTAAAAAAATACTAATACAAGGACATTCCATTGGGTGGTCATGGTACCTGGTAAATACATAATTATTGAACAAGGAAAATTAAGTTAAGTTAAACATAGTAGGAATAATATGGATGACAGTAAAACTGAATTCATTTAAAACCATCAAATTATCTTAAGGTTTTAGTCATAAAAAGGACAAATATCTAGGATATAATTATTAGGTTTCTTTTCAATTTTTTATTAGATATTCTCTTTATTTACATTTCAAATGCTATCCCAAAAGTCCCCTATACCTTCCCCCCACACTGCTCCCCTACTCACCAACTCCCACTTCTTGACCCTGGTGTTCCTCTGTACTGGGGCATATAAAGTTTGCAAGACCAAGGGGCCTCTCTTCCCAATGATGGCTGACTAGGCCATCTTCTGATACATATGCAGCTAGAGACACGAGTTCTGGGGGTACTGGTTAGTTCATATTGTTGTTCCACCTATAGGGTTGTAGACCCCTTTAGCTCCTTGGGTACTTTCTCTAGCTCAAATTATTGTTAACCACATTTAAATATTGCATAATACAGAATATATTAAAAATCATATTTTATTCTATCAATATGCATAATTATATATATATATGTTTAGGTATATAGTTTAAGGTAATTTTTTTAATTAGGTATTTTCTTCATTTACATTTCAAATGCTATCCCAAAAGTCCCCCAGACCCTCCACCCCTGGTAAATTTAACTTAACTGAAAATTATAGGAAAGAATAAGATTAGACATTGCTTCACTGAAATGTATTGTTTTAATGTATTATGTTTCTGGTTCAAGAGACAATTTTTTTTCCAAAGGACATTTAAATACATACAAAAAAAGGACAAAAAATACACACCCAAATTCTTTAAATTAAGAAAATATATAATTTATTCTTGTATTTAAGATTTCTAACATTTCTTGATGGAAACTTTATTAAACTATTTTAAATTCATGATACCACAAAAAACCAAGTAATTTATACTAGAAACATCTAGCCCTAGATAGGTCATTTTTCCAGAGTTCGACAATAGAAGTTTGAAAATTGAAAAACAAAATGCTATTCTTCTCAATTTGAACTGATCTGACCTGAACATAATATAAGGTTAGTGAAGTTAGAAAGGCCCACAAAAGCCTCCAATCCTACTAGT
Organism: Mus caroli; assembly: GCF_978045245.1. NCBI lineage: Eukaryota > Metazoa > Chordata > Mammalia > Rodentia > Muridae > Mus > Mus caroli. The sequence goes on from NW_028227256.1 coordinate 65,631,267, forward strand.
GGCCATAGTCTCTCTCCTAGTCCCTTAAAAACACAGTAATTCCTAGCTAGTTGATCTTTCATAAATATTTCTTTAGGAGTTGCTTGAATGTGTGGAGGGATGCCCATTGAATGTCTTTGCTTCCTTAAGGTACACTTGTTACCAAACCTGTGACCTTTTTTTGGTTAGGGCTAGTTTATACCAAGTGGCCTGCTTTCCTGTGATATTCATTCCTTAGCAATGTTTTTGTAGATAATTATCATCTAATGAAATCTGTAGATAGCTATGTTTTTAAAGACAGAATCTATGAAATCCTCAGGGTCTGAGACTATGGGTTTAATGCTTTTTTCTTTACATTGATAATTTTATTATCTTGTACTTACAGGTAGAGATACAAGAGTATCTTTTTTTTACAGCAACAGTGTGTTTGAATTTAAAATACAGTTATTTATGGGGACAAATATTTCTACAATGAATCATCAAAGCAATAGGTGCACGAGTACATGACAATTATGAAATGGTTCACTGTCATCTGCAGCTAGGCAACACTACCTAAATTTTCATTCACAGATAAAATTAAAGAAGTACATCCAAGATAACATCATTAGATAGATGCTATAAAATCAAATTGTGTTTCCCATTAATGATTTGAGATAAGCATAGTGACCTTAGTAAGTTATATATGTCTGTCTGTTTGTATGTATGTATGTATGCATATTTGTGTGTGTGTGTGTATGTGTGTGTGTATTATAGGGACACAGAATAGGCAAAACGTAGAGGATACTTGCAAGTAGAATAAGGACAAAACTCAGAGGGTAGATCAAGATGCATCCTTTGACATCATCTAATAAAACTTTTCTTCAGGATCGATCAGTGAAATGTTAACTCCCTAAGACAAGGTAAAACCTGAAGCTGAGACAGTGATTAATAAGCTTTAACACCCCACTGTCAAAATACTCAAGCATCTTATCATTTTAACAGCCAACTGCTATAAGTACCAAGCCTTCAAGTGTAAAGAAGTGAAGCTTTAAAGAAAGAAAAATAAACAGTGTGTGAAAGGGTCACTCAGGGATTTTCCATACCACATTTTACTAACCACACTCCAAAACTTTGCTGAATAAAACTTAAGTAGGAGGAAGATCTGGGGGATAAGTTTTGGATAAAATGGAGAATCAAAAGTCCTTTCTACTCCCAAACTTCCTACTACACCTGTCTCAGAAGTCCTATCTATCCTTTCAAAAGTCATAGAATATGGAATATATGCTCTGGAAGAACATCACTCTCAAGCAAAACAAACAAAAAACAAAAACAACCAAAACAAACAAACAAGAACCAGAACGAATAAGAAGGATTCTAGAATTTTCTTTTTTTTTAATTAGGTATTTTCCTCATTTACATTTCCAATGCTATCTCAAAAGTCCCCCATACCCTCCACCCCCCACCCCCCTACCTACCCACTCCCACTTTTCTGCCCTGGCATTCCCCTGTACTGGGGCATATAAAGTTTGTATGTCCAATGGGCCTCTCTTTCCAGTGATGGCCGACTAGGCCATCTTTTGATACATATGCAGCTAGAGTCAAGAGCTCCAGGGTACTGGTTAGTTCATAATGTTGTTCCACCTACAGTGTTTGCCCCTCTTTGTCTCCCCTGTACCCCTTTGCTACCTTTGCAGAGTGAAAGAACAGATTTCTGTGGCAACACTTGGCAGAACATGGCACGAATGAGACTTTCAAGTCTATCATGTTTTCTGGTACTTTATGAAAACTCAGTCTTTCTCTGTAAAACTTTGACATTGATCATGCTAGTTATTTTTAGACTGGTATATAGATTTATATATTCATACATATATACATACATTTATACATACATACAAATGAAACACTTAGATAGAATTAACAAGTGTCAAGTGGTAGCCTATATTAGACACTTTAATTTAGCCTTTTCCTTCAGATATTTTATAGCACCCATTGGATCTGTGCCTGGAAAATACAAGGTGTTCAATTACGAGTTTCTGTCCATTTTCCTGAACTCACAAGGCACTCCATTATATTACTAGAAGGTTCTCTTAGCCAAATTCTTTTTTAAAGCCAAATTCTGCCTCTTTCAAACTTCTGCCTAATTATAAACTTCTGTGACAACATGAGACCACGCCACTCCCTTTTCTATGAAAGTCTTTCATATATGTGCAAACACGAAGGGTGCTTCCTTTCCCCTCTATCCGGAACAACACACCCACTCTTTCAACTGTTATTTTGAGGCATGATTTCTGGAAATATGGTGTCCCAGTTGCTTATTATAGACACATTCTGGTCAGTCATTCGACCCTTACATCTCCTGCCTTTATCTGAGGACAATTGTCACAATGTAGTACAAGAAGAGATGCTAATCCTTGTGCTAAGTCAGCATGGGCCACTGAGATGGACCCTCCTTTATACCACCATTTAATCTGTCACGATATGTGAATTTTTCAAATGCACATTCTGTGGAGTGGGAGACTTTTGTGATCAAATAATTCAATATTAACAAACAATGACAAGTATTTTTATTTGGTAATGTATTACAATCCTTAAGATTTTCTTTTTGGTAAGCCACAAAAATAAGCATGGATTCAACACCAAGGGTAACAGAAGGAAAATAATGAACTTAATTATGTGTACTGCTGAACTTTTTATGAATTCTCCAGTATGAGTCTCCAGAAAGTCCTGATTTTCAGTTCTACCAGCTATTGATGAATGACCCCAAGAAAGCCAGTTAACCTTTTAGCATTTTACTACCCTATCAGCAAAATGCAATCAGTCCATTGCTTTACAAGGATTGAGAGACTCTCTCAATTTAAAAGACAAATTATATATAAAGATATGAGACACTATGGCAAAAGGTGCCTTATAAATCTTGAATGGAGTCAGAGGTTGACAAGGTGAAGTTTTCCTACTCAAAAGATAAAAAGATCCAAGCTATTTGGAAAACACTATGGAGCCATTTAGCAAGTACTTAGGTTATTAGCATATTCTCTGAATCTTGGCTTCCTTTCTGCTCACCATACCCAGCATGTCCCCAGTATACTTGCTGCTTACTCTTTTTCTTCCATGCCTTGAGTTTTCTGAGGAGGTCACCTTCTCTCTGCTACCACTTTCCTTTCCATTGGCTCTCCTTGCTTGATAACCTGTGCCCCTTCTTATTTCTTAGAAAAAAATTGGGTAACTGCCCCACAACTAGTGAGTCTTTTCCCACAGCCTATAACATAGAGAGCTCAAACAGTTACTATTGCTACTGCTGTCTAATACGGATTGGGAATAGAGGACAAACCACCAAACTTACTCACAGTCGCTTGATATACACAAAGTCCTTTAACTGAGAGGCAGGACATTCAGTTGGAATGTCTCAGGTGACACTTGACTTTATGTTTTAACACCAGAATGGCTCTCTAAATAAATCCTTGCAAATGAAAATGGAGCTCCTTCTCTTGATTCTGATGGGATGCAATTACATTCTGCAAACAAAAGGGTGAGCCAAATTCTTTAGTCAACTACATGTCTTGGAAAGACAACTATGTTTTTGACCTCAAAAGGCTTAAGTATATCTTTTCATTTGGAAGCTTAACTTATTGCTTACTGCATCTAATAAGGAACTTTAAAGCAATTCAGTAACCATTTAGTCCATTCTAATATTGTTATGTTTAAAACACTCTACTGCTATTTCCATTCTCTGGCAACCTCTGCCCGATGTGTGATTGCACCAGCAGAATGTACCCAATGTAGGCTACAAAGCATACTTCCCAAGTGGAAACAACCTGAAGTTACACACATTCAAGAAAGCAGCTATCACATATCTTTGACAAAAATAATTGTCCCTTCTTAGTCTGTCAATACTTTGATACTAAATATTATACAAATTTAAATTAGGATGCTTTTATTGAATTCTCTCAAAACCTATAGAAGTGCGACATTTCAGGCAGTCTTTTTGTCATTGATGGGATACCTCCAAAGAGGATTGCCCAGATTGTTCCAATCTCTGCCTAGTCATAGGTAAAGTGATGGGACAGCAAATGTGGAATTATGTAAGGAGCCGCCTTCACATTCGCCATTACAAGATGGCGCTGATGGCACTGGCACCTGTGTTCTAAGTAGTAAACAAGCAAGCTGCGCATGTGCCGGGGTAGCTTTCCACGCCATGTGCTCTGCCTTTCCCGTGACGACAACTCCGGCTGATGGGCTGCAGCCAATCAGGGAGTGACACGTCCGAGGCGGAGGACAGTCCTCCATAAAAGGGAGGGGGCTCCGCCATCTCTCTCTCTCTCTCTGGCTCTCTCTGGCTCCTTTCTCCACTGGCTCCTGATGGGGTAAGCAATAAAGTTTGTGCTGCAGAAGATTCCGGTTGCCCTGAGCGTGTTCTTACCAGGGGAAGTAAAGCGGCGGGCAATAAATGGTGCCGGAACCCGCGAGCTACTGCATCACGGAGAAGGATCGGTTAATGAAGTGTTCCCGGAAACAGACTGTTGAGAAGGACCCGGTGTAGGTTCAGAACTCTACAGCTGGGGAACTGTGGTAATGAAGTGTTCCCGGAAACAGACTGTTGAGAAGGATCCGACGTAGATTCAGAACTCTTCAGCTGGGGAACTGATGCGCGTTTGTTACAGCTTTACAAGGTATGTCTGGTCTTGAACTTTCTCTAGTGTTAAAAGCCTTTTTGTTTCTTTTCATATGTCAACAAGCGGTTAAGACAGGGTGGAGAATTCTGAACGAAATTCAAGACAGTCTATCAGAAGTAAAGCGGGGAGAGAGAGCAGGAAAAAAGAGAAAGCATGGCGCGCGAAATAAGTATACAGGCCTTTCCACGGGTCTTGAACCCGAGGAAAAGTTAATGTCAGGGAAGAATACCTGGGGAGAGATTAGAAGGAAAGAGGAGAGAAAACAAAGGAAAAAAGAAAAGTTAATGTCAGGGAAGAATACCTGGGGAGAGATTAGAAGGAAAGAGGAGAAAAGAGACGAGTTTAAAGAGCCAGTTCTTAATAGCTGTGAATCAGATGAAGAAATTAGCCCTTCTGAGGAAACAGACTTGGAGGAGGGAGCAGCTCATTATGAGAGAGAAATTCGAGCTTTTAAGTCAAGAAAAAAGCCAAAAGCGGCTGGCAAAGGCCAGCTTGCTGCTTGGCCTCAGGGCAGTCGGCTTCAGGGTCATAGTGCACCTCCGCCCTATGTGGAGCCCCCCCGCCCTGCGTAGTACATCAGCCCTGCGCAGAGGGGCAGTGCGCAGACTCGTTCATTCCAAGAGAGGAACAAAGGAAGATGCAACAGGCATTTCCGGTCTTTGAAGGAGCCAAGGGTGGGTGTGTTCATGCTCAGGTAGAGTACAGGCTTGCCGGCATGGCACTAACTCCTGCCGACTGGCAAATGATTGCAAAAGCCGCTCTCCCCAATATGGGCAAATATATGGAATGGAGAGTTCTATGGCAAGAGGCTGCACAAACGCAGGCCCGAGCAAACGCTGCTGCTTTGACTCCAGAGCAGAGAGATTGGACTTTTGACAGGTTCAAACCTTGGCAGCCACATCCAATGATTGGGCAGTTTTAGTTACCTCCTTTTCAGGACAAATAGATAACCATTATCCAAAACATCCAATTTTACAGTTTGCCCAAAATCAATCTGTTGTGTTTCCACAAATAACAGTAAGAAACCCACTTAAAAATGGGGTTGTGGTATATACTGATGGATCAAAAACTGGCATAGGTGCCTATGTGGCTAGTGGTAAAGTAGTATCCAAACAATATAATAAAAATTCACCTCAAGTGGTAAAATGTTTAGTGGTTTTAGAAGTTTTAAAAACCTTTTTAGAACCCCTTAATTTTTTAGAAATGGCTGGAGTGATTAAGCCTTCCAGTAAAGTTGCCAATATTTTTCAGTAGATACAATTAGTTTTGTTTGCCTCTCCTTTAACTGGAGAAAAGGCCTCACATGTGATTCAACATTGCCTTAAGGCATGGAGTGCTTGGGGAAAACCCAAACTCCTTAAGACTGATAATGGACCAGCTTATACATCTCAAAAATTCCAACAGTTCTGCCGTCAGATGGACGTGATCCACCTGACTGGACTTCCATCTAATAAAACAGAAAGGGGGAGTCGAGGAGGCTCTACCCCAAGTACCAAGAGTGTCTGTGTCTACAGCACTTTTTACACTCAATTTTTTAAATCTTGATTCTCATGGCCATACCGCGGCTGAACGACATTGTTCAGAGCCAGATAGGCCCAAAGAGATGGTTAAATGGAAAGATGTTTTAAATAACAAATGGAAAGGCCCGGATCCTATTTTGATAAGATCCAGGGGAGCTGTTTGTGTTTTTCCACAGAATGAAGACAACACATTTTGGATACCAGAAAGACTCACCCGAAAAATCCAGACTGACCAAGGGAATACTGATGTCCCTCGTCTTGGTGATGTCCAGTGCGACAACAACAACGGGAAAGCAGCATTGGGAGATACAGAATTGGACGGCTAAATTTGAACAGACCCTTTGAAAATTGAGACTTGCCCCATGCACTTGGACCTGTCCCTGACCTAAGGACTATCTTTTCAACATTTTCCTTCTTTAAAGAATGGGTGGGGGTGGAATTATTTGGAGCTGTTCTTTGCTGTGGATTAGTGTTGCTTCTTTGATTGGTCTGTAAGCTTAAGGCCCAAACCAGGAGAGACATGGTGATTATTTCCCAGGCGCTTGCAGCACTAGAACATAGTGCTTCCCCTGATATATGGTTATCTATGCTTAAGCAATAGGTCGCTGGCCACTCAGCTCTTGCACCCCACGAGGCTAGTCTCATTGCACGGGATAGAGTGAGTGTGCTTCAGCAGCCCGAGAGAGTTGCATGGCTAAGCACTGCAGTAGAAGGGCTCTGTGGCATATATGAGCCTATTCTAGGGAGACATGTCATCTTTCAAGAAGGTTGAGTGTCCAAGTGTCCTTCCCCCAGGAAAAACGACACGGGAGCGGACCAAGACCCCTTTGGGTGATGAGCCTGGGAGGAGGTTTTGTGTAAAGCCCCTATTTTACACACTGGGGATTTGACCTCTATCTCCACTCTCATTAATATGGGTGGCCTATTGCTCTTATATAAAAGAAAAGGGGGAGATGTAAGGAGCCGCCTTCACATTCGCCATTACAAGATGGCGCTGATGGCACTGGCACCTGTGTTCTAAGTAGTAAACAAGCAAGCTGCGCATGTGCTGGGGTAGCTTTCCACGCCATGTGCTCTGCCTTTCCCGTGACGACAACTCCGGCTGATGGGCTGCAGCCAATCAGGGAGTGACACGTCCGAGGCGGAGGACAGTCCTCCATAAAAGGGAGGGGGCTCCGCCATCTCTCTCTCTCTCTGGCTCTCTCTGGCTCCTTTCTCCACTGGCTCCTGATGGGGTAAGCAATAAAGTTTGTGCTGCAGAAGATTCCGGTTGCCCTGAGCGTGTTCTTACCAGGGGAAGTAAAGCGGCGGGCAATAGAATTAGAATTCTCAAAACAGAAAATAAACTTCTTCATAAACGATTTTATTATAATGGAAAATGACAAACATGGTACATCCACAATCTGCATTTTCAGTTTGAAATTGTGGGCTTTTTGAGTCCTCCTTACAATGATTAATGAAGGTATCCTTTGATGTTTACTGTAACTTCAGTAACTAACACTAAGATAAGCTAAGTAAGTACAAAACAACAACACCAACAAGAACAAACAGAAAAATTGCAAGCTTCTACAGGCTGATCTAAGGCCACCCCAAAATGACTAGGACCTACATAGCTGACCAGGAAAAAAAAACATTAATGTCATTTGCTACACTATAATGATGGTATTAAATCGTTAATCATGCAAAACCACCTTCTCCTATCATTCATCTGACTCCTGTCACATCAGACAACCCAAGGACCTAAATGTGACTAAGCTTTCCTCTGGCAGAAATATCAATAAATTTCTTGTTTCTCTTGACTCATTTCCATCTTACTTCATGAAAAATAATGTTCTCTATTAAAGTCTTCACACAAAAACAGAACACACACACACACACACACACACACACACACACACACACACTCACACAGTAGTTCCTGTGTCCCCAATCTTCCAACATTGAAAATACTATTAGACTACCCAACCTGCATCATGTATGCCAATCTAGTAAGTTCCCTTGGTGATATATGTTCATTCTATTGGTTATGTTCCTGGAGAGAAACCTCACTTGTAACTGAGACTCTAATAATCATTGAGGGGTAATCTGAGAAGGATTGTTGAAGGTCATGAGGGCTAAATAAACATAGGACATAAACTGCACCACCTATGCATTAGGTCTTTATACCTGTGTGTATGCATCCCTGTTATATTCTCCAAAGTTTTACTTCAAGTACCATGATGTTTCAGACTAACTAAATCATTTTATGAAATAGAAGATTGAGATTCAATGAGACACTATGGAGAACACAAGTTTAAGAAGTAAATAGTAAAAGAATTGTTGAACTGTTTTTCTGATTAAAATCATGCTTTATGTAAAAGAACTCATTCTTTGGTTATAAAGTTTACTTATGTATTAATCTGACAAATACTTATAGAGATGCCACTATATGAGAGGATATTGGGTAGAAGCTAAAATTCTGTCTGGAATAGATAATCCCAGCATTAATTATTTAGGAACCTACACAGAAATGAAGCACATATTTAAATAATTGCTATACTGGAAGTCCTAAATGCAACAAAAACTAATGTGAATATCCTTCATGAATGAAACTCAGTAAGATAAGATTAGGTAGGTTTCCCTACCCCCCCAAAAAAATATTAAAATGGAGTCCTAAAAATTATCAGAATTTTAACTCCCTCCCTTTCTTTCTCTCTCCACCTCTCTCTCTCCCTCTCTCTACATATATATATATATTTACTATATATACATATATTTTTTTTTACTATGTATAATAGTATATATATATATATATGTGTGTGTGTGTGTGTGTGTAGAGAGAGAGGGAGAGAGAGAGGTGGAGAGAGAGTTATAGAGGAAGCAGGAGAGTGGAGGAAAATATAATAAGATAAGGGAGCTGATTTCAGAAATACAGCTATCTACAATCTGAAGATTTCTGTGATGTAATTTAAGATAGGACAATAAGGCTCATGAGTAAAGTCCTTACTAAAGAGAAACTGGGATTTTTTTTCCTAAGAGTTTCCCACTTAATCCAACGAACAATTTTAAGGAGAGTTTGTAAGCATCTTCAGCAATAGGTCCTTACAATCAGTATGTGGAAAGCATTCAACAGCTTTGGTATTAGCCTGAAATATTTGAGGGTTTGCTCCCAAATGCCCCTATGGCCAACAATACAACAACAATTAACTGGAACTTGTGCACTGGCTATTTCACTTGGCAGCATAATATGTCTAACTGAGGCATTTTTTTCTCATTATTTGGTAACTTCATTTTTACTCTATGTATGCATCTACTTTAGGCAGCTTCTACAATAGCAGATTTCCAAATGTCCCCTCCAATGGCTCTAAGTCGTAGGTGTGTCTCCCATCCTTGCCCCTCTTCATTTAATCCTCCCGGTCTAGTCTCCCCCCTTGTCTCTGCATAACCTTATATTCTACTTCCCCATCCTAGGAGTCCTCCTCCTCCTCCTCAGTCCATTCTTGTGTACCTAACCCTGGTTACATGTTTTAGAAGCTATATTTGCTAGTGTATATGATTACTATCCTTTCATTACCTCTTTTCATGTTGTGTTGGGGCATCATTGATTTTTTTTTTAAATGTTTCCCAGTGCTTCCATAAAATTATCTCTTTCAGATCATTGAACCAACCCTCACACACTCGCTAGGACCTATGCACATTTCTAACTATTGGCTGTCTGTTAATGAACAACAACCAAGTATGTGTCTTTCTGTTTAATCTCTCTGAAAACACAATAGCAGTACCACCCCAAAACTGAAATATAGAAAAAGTATTATAAAAATGTTTTGTCATGTCCTCTGTGGTTACCACCATAGCTGATGGCTACAGCATCCAAAGGCAAAAGAAAGATGTAGCTGAGCAGACATATGTAGGTTATCTCTGCAGAAGTGCTGCCAGACACCAGGAGCCACAACAGGCATGGGCACTTTTGTGTGTGTACATAAGCATTCGTGTGCATGTGCGTGTGTGTGGTGCATGTTTGTGTATAAGAGAGAGAAAGAGAGAGAGGGAAATCTTTCTTTCTCACCCTCTCTCCCTCTATTCTTTCTATCTCAAACCATCTATTCTTCTAAACAAATATAACTTTGACTTGTTTTAAATTACTTCAGTCAACATTCAACAATGTATTTTGATTTTTAGGTAGAATTATATAAAATAGATACCATTGGACAAGGCCTATATTTACCAAAACAAATACCTTAATTTTTACAGCTTTCATTACATACTTTAATATATTATTTTATAGTGAATGGGTTCAAATTAGAGATCAAGAGAAATAATTATAGTGTTTTTAAATGCTAGAATTTTAACGTTTTATTTTTAAACTCCTGACCTTTAAATTATGCTTTTTGTGACCAAAGAGAGACCTTTAAAATTGACTTAGTTTCATGCAAAATTATCATTCAATCCATTTCTTTGAAAGGCAATAAGGTGTTCTACTTTGGATTAAAACTAACAAAATATACAGAGTTCTAAATTTCAAAAGGGTTTTATATGATTATTCTCTAATATTTGGCTTCCAGAATTAAAAAGATACTTCATAGCAAGATCATTGTTTTATTTTAAATCCTTACATGTAACAATAATTAAAGAAAAGAAGCCAGGAATTAAGCAAGTGTAGGGTACATGTGAGGTCTGAAAGACAAACAAAAAAGGGGAGGGGAAATGATACAATTATAATTTCAAAAAAATAATAAAAAATCTTGCTAAATACAAATAACAACTGAGGAAGTATTCTACTGTACAGAGCAAAGAATCATAAGGTGAAATGGGATGGCTATCCAAATTGTTCTTATTTTAAGGCTAAACTAAGCCTAAACACTCACCATAATTATACTGGAACACAGTTTATAGGCACTAATCCTCAAAGCTTTAAAGATGTTCTTTACATGCTCTCAGAACCCTAATAAATCCATTCTTTATATCTATTTCAATCCAAGACACTTATTCTGGAGAGTCCATTATAATTTATGGAATTAAAGACATCTTAAATGAGCTTTCTTCTTAACTCCTTTTACTGGTAATAATGCTATGTTATTAATAGTAATTCTATCTCTAATAGTATTCTTTTACAATCACTAAGACTGTGGAGATAGGCTCAGTTGGTAAGAGCCCTTACATGGCAAGCATGGCATGGGGATGTGGGTTAAAATCCGGAAGTCAGTCTGGTAGTTTCTCAGAAAATTGGGAATGTTCTATCTGAAGACACAGCTATATTGCTCCTGGGCATATAACCAAAAGATGCTTCACCATACCACAAGGACACATGCACCACTATGTTCATAGCAGCTTTATTCATAACAGCTAGAAACTGGAAACAACCTAGATGACCCTCGACCAAACAATGAATACAGAAAATGTGGTTCATTTACACAACGGAATTCTATTCAGTTATTAAAAAACAAGGATATAATGAATTTTGCAAGCGAATGGATGGAACTATAAAATATCATCCTGAGTGAGGTAACCTAGATTCAAAAGGATATACAATGTATGTATTCACTGATAAGTGGTTATTAGCCATAAAGTACAGAATACCCATGCTACACTCCACAGACCCAAAGAAGTTAAACAAAAAGAAGACCACAGTAGTCATAAGAGACAGAGGGAAGGGGGAGAATGGGTGGGGCAAGAGGTAGAGGAGCGGGAGGGGGGGATGCAGTATCAGCTGTGGAAAAAGTCAGGAGAAAATTCTAGAGAGCCAAGAAAATGAATGGAAATTTGAAGCTGTCAGGAATTGGGGTTGAGAAAATCCCTAGGAAATCCCAGAGACTTGGGATGAGGGAGGTTCCCAGGAGTCAATGAGAATGACTATAGCCAAGATGCCTAACAGTGGAGACATGGAACCTGAATAGGACACCTCTTATAACCAGGCAGGATCCCCAGTGGAAGGATAAGGACACCAACCCACCCACAAAATTTGTGGCTCAAAATTTGTCCTGTCTACAAAAAACTGAAGGGACAAAGATGGAGAAGAAACTGAAGGAACGGCCATGCAATAACAAACAGGTCCCAGCATAAAACCCATCCCATGGGCAATCAGCAATCCCTGACTCTATTAATGATACTCTGTTTTGCTTTTAGATAGGAGTCTAGTAATACTATCCTCTGAGAGGCTCTGCCCAGCAGCTGACTGAAACAGATGCAGATATACATAGCCAAACATTGCTTGGAGGTCTGAGACTCTTATGGAAGAGTTTGGTGAAGGATTAAAGTGCCTGAATGGGATGGGAATCTGACAGAAAGACCAACAGAGTCAAGTATCCTGAACCCCTGGGAGCTCTCAGAGGCTGAGCCATCAACTAAAGAACATACAGAGACTGGAATGAGGCCCCCAGCACATATGTAGCAGACATGCAGTTCAGTCTCCATAAGTGTCCCCCAACAACTAGAGATAGAACAGGAGCTGCCCATAAATGTCATATACATTTTCCAACAGGATTGCCTTTTCTAACCTCAGTGGGAAAAGATGAGGTTAAAATGGCAGAGACTTGATAGGCTAGGTAAGGGGAATGCTCAGAGGGGCTCCACCCTGTTATAGGAGAGGAGAGGGGCATGGGAGAGGAACTCTCTGAGGAGGGGCAGCATTTGGGATATAAATAAATAAATAAATAAATAAATAAATAAATAAATAAATAAATAAATAGATTTAAATTAAAAAAAAAAAACAAGCACTAATGTAAAAGGCTCACGATGGTTTCGGTGCTTGTAACCGCAGAGCCATGTGGATACAGAAAGCATGCTTTGCTAGGCTGCCTAAGCAAAAGAACAAGGTTCCAGTTCAAGTTACAAGACAAAAGGCAAAGGATGATAGAAGTCTCCCAATATCCTGCTATGGCCTCTCAACACTCATAATAGTGTACACATGTATACCACCTATACACTCAGATGTAGGCACTGCACACACACAGACACACATGTACACATACACACAAAACCACAGAAAATAAGTAAATTAAATTTTATGCACATTGTATAGGGTTAATATTTTACATTAATAACTCTTGATTATATAAATGGTTGGCAATTTGCATTTACTTAAATAAATATAAATGCTTATTTGTTTGCATTTATGCAGTTCTGCATTAGAATATATTTGAATTGTAATTCTTCATTAATTTCTAACTTTCATTTTCTCTTCCAATAATATGTAAGATATTTATTTATTTTAAATATTAATTCTAAACATTGCCTTCATTTTATTTATCATTAATTTGTTTGTGTGTTACATATAAATTTTTACACAGGTATATAATAATAGACATGCATGGAAAGGCCAAAGGAAGCAATGAGGTATCCTTAAATCAATTTCTGTCCTATTTCTTTGAGGTGTGTGTATGTGTGTGTGAGACACACACCACAGACACACACACACACACACACACACACACACACACATATATATATATTCCTGCATTTGGAACTCTAGGTGGGCTCGTTTATCTGGCTCAGAGACCCTCCTGTCTCCACCCACCCCAGTAAGGTTTATCCAGGTTTTACATGGCTTTGGCAGATCTTAACTTGGGACCTCATGGTGATTAGTAATTTTGACACAATCAGAGAAATTTTATACATGGCTTATTAAATATTTAATTTAAATGGATAAGAAAACAATTTAAGACATCATTAAATACCATCTCAATTAAATATAGATTTTTCTTTTATTTCTTTTGTAAATTTTTTGGAAGAATACCAGTATTTTGAGTTAATATATACTTTCAGATTTCATGTTACTTAACATCTGAGAAAAAAGAAGTATATTTTCCTAAGTCGAGTATGAATTGCATAGCCTTTTCAAATGTAATACAAGTTCCATGATTAGATTTTGTAGAAAATCAAGTTTCAATTTAAAAGCCAGATTTAAATACATACATACAAAATTGCATATGCATTATGCAAAATGATCTCAGAAAAAGCATGCAGAAACTCTCAAAGCTATGAAAATTACATTTAACCTAGAGTGTCTGCTTTGACCCAAGTGCCAAGTTATAATTTTATTCTCTACTCCTTGTTTAATGTTCCTGTCTCACCCAGCTACATGATCACCACCAAATTCAGAAAAAAAAAGGCTCCATTTCAGCACAAAGACAGTTGAGTTGTCCATGTACTGCAAATGCAGGGAACTTCCAAAAATAGAGGACAATATCTTATTCTTGTTCTTGTTTTCATTCCTTGAATGCATAGCTGATTCATACTAAACGAGTAAAAATTCTGAATATTTGGATGTTGGTTTTTACATTATTCTCTTGCAATCTGTCACTATTAATGACATGGAAGAAAAACATTGAACATTGTATTCAAGAAAACTAGTTAAATACAAATATTAGATATTATAGTCTTATGTATTTAACACAATTAAATATACACCTTTTCTGATACGTAACCTTAACTGGAAAAAATTAAGGTTCTTGTATATTCTTTTATTTTATTATCCAAACAAAATTCATGCACACACACACACACACACACACCACAAGAAAATGTTGCATAATCTTTCAGTAAGTATACGAATGTAACACAAGTGCCAATATATGATGCTATTGATGTTCCACCTAGCTATATTTTCCTTTCAATTTGTTCTGTTCTTCTTTAAATAAGGCTACTTTTCTCATTTTATTTCAGCCAATCTCTCCCAACCAAGTCATTCTGTTTGATATATAATGAGCAATAAAGTAAACACAGGTAAGCAAGGTTGCCCATTATTTAAACAAACGATTCCATGAGCCATTATCTCATCCATATAAATACTTTGTAAATTTTATGTTTATGTTTTAAAATTAATCTTAATGTAGGATTTTACTTACTCTTGCAACCCCCACTTCACCCAGATACCTAGTTATAAAATCAGAGGTATGCAGAGGATACAGGAAATGCAGACAACTGTAAAGCCCACCCTAATTATGGTAGATTTCTTTCTAATTATCTTTTTTGAGAAACCAAAGGGCAATGAAGAGAATGCACTAAAGCTTGACATAAGGTAAATGATTTAGTATTCCATTTTCTTAAGTTGAATTTGGATCGTGTTTCTCCTTATTGAGGATTGGTATGGTATAGGTCAAGAGAAATACTAGGTGCAACTCAAAAATCATTCCAGATTTAATTCTAACAAAATACAAAAGCTAAGTCTTATTTCAGCAAGTTGGTCAGCATGTTTCTCTGCGGTCCATCTCCTCTCCCTTTCTAAATCACAAGCCATTAAGCAGTAGAGGATTACACGTGGGAAGACAAAAGAAAACTACCAGTCATTAACCAGCCCTGAAAAGGTCAAACAAACTGCATGTTTCCCAGAGAGGAGGAGTAGTGGAGAGCAGAACATCATCTATAAAGACTGACATGTATATCCTGATAAAGAGGATAACAGAAGACTGGGGTTGGCTCAGTAGGTAGGATCACTAACTGTAAAAGCAATAGGACCTGAGTTCAAATCCCCTGAACCCATGTAAAAAATAAGGGTTGCTTTGTGTTTTTCCAACCTCAGTGCTATAAAGCAGAATTGGGCCGATCTTCGGAGCTCAGTGGCCAGCCAGTTTAGGCAAAACTGTGCCTAAATAAAGTGCAGTGCAGTAGAGGGATGCATCCAATGTCCTCTGCTTTACTCTACCTATGTGTGAAGGAGCAGACACACATATATACATACAAACACACACATACTTACTTCACAATAATACACACTTAATATACACAATATTTTTTAAAGATGGTGGTATGCCTTACTATTAGGAAGTACTAATTAAACTATTGTATGAACTTCAAAGGCTATATGGTTTCTTTTTTTATTGGATATTTTATTTATTTACATTTCAAATGTTATCCCCTTTCTTGGTTTCCCCACTGGAAACTCCTTATCCAATCTCCACTGCCCCTGATTCTATAAGGGTGCTCCCCCACCCACCCACTTGTGTCTCCCTGCCTTGGCATTCCCCTACACTGGAGCATCAAGCCTTCCCAGGACCAGGGGCCTCTCCTCCCATTGATGACCGACAAGGCCATCCTCTGCTAAATATGCAGCAGGAGCTATGGTTCCCTCGAGGTCCTCTTTGGTTTAGTTTAGTCCCTGGAGGCTCTGGGGTAGGAGGAAGGGCATCTGGTGGGTTCATATCGCTGTTCTTCCTACAGGGATGCAAACCCCTTCAGCTTGTTCAGTCCTTTCTCTAACTCCTCCATTGGGGACCCTGTGCTCAGTCCAATGGTTGGCTGGGAGCATCTGTGTCTGTATTTGTAAGGCTCTACTCCACCTAACCCCCAACATGGGCTTGACTCATATTTATCAATCATGAGCTAAGAAAAAGCCCTACAGATTTGCCTACATCAAATCTGGATGAATCCATTTCTCAATTTAGATTCTTCTTTCAAATATATGTGTCAGGATACTAAGCCAACCAGCACATCAGGATTTTGTGTCCCATGGTAGAGAATTAGACCAGGGGCCCATGGTTAGAAATAGTAGTAGGAGCAGTATCAAGATAACAAAAGCCTTTCCAATGGCCGTGGGTTTAGGAAACTGAGGGTAAAGCACCCAAAGCCCTGAATCATTTCTAGAAACTGTCACCATGTTGTAATAGGATATTTAGGACAACTTGAGTTTGTGTTCCCACATCATTGTCATTCATATTTCACTTCAGAAAAAAAAAACTCTTATATTTCCTTAAGTAAAAGAAGAAACAAATTCAAAGGCTATATTTGAATTTAAGGACAGGACATTTTCTTTAATAAAAAATAAATCTTTTCTAAGTAGTTATTTTTCGACAGAAATCTTTAGGTGCCCTTGTTCATGGTGCATTAAAATATATACAGTTCTGTCAAACATATGATTAAAGCTGATTGTGCTTTTAAAAGATCGGCACATGCTTATAAGATTATGTATTTCTTATTCTCTCATATACAGATTTTCTAATATATTATCTAATGGAATCTCTGGTGTGTTTGTGTGTGTGATTTACTTTTTACAGATTATTTATGAATTTAATTGGAAGTATATTAAATTTCATAAAAATTATACTTTCTTACTTTCTCAAAGTCATTATTGTCAAATAGAATACCCATAACTAGATCATACACCTATAAACATGGAAGTAGATAGATGCTATTATCCGGAAACGTCTGTGTATCAATTTATTTATTTTTATGTATAATAATTAAGATTTGAGGTTTGGGGGTAATAGCACGCGTGGGTCCAATGAGTTAATGGCATTATTATTATTCTAGGTCAATACACCAAGCATTACATTTATTCATTTGTAATCCTAATGTAGACTATTTTTAAACAATGTGCATACAGCTAGATGAAGCCACAGATTACAGCCAGAGATGAAGAACATCATGAGTGCAGCACATACCCCAGTGTTTTACAAATAGCTGACAATTAATAGCTATTTGGTAGCATGGATATATTTTTTAAAAGAAAAATAAATTTGAGATATAAAAGCTTGTAGGTCAGGCACCTTTCTAGTAGAGCTAAACTACTAAATGTGTACAGTAACCGGGAAGACCAATGGGATGACAAAGGAGGAGAAGCTGGCCAGAATTCTAATGAGGGTAGAGGTCTGCTGGTTCATTCCCATTACTCGCTACACCATGGCTCATATGGCTTGTTTTAGAGAGTTCACAGAGTGTAGGACAATAACACAAAATCTGTGATTTTTTATGCCTTGCTGCTTTCTATTTTATGCTGTAACCTTGTGGTGGTGATAAAGTACAGAGTAAGTTAAGTTTTTGAAATTTATTTTTGTCTCACCAACTACGTGCTGGCTTGGTGGCTAAATGTTAATAATAGTCAGCTAGATTATTTTTCCTTCCAAAAAGAACTGTGAAGAAAGGAAGCTGCATAAATAAATAGTGGGCTGCAGGAGCCTCTGTTCTGTAAAGAGACCTTCTCAAAAACAATGAGCTGAAACGTGTTTCATCAAAACTGATGCTGCCTAACAGAGAGAAAGAAGGTTTCTCTAGAGCATCCCAGGGATCTTAAAAGAAAAAAGGCACCACTTCCATCCCTCTGATCCCTCCTCCTCCACTGCCACCTCCCCCTTCTCTTCCTCTACCATGTCTTTATTTGTTTATTCATGCATTTGAAGTATAATCTTTTGGTACCTAGGATGGCCTTGACTCTGTGTACCCAAAAAATACCCTGAGCTCCTGATTTTCTGATCCTATTACCCTCATTACTATCCCCCTAAAAGCGCACACACACACACACACACACACACACACACACACACACACATTCCGGTTGTACTCTGCTACATGCAGAGGATCAAACCAAGGACCTTGTGTGTCCTGGGCAAGCCTTTCACCCACTGAATTTTACTCACAACCCATTATCAATTCAGTTTCAAATGTCTAATTTTATTTTATTTTTCTGAGAAGGAGACTAAAAGGCGTTCTTCAGTTATACTAAAAGAAATCACTCTTGCCAGACGTTGTGGCACACACCTTTAATCCCAGCACTCATGAGGCAGAGGCAGGTAGATTTCTGAGTTTGAGGCCAGCCTGGTCTACAAAGTGAGTTTCAGGACAGCCAGGGCTATACAGAGAAACCCTGTCTCAAAAACAAACAAACAAACAAACAAACTAAAACAAACAAACAAAAAAGAAGTCACTCTTATCTAAAAAGGGGAAAGGTAGAAATACTACAGTTAAAATCAAGTACCAGAGCATCACCTGGGTGCAAAGGAGTGAAGTGTCCCGGCCTATCCAGGCACTAGAAACCAACTGGAATGTTTCTCATATTAATAAATGGGCAAATGCTCTCTCTGTTCTTTGTGTCTGTTTCAGGTAGCTGACTCAAGTCTGTTGGTTGCCCATCTCTCTCTGATATTCAAGTCACAAGACAGGGGTAACTATGTTCTCTCAACTAATTTGAGTCCACAGGGACTAACAGAGCCTGAAGTTCCAACCACAGAGCCTACATGGGCCTGACTGGATCCCTCTGTGCATATGTTACAGTTTGTGCACTTTGGTCTTGCGGGACCCCCAACAGTAGGAACAGGAGCTGACTCTGATTCTGTTGAGTGCCTTTGGGAACTTTTCCCCCTACTGGGTTGCAATGATAGATGAACACAATATATTAATATGTAAATGAAAAGAAAACGATTAGAATTACTTTTAATAAAACATGAAATTAAAGATGTATGTGGGTTAAGCACAAAACTTATATAACAGTTATAGAGACTATTTAGGACCCAGAAAGTTCTTATTTAAAGAAACTATTCATAGTTCCACATAGAATCCCACATAGAGTCCTTGGCCTTGTTATTTTATTTTTTCAAATATATTCCCTGTATTGAGTTCAATATGCTTCATAAAAGTTTTAGAGCTATGGTTTGGAGCATGTGGCTCAAACATTTGTATATAACTTTAATTTTCTAAAGATTAAAACCTTATCATTTGTCAATAAGAAGATGAGGAAGAGGGTGATTCCATAGGAAGACCAGCAGTCTCAACTAACCAGGACCCCCAAGATCCCTCAGACACTGAGCCACAACCAGACAGCATACACTAGCTGGTATGAGGCCCCTGACACATATACAGCAGAGGACTGCCTGGTCTGGCCTCAGTGGGAGAAGATGCACCTAACCCTCCCAATACATGATGTCCCAGGGAGTGGGGAGGTTTGGTGGGGGCAGGGTAGAGGGATGAAGACATCTTCTTGGAGGTGGGGGAGGAGATATGGAATGAAGAACAATCAGAGGGCAGACCAGAAGGGGGATAATGACTGGCTGTAAAAGAAGATTTAATAGTAATAATGATAATGATAATAATAATAATAATAATAATAATAATAATAATATAAAAGTTACACAATTATAAACAGTTTTACATGGCCACACTTAGAGAGCATATATGATACAGGCATGTACAGCTCTATATATACACAAACACACACTTTTGGTTTTCAATGAAATCTAGTGATGCGACCAATCAAGTGAGGCAAATGTAAATTGGAAACAAGGTTGTCATTCAAGTAGTCTCTACCTCAGTCACACTAATGTACATTCTGTTTCTCCTGCATGGTATATTCAGCTTTCTCCTTCACTGCCCCTTTGCCACTGCATCATTTACTTTCTCACTTGTGTGGCCTCAAATGTTTTTTGTGCATAGCACTTCAAAAACAAGAGCCCATAACTCAAATGTTGAGAATCACTAAGATCAACTCTTCTAGGATACAGTTCACCTTTACTATGTACTTGTAATAACTATTACATTGATGTATATGCATCTAATTGTGACTTTCCTCTAAATACATTTTAAAATGTGTAGATCTTCCAAAAAATTTTTATTTACCTAAATTAGGAGGTGAGACAGTATTTGCTCTCCCCATAGTCTTCTCTTCCCAGTGACAGGAATAGGACAGATAATAGATGAATGAC
Organism: Mus caroli; assembly: GCF_978045245.1. NCBI lineage: Eukaryota > Metazoa > Chordata > Mammalia > Rodentia > Muridae > Mus > Mus caroli. Next base: position 65,651,799 of record NW_028227256.1, read on the forward strand.
TAAAGCCACCCATTCTTATCTGATTAGTCCTCTGACTCTCTTAGTCCTCATCCTGTGAGAAAAAGACGAGCTTGCAGTATGTCCTGTACTAAACCCAGAGAGAATCCTTTTATCAATCTAATGGCGACAGCCACTCCTCTAAGCTGGGATGCCCATCACTTCAGCATTGCTACTCTTATTATTTGCGCAAGGGTGCTCCTCTGTCGCTTATCTCCTGCCCACAGTCATAGCCCTTGCCTGGTAGAGGAATAGAGCTACCAGGTCTAGTCAAGCAGGGCTCCCTTTGCAAATCATGACATCACAACAAAGAGTAGAGAAAGAAAGAAATGTACCCGCAGGAAGGAGAGGTCCCGGTTGTGCTCGATGCTGGTGATCTCCAGGTTGCCCATGACTACCTCACAGTTTTCATAGTATTTGCGCAATGCTCGGTACTGCTGTTCCAGGTCAGAGAGAGAGCTCAGTTTGTTCTCTGTTCCTGCGCACACTAAAAAGACAAAGACATACCTTAAATTATATAATGTGTAGATGCCTATCTTTAAAAATAAAAAAGATGGATTACTACACGGCTTACCCCAATTCATCAAGTTATTCAAATGTGATTGAGCATCATAGACCACAATCACTTGAGAGATAAGTTTTCTTAAGTTTTTATTGTTTAATCACACACGCCAAGCAAAAAGAACAAAAACTGGGGGTTCCATGGGAATTCTTTAATTTATCATTTAAGGAAATAAATTTGTAATAATTGCATTTGCTGTGCTTGTACAAAAGCATGCAAGAGGATGATTTAATCTAATATATATATATATTAAATTTGGAATTTATAGTTTACCCAATTTTTTGATAAAGTAATTATCTCCATGTAACAGAGACTGAAAGATTAGAGCAACAACATTTAAAAACTATTTCAATACCGTAGAGTAAGCTGCTCTAGCACATCATGTAAGCGGTACACATATGCACATAAAACCCAACCTCAATAATACCATCTTTAAAATGTGTTAAGCATCTTGATATATATATATTTTAAAGTATGCCAGAAATGAGTTTGTAACAAATTGCTGATATTAACTGAGTTATCCACACGCATCTTCATGAATGTTCAAAGAAAGTGGTCTGCTGGTGCACATAATAATATTCCACATTTGATCAGTGGGTTATGGTATGTTCATATGTGAGCCCATGAAGATACACATAGAGATGCCTCTGTTGCATGTATACTGTACCTAATTTTTCTTGCATACTCATTTTAAATATTATTTTTCAGAATACAAAAATACAGTATATAAACACATCTGTACAGAGAAATGTACATTTAATATACATTACTTTCTATGCACGACTTGGTACAGATTAATTTTCAATAGGCTGAAACATTGGAATATGAATTTCACAAAATTGCCCATCAACTTAAAGGCTGTATTATGTATGTGCTTTCTTAAAGTAAGTTACATAGTTTACCCAGAATAAAACACAAATAACATCAAAGATGTTGCAGACAGAGATTGATAGAAAAGTCAAAACACAATTTCTTGTCTTATATAGAGAACTGACAAATAACAATGGGAGTAGGAAACTGCAAATGGGAGAAAATAATCCTGTGGAATGTTTCCTAATATATAAGACAATCTTAAAGCCTATTTTTCCTATAAGTACATCAAAAATAACAAAACAAATGTAAAAGTTTTGAAGGCTCTAGATGATATCCACAGCACTATTGCAAGGTTGTGAAAACATTGACTAATGGAGCATGCAATTATCCTAAGCACTTTGCTAATTAAACACCAACTACAGGATGGGTAATATTTTAGTTCTATTTTCTTTAAGAGGAAGTACAGGGGAATGCCAAGGAGAGGTTCTAGAAAAAGAGTTTTGTCTATCCTGGAACTGAAGTGACAAACAGTGTAAGCTGCCCCAAATGGGTCATGGACACTGACCTTGGATTCTCTGCAAAACCCAGCAAGGACTGTAACTGCTGAGTCATTTCTCCAGCCAAGAAAGCCATATATGTAGTCATGATCTGAACCTTCAGAAAGGAAGGTCCCATCCCAATGAAGTGCAAGAGGTAGGATTTCAAACAATTGTGATTTACATCACTACATTAGCATTAACATAAAAATATTATATTGGTCCCCAAGGATAAATATTATACATAGGGAGGATCAAAATTTGGGTTTTTAAAATATAAATCATAAATAATTTTAACTACTTTGCCTGGTTATTGGCCTAGATATGTTCTAGACAAAATAGGTCACTTTTGATCAAATGAACACTTTACTGGTTCTGTAGAGCATCTCCTTTTTGAAAAACTAACAAGTTTTTACAACAAGTGAATTTCTGTTAATAAGTAATATTTAATATAAGTAGAAGAGAGAACATAATTTATTCAGACAGAAATCCCTTATTGGTCAGGATCAAAGCTAGACATTTACATCCCATTATACATTTAAAGTTCATTGAGAATACTCTTAGTCCATGATCTCCATTTTATTGCTACCACTAAATTAAAACATAAATTATAAAAAGAAAAAGTTCTATCTCTCTATATATAATGTAGGCTTTAATTATTTTAAATGAGAATTAACTTCTATTTTTACTTTTTATTGGTCATTTTGTTTACTTACATTTTAAATGTTATTCCCTCCTCCTGGTTCACCTCTCCCCCAAAAAACCACTTCATACCACCTCCCCTGCCTCCATGAGGGTGCTCCCCTCCCACCCACTCCAGCTTTACCACCCTATCATTCCCCTACACTGAGGCAACAAGCCTTTTCAGGACCCAGGGCTTCCCCTCCCATTGATGCCAGACAAGGCCATCCTCTGCTACCTATACAGCTAGAGTCATGGGTCCCTTCCATGTATACTTTCTGGTTGGGGGGTCCCTGTGAGCTCTGTGGGGGTTCTGGTTGGTTGATATTGTTGTTTCTCCCATGGGGTTGCAAACCCCTTCAGCTCCTTCAGTCCTTCCCCCAACTCCTCCATTGGGGTTCCTGTGCTTATACCAATGTTTGGCTGCAAACATCCGCATCTGCATCTGTAAGGCTCCAACAGAGCCTCTTAGGAAACATCTACATTAGGTTCCCATCAGCAAGCACTTCCAGATATCAGCAAGTGTCTGGGTTTGGTGGCTGCATATGGAATGGATCCCAGGTGGGGCAGACCCTGGACAGTCCCTCCCTCAGTCTCTGCTCCACTCCTTGTCCCTGCATTTCCTTCAGACAGGAGCAATTCTAGGTTAAACTGTTTTGAACAGTGGGTGGCGTCATCCCATAACCTATAGATATGGTCTCTACAGGTTCTTTCCTCTTGTTGGGTATTTCAGCTAATGACATTAGCTGAAGCTTCCATTTTAAATCATCATGTTACTATCAAAATGAAAAGACTTCCTAAATATTTAGTGCACTCTGATCTTTGATATAAAATGCTAAACATATAGGAGTTCTCTTAGTTTTTCACTCTGATTACAATACCTAACGATTGTTGCATCCTCTCTGTTTTCTCATTATGAAAAAATAAATACACAACATGAAAAATTCACTGAATTTAGATAGTTTTAAATTCATGTCTTAGAGTTATAATTGCTATGATGAAATACCACGATAAAAAAGAATTGTGGGGAGGAAAGGGATTTGGCTTATGCCTCCACATCATAATTTATCATCAAAGATAGGACAGAAATTCAAGCAGGGCAAGAAACTGGAGGCAGGATGTGATGCAGAAGTCACTGTGCTCTATAAGAGTTGGTTAATCCTTGCTTGCTCAGCATGGTTCCCTATAGAACACAGTACTATAGCCCAGGGATGGCACCAGCAACAATGGCTAATTAACAACAGTGTCCTACAGGCCTGCCTACAGTCAGATCTCATGGAGGCACTTTTACTGAAGTCCACATCTCTCAGATGACTATAGCTTGTGTAGGCTGACATAACACAAGCCAGCACATTCTAAATTCATTGTAGAGTATCATTAAAATATCCTGAAGAGTTTAAAATTTTATTTTTGTTAAAGCCTCTCATAGTGGACATACATGATTCTCATATGATCACTGTATGATATGGAGAATATGGTATCTAATTTTTGAAGGTAAGTAAAAAACACATGTCATAATTATAATATATATATATATAATTTTTAAGACTATAGAGATAGCTCAGCAGTTACAGCATTCACTGCCCTGGCAGAAGACCAAGGTTCAATTCCCAGAACCCACATACTAGTTTAGCTCTAACTCCAGTTTTAGGGGGACCCTGTACATCTTGTGGCATCTGTTGGCACTTTCACCCACATGGTACACTTACATAAATGCGGGCAAAAGACTCACACATATAAAATAAAAATAAACAAAACTTTCAAAAATATTATCTTCAAATAATATCCATATAATTTAAAAATAAGCACAAAACTATCTTAAAATCCCACTACTTTAAATTGTTTCAACTATTCTATAAAGATCGCTTGTGTTATGAACATACATTATTCAAAAAAAGTTATAATAAATATGTTTAGAAATAACTCTGAAAGAAATGATGATATTCCAATCAACACAAAGTCACAGTCATCAGAATGCTTTACTCCAGCCATTCTCAACCTGAAACTTCCAACTATATACTGTTGAATTAAGGAAACATTTTTATCGCAGTAAACCTTTTCTTTATATTTAGCTTTGATCTGAACTGAGTAAAATCAATGTTATATCAAGTATAGCTTTTATCTTGAAAGGCAGACTTGGTTTTTAAGGAATTAGTTTGGATGGAAGCATAAAAATCATTTGGAGTTCTCTTCATGAAACTCTTATTGAATGCCTCACAACTTTCATTTGTCAATCGATTTTACAATCAGGCAATGTATACAAGACAATGCTTAAGCCATCAAGTTTCATTGATTTCACAAAGCTGTTTATCAAAGCAGAATTGAAAAATCTTCTTCGGCAGCTCAAACAAGTTTAACAACATCCAACCCCCTTTGCCAACACAATTATAAAGTCTTTGAATGATAAACTCACAACACTTTAAGCTTCAGAAATCCTAAATTTATCTATACTCCCCAGAGTGTCATTCCAAATGTAACTGCAGGTGACAAAAATCTATGTGAGTCCCTAATACAATTGCCAATTATTTTATTTAGTATTGATGCAATTACAAATGTGGCTATCTCTTTTGTTGCAAGGTTCTCTAGATTCAAAACTGGTATCTGACATAATCCCTATTCAATAAAATGGTCTGAAATTAAAAGTTTGTAGTGATTTAAAAATTTGGCTAACAAAATCATTCTTGTGATTCCTGGAAGGTAGTTCAAAATAATGAAGTAAAATATTGTCAATATTCATAATAACTCAATTTGTAAGTGTATGCTTATTATGACAATGATCTCAGAACTATATTAGTTTGCAAAAGAAGCAAACTAAAAAAAAAAAAAAAAAACAAAAGAATTTAAATAAAATATATAAATGTCATATCAAAATGCTTTTGGTGATAAAACAGTTAGATCTATAATTATTCAACACTTTGCCTAGAAAAATAATATCAATTGATGAAAATGTCTAAGGTTTTCTGTAAACACTCATAGCCCTGCAAAACCAGATAAGAAAAGATACATATATGCTATGCATATGTTATATGTCCAAATTTGGAAAATACAGGCAGGTGAATGTTTAAACATGGATTCCAATAGTGGCAAAATACATTGTAAAATATCATTTTCCCCCGAGGGACTAGGGGGTGTAGCTCAGTTTGTGGAGTGCTTGCTTTGCATTCGAAAAACCGCAGGTTGGATCCCAGAACTACAGAAAGCTAGGTTTCCCCACTGCAATCCCAACATTTCTGAAGTTGGAGCAGGAGGATCAGAAGTGTAAAGTCATTTTCACTACATGAAGAGCTGCCAGCTAGCACAGGATATATGGGAGTGTCTCAAAAGTAAGGTTTGTTTATCATTTGTTTGAATCCTAACATACTTTCTCTTTCAGAAATATCAATATAAAATGATTTATGTTACACATATTGTTCCATATTTTAAAATACATAGCCAGTGCAAACTTGAAAATACAAAAGACAAAGCAATATTTAAGCTGTAGCAGACATTCAAGTGACCATTATTGAGTCATATCATCATTATGCATAAATGGTAAACTTCATCAGCTCAGTTCAAAACATATCATCGAAGACGGCCAAATCTGTCACCTCGGCTACTGTGGTCATTTGATCCAAGCTGCTTCTCTCTCTGTTCTGCACTTAGAATGCAGCCTAACTGATATCTAGAGTTTCTGTATGATTTTAAAATTCATCCTGCACTTCTCCATACAGGGAACAATACACTCTTTAAAATAAACAAACTATCCTTGTCATTTTTCTACCAAAACAAAATTCTTGCTCTCTAATCACATTTCATGTGTGATGAGACCTTCTTAACATGGTCTCAAAGATTTTTACACCTTCTTATTTCATAATAAAAGACTGTCAAAACATTTGCACACGAGAGAGAGGGGGGAGAGGAGAGGAGAGAGAGAAATACTTTTTATTTATTCACTGAGCTGTGCATGCACTTTTTTAAAAAATATTTCCCTCTGTCTCTGTCTCTCTGTCTCTCTGTCTCTCTGTCTCTCTGTCTCTCTGTCTCTCTGTCTCTCTGTCTCTCTGTCTCTCTGTCTCTCTGTCTCTCTGTCTCTCTGTCTCTCTGTCTCTCTGTCTCTCTGTCTCTCTGTCTCTCTGTCTCTCTGTCTCTCTGTCTCTGTCTGTCTGTCTGTCTGTCTGTCTGTCTCTCTGTGTGTGTGTGTGTGTGTGTGTGTGTGTGTGCTTGTGAGTGAATGTACACTCATGTGTGCATGTGTAGGAGACATATATCAAGGTATCCTAGGAGGCCAGAAGATGGTGTTGTATCCTCAAAGCTGGAGCTACAGGCTGATCCAGATGTGAATGCTGGAATCCTAACTTTGCTCTTCATAATCAAATGATCTTAATAAGCATCGAGGTATTGCTACAACCTCTGGGTATTGCTTCTTTCATCTTCTATCCTAACCTAGTTTTCCTAACACAAATGTTAATTTTTCTAATGTGTCTGTTGGCCATTTTATGTTTCAATCACTAGCTTTGTGACATTTAATGAATTAGAGATGAGTTTAAATGTATGATATGAAACATCAACTATTAATAATAGGGTTATACATACTGATGTTAACACACAGTTGTCTTCCTGACTTCAAATATATTTTGTCCATTTACATTTTACAAAATTTCATATTTCAAAGATAGAAAAACTAATAGTGATGATCCAATTATTGGAAATAATATTTGTCACCTATATCAGTTTAAATAATAATTTAACTTCCCATCATCTCTTCAGAGTTCATCCTTGATCCTTTCCTTATGGCTGCCCTCCTCTAAAACACAGACCTAATTTACATTGTAGTATTGTGTTTTCTGTGCAAGTGCTAGGCTCTTAACTTTAATGTAGGTACTGGACTTGACAAGCAATTAAAGCAAACAATTTCCACTCATCAAGGCTTGCCAAATTAGTCATCTGCCATCTGCCCCATCATCTGGTGCTCCTTGAAGTCTTGCTGTGAATCTGGATGCACTTTCTCAGAATCAGAGGGACAGTGCAAGCCTCCAAGCTGGGGGAGTGCCAGTGGGAGCTAAGTATGTAAACATTAGCAAACATCTTTCTTCCCTAGATCATCCAGCCTTCAACCATCCCCCTGTGTGTAATAAAAACTAGCCTGATCGTGCTGCCTCTTCACAGAGAGACCTTTGCCATCCACTGTAATTAAAGTGGCAGCTTGGGAGACTTTTTGTTCTGTTAGAAATAAATGAAAGAAGTATAGATTTAATGTTTTTAATATGTTGCTATGTTCACATTCTAAGGCTCCTATCTTAAGCATCAATAACAACATTCATTAAGAATACACTGTACCATATTGCTTGTATTAGTGTCAGGTAATATTTCTTTTTCATTCTTTGAATTAGATAAATGTTTATTTGCATAGCAACTCATATGCAGGTTCTAAAGATATTCAGACTCAACACTGACAGGAAACACAAGAAAAAGCAAGAGAAAAACATGCAACTTAAAAATATTTCTTTTAGTTTTTGATATTATAGTATGGTTACAACTTCTCCTCTTTCATCTTCCTCCCTCAAATGCTCCTGTGTACCTTGCTTTTTATTTCAAATTCATGTTCTCTTCTTACATTGTTGTTGAAAAATGTATATATGCATATATGTCTGTACATGTACATACATTATTATTTATATAGCTATAAAATATATACATGTATATGTAGATAAATATATGTGTGTGCATGTATATGTATGTGTGATATATATATATATATATATAAAACCTGTTCAGTCTATATCATTATATAGATATGATATAATTATGTAGATCTATATCATTACTTGTATGCATGTTTTCAGGACTGACAATTTGGTGTTGAAGAATCCATTTGTGTGCTCCTAAACATATTAATTTTAAAACCCATGCCCTTCTTTCTGTAAGAAACTAAGACAGGATTGTATACGTTTAAAAGGTGGCTGTCTACAAGTCAGTAATATACCATGTTGCTGGATAAAATAATCCCAAGCCAAGATACAGGCTCCAGCCATCACATTGTGGCTGTATTTTGTGCCCATTCTAGTTCTGGGTCCATTTGTAGCGGATGAACTTGCCTAATTAAAAGTAGAAATCTTAGTTTGCCCAAAGTCAAGGTCATCCATCTAAGATGCATGCACATGAGGTAAGGTTGCTTATTCTGGGTGATGTGGTCTTAAGTAAGCATCACCTCTTCCAATCAGTACAAACACTGACAGTGAAGTGAACTCAGCAGACGAGGGGAGACTCCATGGCCTTTTGCCTAAGAACATTTACTGTATTTTCTGAATATTTACATGCAAAATCCAGTCTGAGGCAGCTATTTAACAAACTAGTTTAGACTGTTTTGACATGATATTAACATATACTACAGTATAAAATTATATCATATTGATTAAGTTGTTTTCTGATCATGTAAAGTCTGCTAGTGAAGATGAGAGTCTGAAAATTCCATTATTCTTATTGTTCTGGAAATGATTTGGTTGACTAGCGAGTTAGCAATTGCATTTAGAACATAACAGTACTTCAAAGTACAGTAAACTTGGGTTTCTAAGGATTAACTGAAATTGGGCATTTTAATAAAAAGCTGTTCACCATAGGGCACCCTCAGCCATATATATGTGTGTGTGTGTGTGTGTGTTCTGTTATACATTTATTTGATAAATTTTAACCAGGCAAAACAATATATGAAATTTTAAGCTATGTATGGAAAGTATAATAAATGTAGAAAATCTATTATCTATATAATAATTTATATTATAATAGAAAATCTACATTACATTTTGGTAGAGTAATTGTATTCAAATTTATTGAAGATCTATTAAAGTTAAAATTCCTGTCTGATTTATTAGCATTGGACAATATACAAACTTGATGCAGAAATTCAGCTTATCCATAAAAAACATAGCGAACCCCTCCCTGATATACTCACAATACATATCATTTCATAGAATAGAAATAGTTATCATTAATAACAATACATATTCTAGGAAAAAATTCTGTGCAATTATGGTAAGTGTTTTTACCCTTAGAAAACAAGTTATGGGCAACTAATATTTGCTGAGAGAAGAAGAATCAATCTTCTTCAGGGACAGGCAGCCTTGGGCTCATACAATCTCAGATAGTCATTCCTGAACACATATGTACATGTATACATAATAAAGAAGAGATCATGAATTTGAGAGGGACTAGGAAGACATCAGAGAAGTTTTGGTAGGGAGAGATGGGGGTAGAAGTGAAGTAAAATATTAGTCAGGTAGGAAATTCTGAAAAATAAAAAAATTGCATTTGTGTACGTCACAATAATTATATACACTTAGCTCATCCTGCTACCTCTGCTTATTTGTCTTAACTCACAAGTCAATATTGTTTTGGGGTACACAACACTTGCTTATCCTATCTGAGACCCTGAGTTCCACCCCTATTCACAAAAAGATCAATTATATGTGGATAAAACCACAGTGCATTAGGCATACAATTGTATGCCACTGCCTTTAAAATTGATTGTGAGATGAGCTCTTATTAAAGTAACTTGGTATGTACAATCACACACATTTTCACTTTGTTTACATTTTAAACATTTAAAGTTAATTTTTCTGAATTTACAGATATGCTTATTCATATTTGTAATTTCACAAATACACAATAGAGTTTTATTATACACAAAATTCTGCACTGGCATAATGGGTTAGTTGATGGGGCAGTGCATACTATGTGGATATTGGCTTGAATGCTATATTCCCAAGGGAAGTTTCACAGAAGCCTGAAGTTAAGGATCTGATGTCCTATATGGTTTTTTTTTTCTTTTTATAAAGCAGCTCAAATGAACAACGTAGCAAAGACTGTAAAAGATAGAAATATAGAAGTCCAGCTTTTTAATGAAATTAAATTATTCAGTGTGACACATGCAAGAAAACAGATGTGACACAGTTTACATTATTAGAAATGTTGGATAGAAATGTCTTCTAAATTTAACACTAAACTGTGGATGTCATGGGCTGGAGAGAAGACCAGTTCACTCAAGAAACTCATGAATTTAGATGCCTAACATGGCCATGAAGAGCTGGTGTTACAGCACATGCATATAATTCTAGTATTAGGAAATCAGAGGTCATGGATTCCTGTAAGGCACTGTCTACCCAGTACAGCTGAACCAATGCTTTTTCATGTTCTGTAAAGATTTTGTCTCAAATATATGATGGAGAAGGATTAAGGAAGACACCCAATATCAAACTGTGGCCTCCATGCACACCAACAAAAACAACAATAACTAAAAAACCACTAGAGTTCACAAAACTATTCCACGTAACATTGAAAATATTCTATATCCACTAACATTATTATTATTATCATTATTGTTATTGTTCTTATTACTATTAATATTATCAGTAGGGTGCTGCAGCATCAGATGCAATTTGAAATGTCCAAAAGTGGGGATATGGAAAATGAAGACACTACTTCCAGTAGTTAGAAAAGTCTCCCAGTGGAGAGATGGGTTTCCCCAACCCACCTTCAAAGTTTTCAACCCAAAATTGTTTCTGTGTAAAAGAAATGCAGGGACAAAACTGGAACAGAGACTGAAGGAATGGCTGACCATTGAGTAGCCCAATGTGGGATTTATCCCATAGGGAGCACCAAACCTGACACTATTACAGATTCTATGCTATGCTTGCAGACAAGAGCCTAGAATGGATGACTGTCCTTTGATGGCTCTACCAGCAGCTGACTGAGACACATGCAGATATAGCCAAGCATTGGACCGAGGTCGGGACTTCTATGGAAGAGTTGGGGGAAGGATTGAAGGAACTGAAGGGGATGATAACTTCATTAGAAGATAACTGTGTCAACTAACCTGGATCCCTGGGAGCTCCCAGAGACTAAGCCACCAACCAAAGAGAAGAGACTGCTCCAAGGCCCCTGGCACACAAATAACAGAAGAATGCCTTATCTGGCCTCAGTGGGAGAGGATGTGCCTAATTCTGTAGAGACTTGATGCCTCAATGTTTATGACCAGGTAGGGTAGTCTCTCAGAGGCGAAGGGGAAGGGGTAATGGGGAAAGAATTCTGGCAGGGGAAACCAGGAGGAGAGCAACGTTTGGGATGTAAATGAATCAAATAATTAATTAATAATAAAAAATAGACTTACAGTTTATTTTCTTTGTAGAACATATGGGAAGTAACAAAAAAGTCTAAAAGCCCATTTAAAATAAATCAGTATTTGTATTGTTATTTGTATATTTCTGTAAATCTTTGAAAAAGTCTGTGAATGCAAATATCTTCTGTGTAAAAGCAGTTACACATACAATTAATATTTGGAATAGTTTGTATACTTTCTTGAGGGTGAATAATAATTTAAAAGCAACTCACCCTCTGTTCACCTACACCTACAAGTGGGAATAGAAATCACATACTAGTATTTTCAATAGCACAAACATGATCAATATTTAAAAGTAGGAAAACCTCATCTGAACATGATTCACTTTATCTCTCACAAATACATACTTTATAATTTAAAATAACATGCAATTTTTGATAAATTATTCAAATGTGTACCTTTTTATTATGGAATTCAGAGTTATGCTGAAAGTTTCAAAACCATTGCATAAAATCAATTTTCTGTTGCATTCTTTTAAATTTTCATTGCTCAGGTGTGTTTGCCACCTGATTAGAACTTACATAAAAATACAAGTTGTTTTCTTAATAGTTTAAAATGAGTACATTTTTAAGACATCAGTTTTGTATGGTTGTACCATTTTACTGTTATCTCAAGCATAATAAACCAACCCTTTAATGCAATCAATTGTTTCTAAAGAAGCTTTTTAGGAATGTAAGTGAATCTGGGTGTCTGCCTGTATTATCAGCTACTTCTGGGATTGAGAAGGGGCAACCATAACACCAAGAATTCTAAGTAAATTAGGATCTCATATAACAAGGAATAGGATATATATATATATATATATATATATATATATATAAATATATATATATATATATATATATATATATATATATATATATACATATATAGTTGAAAAATTATGTGGTATACTAAAAGAATTTTCCTTTGTTCCAAATACTGCTGGATGATATAGTTGAGATATGATCAAGTTATCCATCAACATCCAGGATGTGATGTGTGTTAAGGGAAGTTTTACCAGGATTGTTTTACAAGCTAGACAAGGGCAAAGACAGGCAAAGACATAAAGAGCCAGAGAATGAGAAGCGGGCAAGAGATTAGAACATGTGGTCCAATTTATTACGCAGTCAGGCAAAGCAATTCAGTGAGAAACTGGGAGAAGCCACTTTGTATCAGCCAGCATGGAAAGGAGTTTTGGCCAAAAGAGCTGAGTTGCATCAGCCAGCCAGAGTTCAATAGAGCTAGAAAGGATGAGCTTATTCAATAGTAAGCCTCTAAGATGACAGTTACATGTGGCAAATAAAAGTTACTTTTACAAATGATCACAACAACAATAATAACAACTTAAATTTGACTATATCTATACTCACAAGGCTTTGACCCCATCTGAAATCTTGTCTCTTCTGGTGCTATCCCTTTCATTTCATGTACATATTAAGTTCCTGCTACAAGATCATTTTGCAAGTCTTTCAGCATTGCTATAAGTATTTCTAGATGCTTATTATTGATTTGTGAGTTTAACTTCTTGATCAATGACAAACAAGTAACACTGTTTGTGGTACCTTGAGTGAAATTGCTCTATAAAATTACACTATAAAACACCTACTGTACCTGCCATATTATAACTTCAGTTCCATCCAGTTTCTTAAAGTCAAGTACTTTATTTTGTTCACAACTCTATTACAGCACTTAGAACAGCTTGATATATTTAAAAAAAGAATAAATATTGGATAGATGGATGTATATCTATGCAATTTTATGTTCTTCCTAAAATTCTGCTTCACCACTAATTCAAATAGTATTTTTGTTGTACATTATTGTTCTTAGAAATAATCAAATCTTGATGATAATGAACATGAAATAGCTAGATAGGGATAGAAAAGAAACTTTTATTAAGGCTATTGTCCTATATATCAGTGTTACATTCTTTTAAAGCATATATAGTGGCCCAGTTATAAGGAAAGAAATCACAAGACTAGTGAATGTATTCAGCAGTAAAACTAGACCATTAACTCGTCAGGTAGGTTCAAGAACACTTAGCTATTCAACATCAGTCCCTGCTGTAAATACAAACAGATCTTCACACAGACCTTCTTTTCTCAGTCTTGACTGAGAAAGTTAAATATGGCTTATTAGATGACAAGAGTTATGTTGTTATTTGAGGTGTTTTAACAAAAGCATGTACCATATAATATAGTATTATATGCTAAATATAATTCTCACTATTTTAAATTTAAAGTCATATGTCAATATCCCCATATTTCCAAATCATCCCAGGAGCTGCATTTAATAAACATTTTTTTTTGCAATAGGAAATAATCAGCTTACAATTTGAGCATTTTATATATTCAGATTTCAAAAATCATGTTCACTTAAAAATAATCAAACCTGCATTAATAATTGTGGTATAGCTTAACATCAAATGACTGAGATATTAAGCTATTATAAGAGTTATATAGATAATAACATTTTAAGTGCATAATTCACAAAGCAGTTTTGCTCATATTAACCTCTTTGATTACGAATTATCTAAGAGTTGGTTCTAAAAGGCAACACGATTAGATTAATTGCCTGGAATTCAACATTTAGTACCTTGTAAAAGAATCTCAAAGAAATGTTTTGATTTTTCTCATGATTTATAAATGAGGCGTTAAAAATGTCCACAAATGCTAGGTATCTATGCCTTTAGGACCTAATGACTCATGGGGAAAGAATAAAAGGAATGGGTGAATAAAAAGAGACTGGTGAGGTATTCTATTAGAGAAGAGTTCAAATCCCAGCAACCACATGGTGGCTCACAACCATCTGTAATGAGATCCGATGCCCTCTTCTGGTGTGGCTGAAGACAGTGACTGTGTGCACACATATATAAATAAATAAATCTTGAAAAAGGATACAAGCACATTTACGCTGTTCGTGTACATTGAGCCTAAATATAAAATGGAGTTAGAATAAAAATATTCATTTTCATTAAGACAGCATGCAAATTTCAGAAGATTTTCTCAAGTGTTACTTGCCTGACTCATAAAGTTTGGGTGGGGATTCCTTTGGTCCCACTCATTGTTTCTGTACTAGTTATCAGAACCTCTGCTCCGAGGTATTCCTTTAGGAATGGTAACAGTTGCCATCAATTTCAGAGTTGTCTGGTGCATTTTTTTTCTATTACAATACTTGCATTTTATACTCCATGCTAGAACTACCCCCTAGGAAAGCTAAAGGAGGGGGGGTAGAAATGATAATTAAACCTTTTCTACATATGACTACTAATTTTCCTCAATTAAATAAATCCGAACAAAAAAGATTAATTTAGAAGAAAAGAAAGGAGAGGAAAAGAAAGGAAAGGAAAAGAAAAGAAAGGAAAAGAAGAGAAAAAGAAATGGTCCACCCCAGGTAGCTGTGGAGAAACTTAGTCCGGTCTACATTACAAGATACATAGCTTTCAGCCTATTGTATCTGACACGTTAAAGCCACCAGCTAGAGTAACAACTTTGGCCAATAACACAAAGTTAAAGAGAAGCCATAGGCAACATTTATTGTGGTTTCTAACTCTAAGGTTTCTCCTCAGTCCATTTTGGAACCTTTTGATTTCTTTTATTTATTTATTTTTTCTTCACACTCATTGTTCAAAACTGTCCTCTTCTGCCCCTCACGACTGTGCTGGAAAATCCTGGTTGATTTGTTAGTATTCACCCTAGACTCACTCACTAACTTACATTTACATGCCATATCTGTTTCAGCCCAAGTCCCATGGCAGGCAATGTGCTGCCCATGCTGGGGAGTCCTCATTAGGGGGCCTGAATTATTTTGCTTTTGTTATAACTGAGGTTTGATGGGTATCTGTGATTTCAGATAGTTTTGGATAGTCCTTGCATCTTGATGATGTTGCCATGTGCAATAACTTTTGCTTTAAGTCTAAGAGAGAAGACACACCTAACCCTTAAGAGCCTTGAAAACCCAGGGAGTGACGAGGCCTGGTGGAGTTGGGGGAATGGGGACATCATTTTGGAGTTGGGGAGGAATAGGAAGAGGAGCTGTCAGAGGGCAGACCAGGAGGGGGTTAACAACTGGACTGTAAACAAAGATTAAAGATACTACTACTACTGCTACTGCTACTGCTACTGCTACTACTACTACTACTACTACTACTACTACAAATAATAATAATAATAATAATAATAATAATAATAATAATAAAATATAGCTGAGATCAGGAATAAGTTATTCAGTGTTCTAGTTAGTTCCACTTAAAGTTTCATTCTTTCTTTTATTTTTGCTTGTTTGTTTGTTTGTTTGTTGACTGAGCTCCTTAAGAACATTAACTCTATTACCTGACACTATCAATGCTATCCTTCATTTGAAAATTTATACCGGTCCTTCTTCTTCTTATTTGAAGAATCAGCACGCTTTGCCTGTGGACCTTAAGTTGCATGAAGCACTGTCTTGGCTCCAAAACACTTTAATTCCATAGCAACGCCAGCAATGCTTAAACTGCAGGAGCCTACACTGTTATGTCTGAACTGCTAGGGGGCTTTCTGGAGAGAGGGTCCTAACTACTGGAGGCATTAACTCTATTTAATGTTTTCTGGATTAACATGTACAAACACCAATTGAGTGTTTGTGTAGCAAAGTCTGTGCAGCAGACCCTCCAATTTATTTTCTCAGTAGATTTGGAAATTCAAGGGTTGAAAAAGCCTCACTGTCTCCATATCAGCTGTACATTGAAACATGTGGATCTGTCTATTTAGACAGCACTGGTTAAAATGGGATAAATGTATCCCAGAGTTAAGAACAAGGGTTATCTAAGGAGAAGATATTGATACAGAAAAGTCCTATTGTTACTGTTGATATACTTTCAAAGAGGAATTAGAGTATGATTCTGAAATGATTAATGTCTCAATAACACAACATGTGGATAAGTAACTCAGAAAAATATAAGGGTTAATTAAAGTCATAGCTAAGGGCACCGATGCTTCTAAAACTTCAGAATCACATACAGAAACCCTAAGGAGTGCATGGTAACAAACTGTCAACTGGAGATTATTACATTCTAAAGCACGCATGATAAAGGCCATAATTGCAACACAGAGATAAAATGAAATATCCTGCACTAACCTCTAATATGGTAGATAAATATAAAAACCTTTGTGAACTTCTGGAAATGCAGCAGATTCACAAGCAGAATTAAATGAATGCAGGTGGACACACTAAAAATCTCCCTCGGGATAGAAGCCAGAAAAAAAAAAAAGGAATTCCAGTAAAATTAAAAAACAAAACAAAACAAAACAAAACAAAACAAAACAAAACAAAACAAAACAAAACAAAACAAAACAAAACAAAAACGTCTGTTAGTTTATAAAGTACCACAGTCTTGCTTTGTTATTCTGGTCTTTCTGAGCTCTCCGATAACCCTGGAAAGAAGAGCCAACTCTATCTACAGTGGCATAAAGTTTCTTCTTCATATTTCCAGCTTGCAAGAGGTAGATGAGGTAATAGTCTATGCCTTTCTTATGATTTATAATTCACCCTGTTCTCACTTCTAAAATATACCAAATAGTCATTAAAATACCACAAATCTTCATTGCTCCATACAAAATTTTACTGAATTATAGATTTTTGAGTATTTTACAGATTTTCTGTTAAGATTAAAATAGTTTTGTATTTTCAATAAAACAGAAATACATTTTTTCATGAGCGGCGCATGCTAGTGAAGTTAGCTTCTATCTTCTTAGTCCATTGATCACCAGAGCTTTTTATCCAGAGACACGGAAAGTAGCACTGGCATGGTGGCACTGGTTGTATGTGCTGTGTGCATGTAAATAACAATGTGAGCAATGAACAGCACTTCTTCCCATTCTCTTAGAGTGGGAGAAGACCAAATGATAACTAGACTCAAGGAAAAATATCTGAAAAGAAGAGTATATATACACACATGTTATATATTATTAATATATACCACATGACATATATGTACATATAATATATACACATAACATGTATATACATAATATATAAATAAATGATACATATGTGTGTGTGTGTGTGTGTGTGTGTGTGTGTGTGTATGTGTGTGCAAAGAAGAGCTAGGACCGTTAAGTTTCTCCGTATCAATACATATAAATTAATCAAAAGGGAATAATGAAGTTATTATTAATTACCTTATAATTTGATGCTAAGAGTAGCATACATGCCAAATAACAATATTTTCATTATTTCATTATTGTGATAGGAAAGAAATATAGAAGATAAAATAATCTGGTTTCCTTGCAACAGGATAGATACGAAGAATAGGGTAGAAGGACTGGAAAGGTAGGTAAAACAATTTTTGAGAAGAGTAATATATAAAATGTTATATTTTATTTGAAAAATTTACATGAATGATATGTCAGTAGATATCTTATCATAAATTATTTTTCATGCCATACATGTCTACACATATCTAATTGCCAACTGCATTATTCTCTTGAAATTGTATGTACATTGACACACAATTTGTAAGCCAACATCCTCATCATGTGAGTTCATTTAAAAAAAAAAACAAAAAACAAAAAACAAAAACCACACCAATGTATTGGGTTTTATAGATCCATAAAATGAAATGGTTCATAAAATGTTAGAAGGTGTTCTAGGTTTTACATGAAAATAAACAACATATGAAACCTGATAATCTAGCAATAAAGGCTACAATAGCAACATAGAGTATCTATTCAGCTTAGAGAGATGTAAGAATGCAAATAACATCACCCTAGTCCACAAAATTGAATTTTTCAAACATGCTTAGTCTGTAATGATGCCTACATGTCCATGTCTTTAACATAAAAACAGCATATCATCCCATTATCTACATTACTCTATGAAATCATTCATATATCCTGCTTCTTTCACTCCCAACATAACTTTATTTATTTTCGTTTCATTTTAACTTAGATAGAGATTTATTGTAAAACATATTACTCTTGGTCATTAAGACCTCATGATTTTATAAAGTTGATAGACAAGACAACAACAAGACAACACCTATACCAGAGAGACCAGAAGACAGAAGACCAGGACATTACACACCCCTTTAGGGCAGGGGCTGTGTTTGTATTGATCAGTGATGCTTAACTCCAGCAGTTTACAGAATGCTAGCAGAAGACAATGCTAGAAGAAGTCAGGCAGCAAATATTTGCTTATGTTGAAACTGCTCAAATTTCCTTGAACCTGAGTGGAAGGCCAAACCTATGAATTGGTGCATTAAGGTCCTAGTGCTAAGATGACCAAGTTATCCACTTTGGGTTTTAGAACAAGCCTCCCTGTGCTTGTTTTGTTTTGTTTTTGTTTTCTATTTAATCATTTTCTTTTCTTTTATTGGATATTTTTTATTTGCATTTCACATGTTACCCTCTTTTCCAGTTTCCCCTCTGGAAACCCTTTACCCCCTCCCCACTCCCCTTGATTCTACAAGGTTGTTCCCCCATTCACACACTCATTCCCATCTCCCTGCCCTGGCATTCCCCTACACTAGGTCATCAAGCCTTCACAGGACCAAAAGCCTCTCCTCCAATTGATGCTAGACAAGGCCATCCTTTACTACATATGTGGTTAGAGCCATGGGTCCCTCCATGTGTACTCTTTGGTTGGTGGTTTAGTCCCTGGGAGCTCTGGAGGCTCTGGTTGGTTGTTATTGTTGTTTTTCCTGAGTTACAAACCACTCAGCTCCTTTAATCCTTTCTCTAACTTCTCTATTGGGGACCCTATGCTCAGTCCAATGTTTTGTTGCAAGCATCTGCCTCTGTATTTGTCAGACTCTGGCAAAGCCTCTCAGGAGACAGCTATATCAGGTTCCTGTCAGCAAGCACTTCTTGACATCTGCAGTTGTGTCTGGGTTTGGTGACTGTATATGGGATGGATCCCAAGCACATGGCTGAATCAACTACTGTCTCCTTCCACCCTGACCTGCAGTTCTGTCTGTTTCTCTTTTCAGATGACTGCCTTCCTATAGAATCATTACACTGGTTTGGAGGCCACCTCCTTCAGTGAGACTTTACCTCAGCTAGTTAGCATTTATGACCAATTTCAAATCAGGTTATATTATGAAGTCCACATGGGTAGTGGTTTCAACATACATGTTTAGGGGACTCAATTCAGTCCACAGGAACTACTAACATTAATTTTCTTCATTTCTGCTATTTAATTTTCCCATCAATCCTCCACTGGTTTCCTTTCATCAAGAGGAATCCTTTTGGAATCAGACTGTGAATATAGAGTCAATGTACCGAAGAACAGAGCCTCCTTTCTTGAGTCTGACCTCTTGAGCTTACTGATTATTTTGCCAGATCTCTTTGGCTAATGCTTCATTTGGCTGTGGTGAATTCACACAAATTATCATCATTTACAAGAACTGCTTGCCTAATTATCATGCACTAGAATAACAATTACGCATATCATTAAATTCCTGTGAGATAATCTTCAGTATAAGTTTTATTTGATTAGGCCACTAAAGTCTGTTCATGCATGCTTAGCCTTCATAGTGAGTTGCTCACGATGAATGGTTTTAAAACATAATGATAGCAATATTGGCTGCAACTCTAAAACACTGACCCCCTCCCCCAAAAAAATATTTCCCCGATTATCCACCTTGTGAAGGTTAGAGCAATCAAATGTGGGCTGAATACAATCACACTTTCATATATCAAATATAAATAAAATGGAAAACCATAGTTAGTGTTTTAGGCTTCCTAATTTGCACATTCTAACTAGGAAGATATCTGGGCTGATAGTGTAAGGCATACATACCAATTGTAATACCTATCATACATCTCCATTCAGAAGTAAAAACAAAAATCAAAACAAAAAAGATTATGGCAATTTTAAATAAAACTTATGTCAAAATGAGCCTCTGTTCCTGAGTCCCCTCATTTGGTGAATAACCACCAAGATCAGATAGCTTCACCAGGCAAAGGCCGAATTATTTCTGCTTATACCGTTCTCACCGCACCACCAGCAAATCCTTCAAATCCTTGTTATTTAATATCCCAAACAACTTCCATGTCTTCAGTTCTCAATAATAAAGTGTTATTCGTTATTGCAATCTCTGCCACTATTATTTTTTTCTAGATTGCTGTAACATCTGTCTAAACAGAATTAATTTTAACCAACACACACTCTGTCGTATAGTTGTCTTTAAAATACAAATCTGAATATACATTATTTCTAGCAAAAAGAAAATATCTCTCAATAGCATATCTTAGATCCTGTGATGAAAGATTCTAAGGGCATGTGCCACTTGCCTCTTCTTTACCTGCCAAGTGTTCCACATCAGCATCCCCTGCTCCCACATCAACTTTTTCCAATTCACACTCCTCACTACAGCAATCCTGAGCCTATATCAGTTCCTTTCACCTATGGTCTTTACACAAATTCTTATTTCAAGGGAAATAATTTCTATTGTTTCTACTACAAACTCCCTTCCTACTTACCTTCCAGTCCCAGCAGATGGTCAAAATATTTTCAAAAAAGCTAAGAATGTTTGTGTTACTAGTCTGGCTCTCAACACAGAAATAATTCTTATAATAGTAATAAATTATATATGCACATATAAGTATTAAATTATATTTTAAATGTAAATATTAACATATTTATAATTATATATAGTATATAATTAGTTTGTACTATTACTATAAGCTCAATCTAAATTAATATTTTCTATGGTTCAAATCATGAGAGAATATATCTCCAAAATCAGCATTAGTTAACAAGTTACAGTTTGAGAAAAGAATATCAGGTTTCAGAAAACACATATTGATGTGAAAGAAAGGATCCAAGATGACATGTTTCAACACATTCTGCAACTGTGAAAATATAGCAGGTATAAGCTAATAGATGTTTGATGATTCCCACCAGTAAGATCTATAAAAACAGCTATTTATAAGGGAGACATTTGATTGTAGTGCTCATAGCTAGTAACCAAATAAGTTCTTAATTATCATTTCTTCCAATAAAGAAGACTTTTGAATTATTCTTTCAAATTCTAGAACAACTTAAAACATACCACACTTGGTAATATCATTTGCTACTAGTGATTTTAAAAAGCGATATATTGATATAGTAAACTGCTTTTTGATTCAGTTTTCTAGAAAGTTCACTAGCCAAAAGGAAAAAAAAAAAAAAAACCTCACAAAAGTCAAAGCAAAATAACATCAAAATAGTTGGATATGTTAGTATTGACACTAAGAACATTAGATGTGTAAGGTTTCAGACCAAACAAAATCTAAGAACAAATAAATTTCTGTGGACTGTTTATTGTTTGTTTTCTCCCTAATCTTCCTATATCTCGTCCTGAGAATTTATAATCACACATTGCTATGTAGAACAGAATGAATAAATTATATGTCAACTTATCTTTTCCTTTTCCTATCTCTAGATGTTGGCCTCATCTTGTCCTTGTACAATAGATTATTAATGGAAAGTGTGGGTTGCTTTTGTTTTTTTCAATTACTTGTCACTTACCGACCCAAGATTCATGCCTTTATGCTTCCTTTAATTAATGATAGAGTGCATTTCTTCACATACTTAGCAACTATGCTTTCCTTGGGATGATATGAGGCATTAAGGGGCTTCACGTGTTCTACATGTAAAACTCAGCCAATTCACAAATATAACTTGATAATAAAATCATTGCTTTAAACTACTCAGTATTGAGAATGCATACTACGTTGCATGGGAAATGTTAAAGGAAGGAGCCTCGTGAAAATATCTGACTTAATTTCATTGTTTTCTAAAACTCTATCCTGGAAATTCTAAATATAAATTTTGAAAAAATTCCATATTTTTCTCCTCTTCTTAGGACTCTACATTTTAGAACCACACTGGCTTTCATTAGATGAAAATCCTTCCTCCCCAAAAGTGAAAACAGATGCTTTTCAGCAGGTTCTACTCTTTGAGTAGAAACACACACTGAAAGTCAAGAACCTGGGAAATAGATGATTGAAGATCAATAAGGAGAAAGGTGATAAGATAGAGTACTGGAGTAAGGAATCACAACCCATCGTCCATGTAAATAATACTGCCAAATAGCAAAATTAATCAATAATAAGACATACATAAAGACAAATCAACAAAATGAACATGAGCAGCCTGCCAACAAAACAAGAAAAGTTGTTCTTTAGTAAGCTTAATAAATAAAAATTATTATTAGAAATAACTAATAAGAAATAAAATACATTCCTTTTGAGAGGTATTGGGTCATTACTGAAGGCACATAGTTAAACACATTAGAGACAGAATACAATTCTATAGTAAAGGAAAATAATATGTAATAATCAATATAGCATATTGCTACTTTTTACTCATTTAAACAATTGCCATAATGTATGCACACAAATATGAAAAAGTGTCCAGAAACCATCACTTTGTTATTACATATTTTTTTGTGGCATGTCTGGTCCATAAAACATGGCTCTTCTCATTGTTGCATATCAAAATTTAACAAGGCATGAAAACCACATATTATTGTACACATTTTATTTATAAAGAAAATAAAAGTCAAAATGACTTTGAAAGTCGTAACAATAGATAACATTTATTGAGCTCTTATGTTCCTCAGCTCTTAACTGAACATTTTACACAGCATATTTCATTTAGTTGTCACCACTGAAAGTGGGAGTCTTAGAGAAACTCAGAGATTTGTGTGCCTAGCAGCCTCTCCATTGCCTGGCTGAACACAGAAAAGAGCCTAATGGCTCCTTGCACTGATGCAGAGAAATAAGAATAGGGATTACATGATAATTTTTTTCATAAAAATCTCACATTTATTCTCTTGTGTTTGTGTAAAATAAAATATCTCATGTTAGGCAAACAATACTGGGAAAGAGGAATTTTAAAAATTGCCAAATCTGGGGAAATTGAGTTTAGAACTCACTTCAGTACAGAGGTCAGACGGCTGTAAACTACATGATGTCAAGACCTGAACTTGGGCTCTCTGCAAGAGCCTCAAGTGCTCTTTTCTTTTGCTTTTAGTTTTAGTTTTGATTTTGGGTTTGGGTTTGGGTTTGGTTTTGTAAGGCAGACTTTCTCTGTGTAGCCCCAGATATTCTAGAACTAGCTCTGTATACTGAGCTAGCTTTGGACACAGAGATCCACCTTCAGCTGGAATTAAAGTATTGTGACACCCCTATGGACCACAAACACCTTTAATTGCTGAGCCAGGTCTCCAGCCCCTTGGGTTTCCTTTTAATATACTCTTTATTAAGGATATGATAACAATGAAAGATCAATGTTAGGCTCAGATTCTCCATTCCTTCTTTATTCTTCTCATATATAATTTGCTGTTTAAAATCTGGTTATATATTGGAATACATAGAATAGTATTTTAGAATGACAAGGGAAAAGTAATGAAGACATAATTTGTGTGCCAAGATAGTGTGAGAGTGATCACCTCCCCTATTTAAGAAAGCACAGCAAAGTGAGGGATGGTAGACCAGGACAAGTATTCTGTCTCAATAAAATAGTGAAGACTACAAAATGCTAAATATTAACATCATTTAAGAGGTTAGTTACACATAAAAAATATTTTTAAACATAATTACTTGCTATTCATGATTTATCCGTAATCAATTGTTTAGAAAATGAACATGTCTATTTCCCATTCAAAAACTAGAAGATGATAGCCATAGAAAATCATTCTAGAACACTCATTTATTTTTAGACCCTGAAAATACTGACGGATGCTATGTTTTGAAAGCATTACCAAAGCCCAGGAGGTTGAAAACATAACTCCTCCCTCAACTCTGTTGAGAGGTAGGACCTTTAAGAAGACATAAGATCCTTCATTGGGGACCCTGTGTTCCATCCAATAGATGACAGTGAACACCCACCTCTGTATTTGCCAGGCACTGGCATAGCCTCACAAGACAGGGCTATATCAGAGTCCTGTCAGCAAAATCTTGTTGAAATATGCAATAATGTCTGGGTTTGGTGATTGTTTATGGGATGGATCCCCAGGTGTGGCAGTCTCTAGATGGTCCTTCCTTCAGTCTCAGCTCCAAACTTTGTTTCTGTAACTCCTTCCATGGGTATTTTGTTCCCCCTTCTAAGAAGGATCGAAGTATCCACACTTTGGTCTTCCTTCTTGTTGAGTTTCATGTGTTTTGCAAATTGTATCTTGGGTATTTTAACTTTCTGGGCTAATATCTACTTATCAGTGAGTGCATATCATGTGTGTTCTTTTGTGATTGGGTTACCTTACTCAGGATGATATCCTCCAAATTCATCCATTTGCCTAAGAATTTCATAAATTTGGGTGGGTTGGGGAGCAAGGGGGAGGGTATAAGGGATTTTCAGAGAGGAAACTAGGAAAAGGGGGATAGCATTTGAAATGTAAATGAAGAAAATATAATAATAATAATAATAATAAAGACATCAGATCATGATGGTTCTGGCTTCATGAAGGAGTCAACTCTTCAATGTAGAATAGGTTAGGGATCCAGAACTTTGTTTCTGATAAAAAGATGAGCACACCATATACCTTCTCTCTTTCACATAAGCAGGGAGTATCTCTTGCTCTTCCACCTTCCAGCATGGGATGGTGCAGCAAGAAAGCCCTCACTAGATGCAAGACATCATAGTCTTGGACTACATGGATACCTCCATGTAGAGAGGGAAAGATTTAAACACAAATTTACTATCTACTGTCCAGTGTGTGTTTCTTCTCTCTCTCTCTCTCTCTCTCTCTCTCTCTCTCTCTCTCTCTCTCTCTCTCTCTCTCTCTCTCTCTCTCTCTGTTAATCAGTCATAGAAACACAAAATTGGAAAGAAATATGTGAATAAAATTATATTCTTTCAGCCATAACCATTCTACAAAGAGTACTCACATATCTAAACATTCAGCTAAAAGACAAATAATGTGGAAACAGAGAGCGAGGAAAATGATTCATAAGACTTCAATGAGAGATACACTTTTAGAAGCCAAACTGCAAACTGATCATGCAAGCCTTGCATGAATGAATAAGGAAATCATTACTTTTATTGACAAATTAGGGAAGCTTTGGATTTTATTCATGAGTTCTTTGTGCACATGTAATTCTCTCTCTCTCTCTCTCTCTGTGTGTGTGTGTGTGTGTGTGTATGTGTGTGTGTGTGTGTGTGTGTGTGTGTGAGAGAGAGAGAGAGAGAGAGAGAGAGAGAGAGAGAGAGAGAGAGAGAGAGAGAGAGAGAGAGAATGCTGCTTTGAATTTTGTGGTATATTCTCTGGGTTGATATATATATCAATAATAAAAATACAACTATATAGACTTCTAGAAACCTGACAGACAAGTTATGCAGCACAATGTTGACTATATTTTGGGTTTAAAGGCAGATGTGGTAAAGCAGCACAAGTTGTGTGTAGGGTAGTTAACTTTGAGTGGCACTTAGTGTGCATTTACTCATGGCAAACGGTCCTTCTTATGCTGCCTGTTTTATCCTGATCCATGATAGTGAAGGTCAGTGAATCTAATTTGACAATAATGAGCTTGCATTGCAACACGTTATAATATTGAGGTGTCACTTCCTCTTCAGAAAGGTACCAGCTGAATCTAAAAGGCTGCTCATGACACCACGGAATCCCCAGGAGAGCTCAGCAGATTCAAAGAACATGATTCTCTTATTTTTTCCCCCAATAATAGAGACAGCAGAGATTACTAACATGTTCAATATGCATTAAAATAAGACCAGACTGATAGGAATGCTTTAATTAATAACAGTTATCTTCTGCAGCATCACTATTCCAGCCAGGTCTGTGAGCATGAAGGAGAAACTTGACACTTGTGCCTCTTTGTGGACAGAGAGATTTTCAGCAAAGCTGATGGAAACTAAGCGCATGAACGATACTGCAATTCAAATGTACTGTAAAATTACTGAAATGATTTCAATGTCACAGAACTATATTGCATTGCATTTATGATTATTACCCCATGCTATGCCTTGGTGATATTTTGTCAAACATCTAAAAACTTGTCTTAAAAAACATTGTATCCTTCAGAGAAGAATATTCATGCAACTATTATTTCATGAGTTGTATAATAATTATTCCATGCAACATATATTCCATATCCATTTAAAACATCCTATCTATAATACCTACATACAGTTTTACTTGACAATATTATAATAGATATACTTGTATTAATATAAAAGATACAGAAGTTGGACCTCATGGTCAAATGCAGGTATTGACCTATCAAAGATACAACATAGCCTACCATCTTTAAGAATCCTGTTATATATATCAGGCTTTATTTATTTCTCAAAAGACGATTCTGGAACATGGTTTATAAGACCAACCATGGATTTATGTTTAAAACATACATTCCTGACCACACCTCAGAAGTTCTGAGTCAGTATTTTCTTAGACAGTGTCTATAAATCTGCGTTTAATAAGCCCTCCAGATATTTTTCTACACTAAAACTTGAGATATTTTGTCTTACATCAGCATTTATTAAGCAGAAAGACATAGAATTCTAGAATACATGAACTATGGATGGGGGTAAATATGTGCCTTTTCTAAACTCTAATTAAAATTTATCATTACCTGTAATTATGAGTGTACTTTTAAAAAATCACCATAGGTTTAGTATACCCATGAGTCTATCATCATTAAAATTGGCAGATATGTTCCTTTTATATTTATAAGTTTCAAAATATTATTAAAATTGGCCTTTAATCTGAAGTGGATAATTTTTAAAATCCGTGCTCTTAATTTAATGAATTAGAAAATGATCATATATATTGTAACAATGGAAAAAATATTTTGACAGATGTATTTCATTATAATTGGATTCCTTTCTAATTGTGTGCATTTTATTTAATTCATTTTAAAAATATGTTTCTGGGTGAGGCACACAGCTTCATTGGATCACAATATCCATCATGGGAAGAGAAGTCCCTAGGTCTTGATATCTCTATATGCCCCAGTAGAGGGGAATGCCAGGGCCAAGAAGTGGGAGTGGGTGTGTAGGGGAGTAGGGTGGGGGGAGGGTATAGGGAATTTTTGGGATAGCATTTGAAATGTAAATAAAGAAAATATCTAATAAATTAAAAAAACAAACCAAAAAAGAAGGCAAAAAGAATAAAAAAAGAGTCTATTAAACACACACGCAAGTGCGCGCTCACAAACACACACACATACACACACACGCGCGCACACACACACACACACACACACACACACACACACACACACAGTTGAGAACCCTTGTCCTAGAGTTCCTGAGATGGCTCAGTTGGTTAAAGCATTTTTCTAGGAATCCTGGTGATGATTTAAATCGATCTTCAGACACAATAGAAGACATATTACTGCCAATAGATTTACACTGACCTCACAGATGTGTCATGGCATGTGAGTTCCTAAAGTCACATATATTACATGATAAAGTGGTTTTTTAAGAACACCTTTTGCCCTATTTCTCCTGGTCCTGTATTTATGTAAAAAGAGAATAAAAAAAGGAGCATCCTAAATGCAAGCTATGACTGTGCATCAAACAAACCCACTTTTTTGTTTCCTTTCAATGCACATGGAATGGCAGTAGAAAGGAAACTGATTTGTAAAACTTGGGTATGCTGGAGAGAGAAGGAAAGATATGCAAAGGGTGAAAGGAGGCACCTGCCAGTCACGAATGGCTTATTGGCTGAGTTGGTCAGCAGGGGAGCTGAATTTGATCAGCTTTGCTCTGATTAGTGTCACCACAGTCAAGTGTAATTTCTGTATAAATAGAACTGGTGGGTAGGAAAATAATTTAGCCCATCCCTCCAAATTGTCTCAGTCAGCACGGACATCAGAATCTGTCAGCCTGAGGCAGATGTACTCACAGCCAACCAAGGCTATAATTGTATTCACTATTCAAATATTTCAGACTACAAAATATTACTCTCAACACCAGACCACAGAAGAATCAATGTTGATTGTGTAGCTCATCTAATTGTTTAAACAGAATTTGTATATTTTCCATTGCCTTTTTGGATGAAACTGAGTAACTTTTGTTAATAGCGTACTTTCCTCACTGTACCTGCTTGTCTTCCAAATCGGTACCTTAACCCATTACCTCTGTAGAAGAAGACCCCCAGGCTTTTTTCCCATCCATTGTCTTATGTATCTATCTCTCCAATGATTGAAATAATCCACTTCCTTTAGGACCACTGCTACCATCCCAATGCAAAGCAGCTAGTATTATAGGAATGTATTCCTAATATGGTTCCTGGCAATAATCCTCTACTTTCCTACATATTTATCAGAATACAAATTTCAAACACAATTCTGAATGTTATTCTCTGAACCAAGGGAGGGTAAGAATTAAAAAACAAAACA
Organism: Mus caroli; assembly: GCF_978045245.1. Classification (NCBI taxonomy): domain Eukaryota; kingdom Metazoa; phylum Chordata; class Mammalia; order Rodentia; family Muridae; genus Mus; species Mus caroli. The sequence goes on from NW_028227256.1 coordinate 65,680,842, forward strand.
AAACAAACTGAAATTCTAAAATTCTTAGCCTAAATGTCCAAGCCATCCACCATGATCTGTCTTAAACCTCAAATCAGAGGAGGTTTATTCCATGAACTTGAGTGTTTGTTGTGACTATGAGAATTAGGAGTTGTTGACACCAAGTGAAATCGATGCAGTTTGTCTTTGTCTCATTAAATCCTCTTAACAAATGTGCAGCCAGACAATATTTCCTTTCCCTGAAAGACAAAAAAGCTAAGATTGAGTGACCTATCCCAGCTTATGCAGGTAGCTAATGATAGCAATGAAAATGGAGGGTGAAACGTCTGGTTCCAGAACATGCACACATAAATCCTACTGGTAAGCATGCCCACAAAATCTTATTGGTTCACAAATCTGGTAACATTTAACCCAAACCATGCCTTTGAGATCTGTATAAAATGACATGTTATATTCTTTGTTAAGCATCCTATTTTCGTCTTCCTAGCTCCAAACACTACCATGGGCTCAAGTTCTAGATCCAATATCAGTCCTCAAGACAAGCTTCTCTGACTCAAAGAAAAATCAAACTCTTGGGCCTTACACTACTTTGCTCAGTATCATTTAATTCCTGCGTCACCCCAACTGCCAGTAGACACACAGTAGGATCTGTGAGGGAAGAGGCAATTCATTAGCTAAATAAGATCCACAGCTCAATTCTGGCTCAATAAATATTTGATAATGTTGAGTGACATGGGTGGAGAGAAGTTAGCTTAGCAATTATATAATGGCAAGACTAAGAAATGGCTGCTATAAAACTGAAAATACAGGAGACACACTATACTGCAAATCATAGGCTGGGGTCGATAATGGGGCTGTAAAACAGGCCAATACAACATCCATGTTTGAGTTAATAATGATATGAATAATATTGACTATGTAATGAATCATTACTTTAGAAAGCAAACAAGAAGATTATATCTTGAAAAGTTTGATACCTAGTATGTTTACCATCATTTGCTTTTTATTTTGTTTTGTTTTTATTTCACAAATGAAGTATTTACTCCCTGCTAACTATCTTAGATAAATGATGTCTGTTTGCAACCTTGTTTACACAGACACACATTCAAGAAACATTATTACTGACTCAAGTGCCTTTGTTTCTTTGCATACCTCAGGTATCCCTAAGCCTTGCATTTCCCATCTGAGAAGGAAGTGAAGAAATAAATGTCTATCTTGATAATCCCTGTCCCAGATGATTTCTTAAAACATATCTCTCCATGTCCTTAGAAATTTTAGGAGGAATAGTTCAGATCTACATTTGAATTCTGCTAGACTTGGTGAGTATCGGTTAGCATACAGTGTGGTAGAAGTGATACTCGGTTGTTGCTGAGATTATATCATAAAAGAACCTGAGGAATCAGGCTCCCATTCTTAGTACCCTCTCCTCTCCCCCTTTCATTCTACTCAGAATGAAGTCGGCTGTCAGTTCATAAAAATACTCAGGTAGCTTTATAGACGTCCAAATAGTGAGAAAATTAGATCCACAGCCAAGAGCCAACAAGAAAGTGCGTGAGTTTTAAGTGCATTTTCCAGCCCTGGTCAAGGCTTGGCATGAGGGTGATTCGGCCAATATGTTTGCTGCAGAGACACAAAGCATTGGATCATAACCCTGCCAAGCCACTGTCAGGCTCTGGGCCCCAAACTGTTGGGTAGTGTTTGTAGCTTAACACACTAAAACTCAGTAGAAGTCTTATACAAAACTGGATAATACAGAACTACGTGCTATATATTTTATGATTCTATGGCATCTTAAATTTTCAGGTATCTCCATGTTCCTGACGATGATCCTTCCCTCTTTAGCTCAGCTGGAAAATTAATTGCTGCTGTAAATTTGCTCCTTCACTAAAATGACCAAGGTTAGAAACAGATTTTACATTTACACAATATAGAGTTACACTTGCATTGCTTATCCATTTAAACAGTTTAGAATTAAAATATTATCAGTGAGAAGGAACTCATCTAAATGGAAGCCAGGGTTTCATAATGTGGACCCATGCTGTGGGATTTGATGCTTTCCCAAGTTGTGTTTGACAGGCTAGCGGCAATTACATAAATGAATTGTTTTCTCCCATCCTCACTGGTGCATTAATGAAAGTCTACACAATTAAAGAAAAGACCACACTCCTCCAAGAAGGAAAAAACAACTGCTTAAATAAGGAAATGAAATTAAAGTCATTTCTATTAGCAGGAATTTCCACTCTAGCAATTATGAAAGCAGCCCTCAAATGCTGTGTATGTCCATATGCAAGAGTTCTCTACAGAGTCAAACTTACCCCTCAAATTTAATGAATGCCTAATTGTTTTGTCTAAATTTCCTTATCAAATGTGAAAATGGGAAGTTTGCTAAATAATAACAAAGTGCCAGGACTTAGGCTTGCCATTACTCCAGGCTTCTCAAAGACAAGATCACAGTGAAGTCCACAGGTGATACTCAGTTTTACTCTTGCCATTAATCTCAATTCTTCTCTAGCAAATTAACTGAGTCTGCAGCCAAGTGAAAACTTTTAATTCAAATGATACAAGATAACAGTTAATATCATATCAAATATAAGGACCCCCTGTGGGAGCCTAGGGATGTGCTTTAGAGCTAAGTATCAACTTGTCAGCCCTGAGAAACACTCAATAAGAAAAAGGAAGCATTCCATGCATGAGGACATGAATAGGTGCCTGTCCATGACACACACACTCACAAACACACACACATACACAGAGGAGAGAGAGAGAGAGAGAGAGAGAGAGAGAGAGAGAGAGAGAGAGAGGTGGGGGAGGAAGAAGGAAAGGGAGAGAAACAGAGACAGAGAGACAGAGACAGAGAGGTGAGGGAGGGAGAAGGAGAGGGAGAGAAACAGAGACAGAGAGACAGAGACAGAGAGACAGGGAAAGACATCTCTAATCAGTTTATAGACTATGGTACCTTTCTTTTAATGACTTCCTGGTATAGAAAGTAGACTCTATCTAGTCACACGTAGCCAAATACTACTTTCTTTAAGAAAAGAAAGAAAAAAGAAACCCCATTTATCTACAAAATAAAGTTTTTTAAAATGATTATGTATGTAAGTAAAAAAAAAACCTGATTATTCTTTTAGTAACTACACCCATATTTTTGTTTCATTTTAGTATTCTCCATCCTCTTAAAGAAAGAGGTATGCACCATGCTGATTCCTCCCTCAGACAGCTAGAGATACCAGTCACAGAGTCTCTGATACAATTTCTCCTTTTCCTCCACCTTTGAAGCTAAGACTAACTGATATCCAAATACCTCTACTTAATTGGACATCTATGAGACATCTGTAGGAGCCTAAAGTCAACTAAAGTTGGGAAAGAAGAAACAACAGATTTTGAAAGTAGCACTACGTTGTATGTGAATTTGTAAACTCAAAAGTCATGTTGCAAATTTTTGAGAGACACTGAAAATGCTAATGAAATGGAGTAAAATAAAATTAAAAGAGGAAATATATGCATTATGGAAGAGCAGTAATATGTTTAATATTCATGAATATTCATGATTTGTTATATCATGAAGCTTGTAATCCCAGAGTTTTAACATTTAAAGACTGAAAACTGATTAAAATAGGAATGAAAATAACAATAACAACTCAGAACTCTTTAATCTTTATCTGTTATGCAATTAAGATGAGATCAAGACAGAGCTGTACATGTTCATTTATCTTCATGTTTTATATGCACTGTGTGCAAAGGAAGAGTTCCTTTTCTCACTTCATTTATGGAATAAGTGAATAACACAAAGTTTTAACATCATCATGGTTACCTTTACTAGAAAGTATCACAACTCCCATCTGCCTAACTTTTCAATTATCTTTGCCTTTAGACCGAAATGGCCACCTGATGATATCGAAAGGATAATTTATAAATATCTATAAGACTTCCGTTTCCCCTTAAGACCTAATATTTATATTAAGGACAAAATATAGAAAAATCAGGTTAGGTAGGTAGCTCAGTCTGTAAAACCCCAGCCATGAAGTCAAGAGGATCTAAATTAGGTGCCTAGAATTCCCATAAGAAAGCTCAGCAAGCAACCACAAATCCACACACCTATAAACTCCTGACTGTTTTGTTGTTTTGGGTTTTTGTTTCTTAAAAAACAGGCCATATATATTGGACAAAAAAAGACAGTATCTTCAATAAATGTTGCTCATTAAACTGGATAGGTGCATGTAAAAGAGTCTAAATAGATTCACATGTTAAGTGTTAAGCCCTGCACAAAACTCACCTACAAGTGGATAAAAGATCTCAACATACACTGAAGCTAGAAAAAAATGGGGAATAGTATTGAACTCATACACACAAGAGAAGACCTCCTGAACAGAACAACATTGGCACAGGCACTGAGATCAACAATTAATATATGGGACTTCATGAAACTAAGAAGCTTCTACATTGCAAAGGACGCTGTCATTTGCACAAAGCAACAATCTAAAGAGTTTTTACCAACTACACTTCTGATAGGGGTTAATATGAAAAACATAAAGAACTCAAAAAGTTAAACATAAATTTAAAAATAGGGTTCAAATCTAAACACAAATAATCAAAATGAAATTCAAATGGCAAAACAACCAACCAACAACAAAACCACTTAAGAAAATGTTTCACATTTTAGCTATCAGAGACATACAGATCTAAACTACCTTGAAATTTCAACTACCATCCATGAGAAAAGCTCAGGTCAACCAAACAATTGACAGCTCATGTTTGTACAGTGACTATGGAAATCAGTGTGGCAGTTCTTGAGGAAGATGGGATTCAATCATCCTCAATTTTCAGCTATACAACTTTGAGTATTAACTCAAAGGATGCATCAGGCTACCACAGAGACACTTGCTCAACCATATTCATTGCTTCTCTATTTATAACACCTATCAATCTGAAACAAATTAGATGTGGTTAATTTAAACAATGGTGTCTTGTTTGGACTTTAAATAGTGGAATCATAAAATTCTCACTTTAATAGCTGGAACTGGAAATCATCCTGAATTCAGTCTCCTGGTTCCAAACGGACAAACATGGCATGTACTCCCTTACATGGCAACATTAGCCATTAAGTGACTAATACCCAAGCTACAATTATCAAAACCATAGAGATTACATATAGAGAAATAGCCTGAAGTCAAATAAACCTCCCGAGGAAAGAAGAATAGAATACAAACTTATGGATGTATAGGGGAAGAAAGAATAGGACAGTGGAATTGAAGAGAGGTCGGTGGATAGGATCTATGGAGAGATAGCTAAATTTATGAGCCATTTGAGGGGTAGTGTGGAAACCTAATAACGGAAACTTCCTATAATATATACATATATGAAAGCAATCGAAAGGAAAAAGCCTAATAATGGCCTTGCCATCTCTTTTCACCAAATAAAACTTCCAGTAAGAAGACTGATTTACATTTAATTGAGTTGTTATCCAAAGTAGACTCATGGAAACCAAACAACAGTCTATTGCAAAGACTATGTTTCTACACAAACTGAGAACAAAGTCCATTGCTCAGGGCAGTACCTACACAACTTGTTGAACACGTGAAGCTGGGCTGGTGCCTATATAGAATCTTCACACCGACATGCTAGTGTCTTTGGATAGGGAGGTACTGTGCATGCCTCCAAAGGAGAAAGGTGGATACCAGCCAAGCAACTAGTCCTTTAACCTACCATAGCATCCATATACACGGAATAGTGCAATGGTGGCAGAAACGTGTGGGAGTCACCAACCCAGACCTGATGAGACTTAAGGACCACTCCATGAGATGAGACCCATATCCAACATTGCTTATGACCAAGAAAACTGAGAGTGTACAACCTACAGACCTAGTTAAAACCAAATAATATTATTCTAAAAGTCAAAAGCAAAACATAGAAATAAAATGACTCCTATTAACATTCTCTGTTAATAACTCATAGATCAGTGCCTTGCACTCCTGCAGGAAATGGAAACTAATACAAAGACACATCGCCAGACAATATGTAGAGAGAGAAATCTTAGAATCATCAGCCCTAGTAGGGGTTTCCCCATTAAATCACTTCCTTCAAGGATCAAGAATTCTCATGACAGAGAAGGCAAAACATGAATAAGAGCCAGAGGCAGGGGATGGAGGACACCAAGAAAACGAGCCTCTCTAAATTAACAGGACTGAAGCATATCCGAATTCACAGAGAACAAGGCAGCATGCACAGGGCCCTCATGGCTCTGCACAAGATAGCTAGATTCCTAGAGCTGAAAGAAGTGGACACCTGCTGCCATCCCAGAAGCAATCTCCAATTGAAAACCACTTGCAAGTGAAAATTTAGTTTCCTCCAAGGACATCTCACTGGGGAAATAAACTTCTTACGGGTGGGCGTAGATGTGATGGCAAACAGAAAACAAACTCAATAATATCTTAGGAGATTTCTTGTCTCATAATGTCAAGGCAGGGCTTGTAAAAAATTATATTTATTTTATTTACATTTTACTTTATTATCTCTCTCACACCATAGTTCCTTTGCTCTTATATTATGGTTTCCAGTTTAGTTTCTTTTGGTATTTCTCAGTATGAGAAAGAGTAAGTCTCTCTTTTTGTGCCTTTCTTGGGCTTTTTCCTTTTGTAAGTTTTGTCCAATTCCGATGTGTTACTGTCTGTTTTATCTTGCTGTACTATATGTTATTATCTAAAATAAAAACTGCATGTGAGTATCCCTACAAATGGGACATATAAAGAGGGCTCCTTATGCCTCTCCAGCCAACCAAACTTACCTGTTCCAGGAGTGCCAGCCCTATGAGAACCTTGTCTTAGACAATAGAAGGCATCTTCTGAGGAAGAACACATTTACTTCATCACAGATGAGAAACTGCCTAGAGAAGAGGGTCCTATGAAAAGACTTAGAGCCTCTAGAGACAGTACCACTACTTCCTGAGATTTGTATACATGCATACACATATATACAGACCTGTGCATCCCACATGAACTCACAGACAATACACTCACTTAAACAAACACCAAAATGCAGGGGGATATTCTCCTAAACTATAAACCCTTCATATTAGAAGTTTATGGCTTCAGGAAAGCGTTTCTGCCACCATGGTTTCACATGGATAAATTCTACAATTCTTAGAGAATCACATTACTGATGCTTTTCTACAACTTCTTTGTAGATAAGAGAAAACAATGATATGCCCTAGACATTGAGAATGGAAAGATAAGGAAAGAGTTTCTTATTAACCATCTGACCCTAATGTTCTCACCCATTGCACTATATGACAATAAAAATTCACTAAGGAAAAAACACATGAACAAAACAAACTTACGTGTTTGCGTTGGTGAAGAGTGAAAACTTAGGAATAAAAATTGTTCTATTCATAGAGCCTCATGCCAATAACAATTGACATACAAACTATAAATTCCTCATGATTCTTTGTTTCCACTTTCTTGCATTTCATAAGATGCGATGCCAAATGGTATAATACAGGTCAATGAGAATTCTTACATGTGATAAAAAAATGTAAGAGTTCACTTATTTTTAGAAAACAACCCTATAGATCTGCAGAACAGCAAAAGCCATAACATTATTTTATGTTTTAAAGGCATTATCTAACTTTATGCCACAGATTGACCTGGAACTCAGTACATAAACCTGGCTAGCCATAAAATCATGACAATCTTCCTTTCTTAGCCTGACAAGTGATAGTATTACATATGTGAGAGACCGTACCTGGCTACAGATTCCATGGAGCCAAAAAATAGACTTTTACATTATGTGCAGTAATGCATTTGTGGGAAATACAATTATTTATACAGATATTTATTAAATATACAAAAATATGAATGCTAATTTTATAAGCATTGTATTTCTGTAAACTGCCGACATGACTGCTCCATGGCATAGTTAAGGGGAGGGTTTTTGTTGTATTTGTGAAAGAGAACAGCCAGATCTGTAAGTGTCCAGAGTAGAGCGACAAAGAAGTATAATGAACATGACCAGCAAACTGAACATGCCCAGGCCTATCTGTGAGAGAGGGAAGAATAGCAGACAAGGGAGAATAGAGAAAACATGGTGAGAGAAGCAAGAACAGAACAGAGTGAGGAGGACGGGAAGGAGTATGGGAAGGGAGAGGGAGGGGGGTCAGAGACAGACAGAAAGACAGAAAGAGAGAAAGACAGCAAGAACATAAAAGAGTAGTAGAGTTATGAGGAGCCTGTGTAGCTGTGTAGCTGCGGATAGGGAAGTCCATGAGCTAGAGGGAATATAGAGCAGTAATGGGGTGAGGACTGGAGGGAAGGGGAGGGGATGCTAGAAGGGCTAAAATACTAGCATGGACTTTGGAATATGTACCAAGAACTTGTGATACCTAGGAAGCCTGGAGACCACCAGGAGATTTGATATGCTAATAGGCACTACAGGTAGCCATGTGTCCCTCCTGACAGATAGAGGTTACCTAAATGACTCCTTTTTAGTAGAGAGAGCCAGCTTCATTAGTTCCTGAGGAATGCTGGCTTTTATCTAAGTACCAAAAATCTACCTATAGTCTAGATTGAGTTCATTTATTGATATATGGACTACCTTGGGAGGTTTCTGTTAGTGGGGTTTCCTTTGAACCTAACGTTAATATTAAGTATAGCGTGCAATAGAAATATGGTACTGCCAGTTTGACAAAATGTCAATGCAAACTGCAGGTGGCAGATATATCTTTCCAGTGTGCTCCATTTTTAAGCTCCACATTTCCACAGTAGAGAAAGTAACACCGTGATTTACTGTACGATTTAGTGAATTATGCAATCCATTACTTTGAAAGTCAAAAACAACCGTTTTATAGCACCAAGCACACAGTAGCTCTTTGCTAGTTTCACAGGCGTTCTCAAAAGGTTTCTCTTTTATTTCTTCCTGGTCTGTGAGGGCAGGAATGCCAAACATTCCCTTCTATCAGCAATCTTCTACAAAAAAGCCTACAAACTAGGCAGGAATTCAGCTGAGCTCATTCTGATGGAATCTCAGAGCTAGAGAATCTCTTTCCCATTAGAAAAGAACCGAGATCAATTCTCCAGCAAGTTTATGTCTCTTTCCCCCTTTCTGTCATATTTAACAGCAGTGTTTTGAGACAAACAGGCAGCTTTAAATATTGTGTAGGTACCCATCATTCTCAATAACTTTTTTTTTCCCTTTTCATTTCTCCACCGATCCCATAACTGTAGTTCGCAGGTCTTTTTCTTTTTATACATTATTAAAATCCAAAAGCTCAGTGCCGCCATCAGAATGACTGATGAAAAGGATTTAAAGTTAAACCCAGTACTGCTTTCCATTAAGTTAACTGGTTCACTGCTGTGAAGCCCAGAGACCTATGCTGGAATTCTATCACACCTTCAACCGAACTCTCAGTCTCAGGGATAAAAGATTATGTTCTGCTTTGAAAAGTTTTCAACAGCCAGTAGATGAACCATAAAGTAATGAAGGGTTTACGCTGAGCAGTACGTGCTGATATAATGTGAAGAGGCATACGAAAATGGCCCTGCATTCAGCACCCAGATGGCTTGCTCCTGGGACTCTATCACAGAAGCGGTAAGCAAGCCACATATTATTGCTTTTGTGCAGCTTTCAACCCTTTATGAATGCCATGTTTTCACCATGACGCCTATTTACCTTACACACCAGATATTATTATATAAAAAAGCTTAATACGTGCTATATCCCAGGGGTGAAGTCTTGACTCATGTCTCATGTTGAGTTGTCCTGTTCACTATAATTAACCACTAGCCAAGTGTGAATTAGCATATGGTTAGACTGGAGTACTATGTGCTGTTAATTCTAAATTATATACAGGATTTATTCCAATACACAAACCAGATGCAGCATGTATGAGAATACATACACATAATTTTCAGTTTTTGTGTTTCATATGTATCAAATTACAGCATATGGCACATTAATTTTGTCAGTTTATCTTTTTTTTTTCATGGTGACAACTTGAAAATTTTAAATTACAGGTAGCTTTCATCTGGGTAGCAGGAGTGCTAATATAAAGATCTGCATTAAACAAACATTAGTTTAAATTTAAATATACAAATTCTTTATCATTGATATATTGTAAAGCTAGAAAAAGCAGAGAGTGAGATATGGTGCAATAAAAACATAGCTAAGAGAAATGCCAAAATTTTTGATTTACACACATATTTTCAATATTTTATTGTATCTATTTTTGAGTATTGTTTCCTAACTTGAGATAAGGTTAGGCTTCTCTTTGTCTTATTTCTTCCTGCTTTTGATCTTTGTCTTTCAGGTAACTGTGGCATGATAGCTCTTTGTCCATATGTCATATGCATAACCTTCTACCATGTTGGACAGCTGGAAAACTGATTATAAAGTGTTTTCTACTTGATAACCATGGTTTGTATTAGCTACCCATGTCTATGTAATATTTATCTATCTATCTGTCTGTCTGTCTGTCTGTCTGTCTATCTATCTATCTATCTATCATTTATCTATTTACCTTATCTTTATAGTTTAAAATAAATCATACAATCTGCATTCATTTTGTTTGTGACTGAGTACATATTATATTTTTAAATACTCATGGATCTACTTTTAAGAAATTCTTCACTTAACAATAATCCCAAGTGCTTAGAAACACCCACATACACCCATACATCTACATGCACACATATGCACCCACATTTTCAGTGGACTTAGAAGCAAAGAAAATATAACAACCACACAAGGGTGCTGTTGAGAAAATATGGCAGGTCAAATGAGTTATGGGTTCTACCCACTGCTTCTCCATCTATCTCTCCTGTCATTTCTTCTATCCTCCATTTGATTTTTCTTCCTTATGGCCCTGATCAATGAACTTCTACTTGATCAGGTGATCAGCTACTAGAAAGACAAAACAAGTCCAATGTACCATGTTAGTTGAGAGCAATTTCTTTTCTTTATTTAAAACTTTAATTTTTTGTCAATCATGAGTTTAAAGATTATTAATGTCATTTTTAAACATTTTGCAGTAAAATTTATTATTTTTATTACTTCATTTTTGGTACCACCAGAAATTGTATCTCAGAGATAAATGTGTCATTTATTTCCCCTCGTCTTGGACCTGAAGATAATGAAAAGCAATGTAGCTGGCGAGAAGGGTAAATCTTTTCATATGTCCCATGGGACAAATAGTGACTGCTCCAACAAATCAGGCCATTGTCACTCCTATGGCCATTAAGATGTTTCATAGCTTCTGAGAAAGCTACTTTCCCTTCTATTTTCCTGATAAAATGAAAGAGAATTGTCTGGCATAGCCATCAAATCCTTCCATTCCTCTTGAATCTTCATTCTATCAATATCAACATCAGATTGAATGCACAACAAGTCTACTTCCATCATTCAATGGGCAAGTCTGTGTAAAGGAATAGTAAGAGGAAAACTCCTTCGCTAAGAACTAAAATGAAAAAAACTAAAACACACCTACCCTGGACTATGCATTTTGCACTGTTTATTAGTAAAAATGTGATGCTGGGTACTTACACATCTGTAGTGGGGAGGTCCTCTTTCATAGAACTGAATACAACTAAGCTAACAAACGGGCAAACATAATCTCCAATAATCTTAAACATTTTTTTCTAAAAATACTTTAATTGCTAGTTTTATAATAAATATATTTCTGGGAGCTTTAGAGATGTCCAAGCATTTAAGAATATTCACTGCTCTTAAAAAGGACCCAAGCTATATTCCTAACACCCAAGTAGAGCTGCTTACAGCTGACTATTACTCCAGCTCCAGGGATTTATAGTTCTCATACAGCCTACAAAAGTAGCCATAAACAAACAACAAATGGCATGGATACACAGACATACACATGTACACATACATACATAATAGAAATTAAATCTTAAGTTATATTTGTTAAATAGGATCTACTTTATAAAAATCTATTTCATATAAAGTATGTTCTTTCCATTCTGAGCTGTCATTTACATTTAAAAAAATTATAAACACCCTTCCTGCTATTGATAACTTACCCATAAGTTAGGATTATTCTTTGAAAGTAATCTCACGCTATACTAAAATTTATCAGTGTAGAAAATCTGGAGGGCATTCTGCTTATCATTGAAACTACCCATTATGAAATCAAACTTTTCTGGTGAGGGATATGATCTGTTGACTATGCTAACAGGAAGAATATAATAGTGTATGATTTGTGTTTTCCATGTGTAAGCACTTACACAAAGATTTTCTCACTTATTTTTTTTTAATCCTACTGTTGGAAAATCTTGGTGGAAATCAAATTATAAAAATCACGTCTACTTAAGCAGCAGCCAGTTAGTCTGTTTACATGTCTATAAATAAAATCTTTCATTTCTTCATTCTCAAAAATTCTGAGACATGAATTGGTTTAAATTTAGGGTTTACTCTTCCAAGAGAAAATGGGAAAAAATAAACACAATCTTACTCTATAGAGATTTAAATGGGTTTTTGTTTTGTTTTGTTTTGTTTTTTTTACATAGAATGATATAGGAAATGAATGCTCAATTGTCATTAGAATTGATCTGCTTCTATGGCATCTTTTCTTCCTCTAAATGCTTTTTTAGTACATGGGGCAATGTTAGGCATGCATGCATTCTTTCAACTCCCAATCTTTAGTGGGAGATCCCATTCTAAGAACCATAGGAAAGAAAGACATGCTTTTCATAATTCCAGATTCTTGAGAATCTTGTACAGAAAAATAAGTATGCATGCAAATAGAATGTAAGTACCATTGGTAGAACAATAAATCAATTTGAATAAAATTTGAAAAAATATCTTCATCATGCTTGACCTAAAAAACCTGTGGTTCAAAATGACATGGGAATCTAGATTAAAAGGCTGCCTACAATTTCAGGAGAGGGTGATGAAGAAAGAAATAATATTCTCGTGGATGAAACTAGACAGAATCAAAATGATCAAAGGCCTTTGAATCAATGAAGCCATGAATATTTAAGGGGGGTCATTGTAGTGAGTAACAAGAGTTGATGCTAGAGTAATGCTACCAAGGTTTCAGAGTAAGATGCATGTTAGACAGGTATATTTAAGAGTTGTAGGTCTCAAACACAGTTATATTTGGAAAAAATAATGTGTAGTAAAATTCTAGAAGATTAAAATTTGGAAATAGTAAATAATGATATTTGTCTTATTCAGGGTTTCTATTCCTGGACAAAACATCATAACCAAGAAGCAGTTGGAGAGAAAGGGTTTATTCAGCTTACACTTCCACATTGCTGTTCATCACTAAAGGAAGTCGGGACTGGAACTCAGAAAGCAGGAGCTGATGCAGAGGCCATGGAGGGATATTCCTTGCTGGCTTGTTCAGCCTGCTCTCTTATAGAACCCAAGACTACCAGTCCAGAGATGGTCCCACCCACAAGGGGCCCTCCCCCTGCCCCCCCTTGATCACTAATTGAGAAAATACCTTACAACTGGATCTCATGGAGGCATTTCCCCAACTGAAGCTCCTTTCTCTGTGATAACTCCAGCCTATGTCAAGTTCACACACAAAACCAGCCATTACAGTATTCATGTTTGAAAACAAATGCAGTCAACAGCCAAGCTTCTGACTGGAAAGGAAACTTGCTAGTACTTGTAAAACTGAAATTAAAATGCATGTTTATTAATAAAATGTGTTCTTTATTATTTTCATACAGGTATATGAATTGTTCTGATTGCCCTGACCCACCAGTGTCTCCCACTGCCCTGCAATAAGCATCAGCTTCTCCTGCTACCTACAAGTCTCTTTCAATGTAATGGATCATGTTTTGTTTTGTGACACTGTCAATTTAGCCATGACTTCCCCTGATCTTTAGTTTGTTTATTGCAAACTATGGGAGCCCAGTGAGCTCACTAATATTTATAAAACTGAAGCTAGTGCTCTCACTACCCCAGCATCCATCACTGATCACTAGAAGGAGGTAGGATCATTGGAGTTCTTCCTCCATTTATGAAGAAATGTTGATCAGCCTTTTCTTGTGTCGGTCCAGTGAAGGAAACTGCATCTACTTAAGTTAGTGAATGTAATGATAATTCCCTGCCTTCAAGAATGGGTTTCACAGCCCTTTCCCATATGATCTGTTTTGTGTCCCTTCCTCTGAGATTTTCTCTATACCTTAGAGCAGATGATCTAACTGTCATGTTTATGGATGGCGACAGTCACTTGTTCCCTAAACTTCAAACAGCATAAGTTTTTTAATTTCTCACTGCTCGGTGAAAAGAGGAACTTCTTAGATCAAGATTGAGAGTAATATTTGTCTAAAGCTATAAATATGATTGATTACAAGGTAGTTTGATTCCAAGCTAAATTAACAGGCAATGTCTACTTTAGAATCTACTACCTTCTAGAAATGGATTTTCAACAAATTTTAGAATGTATCAATTGACATACTCTTATGGATCAGGCATCAAATCCAATCAAAGAGAGGTTGTTTATTTGCATAGTAGCCATGTCACTATGACATCAGTGAGCATACCCTGCCTGGCATCTAGATATTGTCATTCACAGGATTCACAGCTGTCTAAAAGTGTCAATGGCTTTTCTCCACTCAGAACCTGCACAGTATCTTCCAACACGTATGTACCTTTGATCCCATACATTTTGACCTAATATTTCTAAATTTTCAAAAGTACTATATAGGCATCTGTAGGAGGTAAAGAACAATATACAAAAATACTTTGACAAAGACATATTTATCAAAAGGAATGGGATTCTTGGGTTCTTGCCTATTTATCATATGTCATTCAGTTCTTTTAAACATAACTCTAATTTTCAATCATCAAAGGAAGTCAAAGTTGATGTATAAAAAGGTTAGATTTGGATTATATACATAATGTGGCCCTATATACAAAAATATTTAAAACTATGTATTATCTATCTTTTAAGACACCCTAATTGAGCTCTTAATATATAAGGCATTCTCTATATACAAAGAACATCATGAGAAACTTTTTATTTTTTTCGAGACAAGGTTTCTCTGCATAACCCTGGCTGTCCTGGAACTCACTCTGTAGACCAGGCTGGCCTAGAACTCAGAAATCGGCCTGCCTTTGCCTCCCAAGTGCTGGGATTAAAGGCGTGTGACACCACTACCCAGCTATGATAGTCTTTGTAAATGGTACATTCTAGATAAGAAAGTAAATAAACAAAATCACTTATTATAATTAGTCACAAAGGAGACAGAAGTAAGAAAGTGCTGTGCTGCACACTGTATATAGTAGAATGCTCTGGAAAGTAACACTAGCAGAGGCCAGAATAAATGAATCTTGAAACTGAAAACAGCAAAATTGACTGTTATCCAAAATCAGAATGAATGGCCAAGAGAAGGGAACACTTGCTTCAGAAGGGCCAAAGATGGAGGGAAAGTGAAGTAAGGTATTGCCAAGAAACACATTTCAATTTTAGTTAAAGCAGCCCCAAATATGAAAACCTATCATATATAATAATGACTACCATGTGATGGAGGTATATTTGCTATATAACACACACACACACACACACATGATCATATAATATTATTGGGAAATGAATGTAAAAACCCCTTGACTACACTAAAGTATTGGTTCCATTCTGACTGACATACAGGCAAATCATAAGAGACAGAATCTCTCTAGTGGGATGAAAGGAACTGGGCAGCAGAGGACAGAAAGAACAATCTCCTGTGCACACAGACAAGTCTGTGTGAAATCTCTTCCATGGAGCCAAAGAGATAAAGGGAAAGGGCTACAGAGTACAGAGCCAGGACAGCGAAGGTTAAGTACAAGCTCCCACTGCCATGATTTATCCCCTGAAAGAGCTGGGAAACTTCCGATGGAGTTCATATATCATAGAAGCAGAGGAAGTGAGTCCGCTGTATAAACACACCTTGGGGCTGCTACTGTTCCCATTAACTGTCTGTCTCAGTAAAGGTCTGCTTCCAGACAGATCCCTGCTGGAGCTGAACAGACAGAAAACCGCAGCGACAGCTAGAAATTAGTGGGAGACGTATGTCAGGAA
This sequence comes from Mus caroli, assembly GCF_978045245.1. Classification (NCBI taxonomy): domain Eukaryota; kingdom Metazoa; phylum Chordata; class Mammalia; order Rodentia; family Muridae; genus Mus; species Mus caroli. The sequence goes on from NW_028227256.1 coordinate 65,696,842, forward strand.
CACTCACTAGAAAGTTATCGGGCTGAGGAAAAAAAAAAGATTTATATGATTTGACTATTAAAGTCAGACATCTGTGAGTTTTCATACTGTCCACACTTACTATTTATCTCCATGTCTTGTGTTAACTTTGGCAGATGTTCATTGTTAATTGTCTGCAGCTGCTAATTCCTATAATGAGACTGTAAGACAAGTGTTTTGAATATTTTCCTTCAATTTCTCTTTCACGCAAAAGTCAACATGACTGGAGTGTGGAAGTTAAAATAAATAGATAAATGAGAAGTATTTCAGAACAGAGATAGTTTTTCATGGAAACCTGCATTTATTTTCTGCTAAAAAATTTAAAAAGACACATTCAAAACTTTATAGTATATAAAAAAATTAGAACTTATCTTTAGTGATTGTGTGAAATGTCATTTTGCCAATTATCATCCTTGATTTAATTAGGGTCAAAGGTGGGGTTTGTCATCATATTTTTGCTTGACCTTTGAACAAGAAGCATATTACCTTCTACAGTCATCTATGATTTTGGGGATCTGTTTCAAATACTGTCTTTTTATTTTGAGACAGGGCCTTTATATTATGTAGCCCTTGCTTTCCTGGAACTCTTTATGTATAGCAGGATGGCCTTAAACACACAGAAATGTGCCTATGTCTGACTCCTGAGTATTGAACTAACACAGTCAGGTTTGTAGTGTGAGTGTCTTCACTCACACACAGTCAGGTTTGTAGTGTGAGTGTCTTCACTCACTCACAGTCAGGTTTGTAGTGTGAGTGTCTTCACCCACACACAGTCAGGTTTGTAGTTTGAGTGTCTTCACTCACACAAGGTCAGGTTTCTAGTGTGAATGTCTTCACTCACTCACACTGGCTCTACTTTGCCATTACTTGCTCAATAAGTCTTTAATGTTTTAAATTTTTTCCTCTCTATTAACATCTCTCTAGTTATTACTTATCCAATAAGATGGGATCTTCCTAAATCATTTATATATGATGAAAAATAATCATGGTAAATGTAAATATTTTAATTCATTCAACAAAATATTAAAGGTTATATTTTATGAAAACCATAATCTATTTTGTGTTCTGAAGACCAAAATATCAGAGAATAAAAATTCAGTGAGGATTTAGAAGAGACAGAAGATGGCAGATGAAACCCTCACTTGCTGCTAGATGCACTGGCAGATAAATGGGGGTCACGTGGAGAGAAACTGCCCATGAAATGGTCTACAATAGTAACAGAGTCGAGCATAGTAATACTTAGAATACAGAACAGAATGAGTAAGCTCAGTTTTCATGTTGAAGGGCTTCTGCTATAACTATGGAATACTTTGCTTTCACTTTAGGAATGCAACCCCAGAGATGGAACCACAGCTTAAAACAAAAGTAGAGAATATCAGAAAATTCCCACTCTACTGTAAGATAACTCATAGGGCAGGTGGAGGGAGAGAGGTGGAGTGGTATAAGGAATAACAGTTTAGTGGCAGCCACATCATCAGAGAGAAATGCAGACACATCACTGAGCACATCTGAAGTCCAATTGCTCAGAACTTCTGGGACCTGCATACTATTACACACACACACACACACACACATACATACACACACACATACACACACACACACACACACACACACACACACACACACACACACACACACATTTCTTTTTGCCATGTATCACAGCAGCAGCAAAAATCCATTGTAAAACGATGCATAAATGTAGAGCTACAGGGAATCAATACCAGCTGACAGATGGAGATATAGTTTTCTCCAGGAGCAAGCCTCTGATGGGTTTTCTTGTCCCAAGTGGCCATCTCTAGATGCATGTACATACAAAGAAAACTAAATGGACTCATTGGGTTAAAAAAATTACACTGCCCAAGTCGCATTGACTAGGAATCTCTGGAGACAAAGGTCTTTCCCCAGCAACAGACTCAGCCCCGGGTAAATATCAGGAGAGTTCATTGAGTCTCATTATGCACAATACCTGTAGCAAGAAGGGAAAACGTTGAATCAAAACTTCACAATACCCCATATTTTAGAAATCTTGTCCGAGCTATTGAATGGGAGTAAGGTTAACTGTCACCCTGGAACAGAGGCAAGCTGTGCCAAGTGTCTAAATTTGTTGGTTTATAAGACATCCCAGTGGAAGGATGGTTGAGAACCTTTCTATGATTTAGATACAATAGATGCTTCTGATTATAATATGCACTGCTATTTTCATCAAACACATACTTTCTAACTGTGAAGCAAATAGCACAAAGATCAAAATACCCCACAGGGTTCTCTGCTAACTGGAAAACCCCAAGCCAAACAGGGAGAAAAGAGGAAGAAAGCCATCCAGACTCAATGTCTACTTTCAGGAAAGTGATGCCTAACAGTCTGATCCTGCACCCAGGTTTGAGACTAAATTAAGATGGACATTTTGCCTGTGGACACAATTGGACAGAAATTGGATATGTATCTGCCTCCCAATATTGGTGAAGTGATTTAAGTTTGATAAGAGAAAGTCAGAGAAGACTCATTTCCTTTCTACCCACTATTCCAGTTTTCAGAACCATTTAAAAGCTTCCATAGGCATTCAGTTTTCTAATAAGAAAATGGGTCACTTGTTTAGGCAACAGTAATTATGGAATAAAATATTAGAACCAGTTTGTCCACAATTTAAATCCTCTAAAAGTTTAAAACTCAGGACTGGAGAGATGGCACAGCAGTAAAGAGCACTGGCTGCTCTTGCAGAGGTCCTGAGTTCAATTGCCAGCAAACACATGGTGGCTCATAACCATCTATAATGGGATCTGAAGACAGTGACAACATACTCAAATACATAAAATAAATAAATCTATTTTTTTAAGTTCAAAGCTCTTCACTAAGTGTATCACTCAGTTGTCCCTGCACTTTGAAAGGGGAAAACAGTTATTAAAAAAATGCCATTTTTTACCCTAACATCACTCTATTACTACTAATCTTTAAATTGTTTTAGTCGATGGAGTATATGATAAACTTTCCACAGCACTGTTGCAGTCTTTCACAATTTCACAAATCTAATTTCTTTCATTCCCTCTGATCTTCTCAAGTTACTAAGTTAGTGCACGGTATAATGGTAGATCACTGGTATTGTCTGGAGTCTCAAAACTAGACAAAAAAGGAAGGGTCAACTTGCTGTCTCTTGTATTGGGTAATTTTTTTCTATATATGACAATTATATTTGCTATGGGTAATGTTCTTCTTCTTTCTTCAAATTTCAGCGGAAGCATGCCAAAATGTCTTAAGAAATTTGTAATACTACAGACAAAAGTATCTACGTGTTTTCTTCCAACTCTAGGACCTTTAAGTAAAGATATTACCAGATGTTCAGACGAGGCCTGATAAGAAAGAAGCAGCGAATTGAGCTCTAACTTTTTCAACTGTAAAGCAACCTGGCACATATTCTGGGCTTATAGAATACCAAGTGGCTCAGTATGGCTTTCTCGATCTATGCCCCACTCCTTACTATACAGTTTGCCCCCCTTCTGTACCCTTCTCTTTCTCATCCTCTCTGCATGTGGTTATCTGTCTCTGTTTGTGACTTGAGGGCAGTTATAGTTAAGGGGAGGCTGAATTCCTATTTCCACAAATTAGATTTGCTTTCTTTTAAAGACAAAACCAGAAAACTGAAATAACTTTCAGTATATTTGAGGACACAAATAGATATCTTTGACACTATGTATAGTATATTTCTCTATAGCTGGGCCAAAACTAAGCTGATTATTTGTAATTTTTAGTAGGAGGGAGTGAATGAAGAGAAAATAATATTATGGGTTTCCTTTATTAATCTTCCAATATTTATTCATATATTGCAGGATCTGCAATAAAATTTTCACAAAATCTGCAAGTATAATGCTGGCAAGATCTCACAGAATTTCAGTTAGCAATAAACATGCAGTCGTGTCTTTTTTTAAAAGTTTTTCCTCTCTTTTTGGCAGATTTGGGGTACTTGCTGATCATTTAAAAGTAAGTCCCTTATTCAAGTTTACTGTCAAACTGCTAAACGTCAGACAGGTAAGCTTAGTGGTTAGGGATGCACAGGATCCAAGACAAAGCCACTAGACAAGGTCACCAGCCAGTCCTTTATGATACTACAGGGCTGCCAGTAATCAGCAAGGCAAATTGTTTTTTTCCTCAGGACATTTATTTTCCTGCTTAAACCATGTGTCACTTTTCACACAGTCTCAGTTTACTAGGATCACGGCATCACAGGAATATAAATGATATGTTCCTGATTATAGCTCTAACCTCAATCTGACTCTTCGCCCAACACTATCTTCTAAAGACACATGATAAAGACTGAATGTAGAAACACTGTGAGGACACTTGATAACAGGGTGAAGGGAGAGAAGTAGGTTAAAAGCAAGCCATGAGGGTAGGGCCTATATATATATATATATATATATATATATATATATATATATATATATATATAAAATTTTTATCCTTAATCTTTTTTTTTCAGTTCTATCATTATCCCCCTCCTGGTCCACTCTTTGACAGTTCCTCATCCCATTCTCCTCCCCCATCTCCTAGAGGATGTCCCCATTCCCCAGCCCACTCCATCAGGCCTCCCTACTCCTTGGGGCCTCACATCTCTCAAGAGTTATGTGCTTCTTCTCTCCTGAGCTCAGATCATGCAGCCCTCTGCTGTATATATGCTGAGGACCTCATATCAGCTAGTGTAGGCTGCCTGGGTGGCCCAGTGTTTGAGAGATCTCAGGGATCCAGGTTAATTCAGACTGCTGGTCTTCCTATGGGGTCACCTTCCTCCTCAACTTCTTTCACTCTTTCCCTAATTCAAGCAAAGAGGTCCCAAACTTCAGTCCATTGGTTGGGTGTAATTATCTGTGTCTGTATTGGTTAGCTGTTTGTTTGGACTCTCAGAGGGCAGCCATGCTAGGCTTCTGTCTGTAAACATACCATAGCATCAGTCATAGTGTCAGATCATGGAGCCCCCCCCCTTAAGAAGGATCCCAAGTTGGGCCAGTCACTGGACCTCCTTTCCCTCAGTCTCTTCCCCATTTTTGTCCTTGCAGTTCTTTTAGACAAGAACAATTCTGGGTCAGAGTTTTTGACTGTGAGATGGCAGCCCTGTCCCTCCACTTGATGCCCTGCCTTTCGACTGGAAGAGGACTCTACAATTTCCCTCTCCCCACTGTTGGTCATTCAATCTAAGTCTCTCCCTTTGAGTCCTGAGAGTCTCTCACCTCCCAGATCTCTGATACATTCTAGATCTTCCCTCACCTCTGGAATGTCACCCCCATCAAGATTATGATTACCTATAATCTCTAATTAATTCTCTGTGCTGCATAGCCTTGTGATCTCATGACTTATACACACAACATTGTGTTGTGATTGACTGTCTAAGTCTATGTATACTTCCAGAAAGCACATTCTTGTAAAAGAAAAATCCTAATCTACTTGGTTCATTATTCCTATCTGAGACTTTGCAGAGCCTGAATATCCCAGATTCTCATGATGAATGAACACATAGTAGAAATAAGAGTATTTAAAGCTAAAATGCTCCTTTTTTATTTACACACCAACATTTTTTTTCTACAGCAGGGAGAAGAGAAATGGGGAGTCTTGAAAGTAGCCTTCAATGCAACACCATAAGTTTAGAACTATAATTTACAAAAATGTATTTAAAAATGTATCAAATTATTCTACTGAATTATAGGTTTATTAACCCAGACAATTTAATAACTCTTTAAGGTGTTTAATGTGGAAATTTTAAATGAATAATAAAATGAAATTAGAATTGTTTCAAATACACAAAATTCTTACGACATTGCAAAGTAATACTTTGTGATCTCACTTTTGTCTAAGAACATTTCTGTGGTTTCACTTACTATTAAGTATTAAAAAACTAATGGTGAGAATACTAAGAATTATACATTAAAGATATAGTTAAATGTTATTTATACTCAGTTTCTATATTGAGGGAGTCCCATTGAACCTAACAAATTTAGTATAATACTAATAATTTTGAAGTAATTAAACTTCCATCATATACAACAGCTTTCTCCCAGTTATTTAATGCTGGGTGAGGACGAATTTAGGCTTAACACACCATCTCAAGAGATAGAAACGTTCTTTTATTCCTTTACCCACAGTTTACGCCCATGCTAAAATGTTCTTCTCATGGATGGGTTTTCCAAGTTCTGCATTCTCCGGGTTTCCTTCCAACTCAGCGGCTATCCATATATTCCCCATCTCAGAGAAGTGCAAGGGCACTGTGTGAGGAGCAACAGATGTTCCTGTAAGCAGATCAGATGCTCGTAGACTTAGGGTCTAGAAAGATGTTAATCATGACCTAAAGAAATATAGTTAGCTAGACAGGACATCAAGTGAGGGATGGGGTTGCCATCACATGGTCACTTCTCTGACCCATAATTGTTCCTGTCTGAAAGAGTTACAGGGATGGAAATGGAGAGGAGCCTGAGGAAAAGAAGGTCTAGCAACAGCCCAAAGTGGAATCCATCTCAAGAGGAGGTCTCAAGGCCTGACACTATTACTGAGGCTATGTAGTGCTCACAAAAAGGGACCTATCATGACTGCTCTCCGATAGACCCAACAAGCAGCTGAAAGAGTCAGATGCAGTTATTTGCACCCAACCAATGGACAGAAGCTGCTGACCCCTGTTGTTGAATTAGGGAAGGCTGAAAGAAGCTGAGGAGAAGGGCAATCATATAGGAGGACCAACAGTCTCAAGTAATCTGGACTCCAAAGATCTCTCAAACATTGGATGACCAAACAGACAGCATATACCAGCTTATGTGAGGCCCCCAACACACATAGAGGAAAGAACTTCCAGGTCTGTGTTCATTCAGAGAAGATGCACCTAACCCTCAAGAGACTGGAGGCCCCAGGGAGTTTAGAGGTCAGGTGGGGTGGGGGTGGTGGTGGAATCCATATGGAGACAGGGTAGGGTGGGGAGGATGTGTGGGATGTGGAGCAGTCGGAGGGTGGGTGGCGGTCAGGGAATGGAATATGGAATTAAAGAATAAATTAAAAATAAAATATTAGAGAGATTAAAAACAATGAAGTATAGTTGGCTTTCACTTCAGTTACATGCTCTATATGTCTCATAAAGTTTTTACCAAAGAACCCAGAAAAGAAGCTCTGTAGCTAGAACTAAAATATGAAGAATGTAATAACTTTAATTTGGCCGCCTGCAAGTGTGTTGAAAGAAGGATCACTAGAGGAAAAACAAGAGAGGATCATATAAGAACACACTGGAACAAAGTGGATATGCTAATGTCCTGGGAGATAAAAGATAAGAGCATGGCTGAGATGCGAGAAGTGGCAGAATATGTGACATCCAGAAGGCTGTACACAGATCGATGACTCAGCTTTCCCATTTAAAAATGGACAGTGTACATTTGAAATTTATAAAATATTTGTATTTACTTTCTTTTTTTAGTTATTGTTTTAAATTGTGGCCAGACTTGAACAATTAAAACCATAAATAAGAAGACTATCAATAGCAAAGGTAGACTTTAAAGCCCATCCAGTCACATTAACCCTTTGTAAGCATATGTCAAGCAAATATTCCTCTTGTGAAAGTGTTCCAAATGAAGAGAATGAAAGCTATTGTCTTTAGGTGAAAGAAAATTATCTTGGTAAAATTGAAGGCTCTATTATAAAAACAGCATAAATAGGAATGGCAGATCAATTCTAAAATGAATGACTGAATGAATAAATAAATGAATGAATGAATCACAGACTACATTGGCATGCATGTAGAAAAGACTGTATGGCTAATAGAATTGAAAATTAATGATTGAGTTGTGCCCCCCCCCAGGCTGTGTTCATGCCTAGATTAATTTCCTAAATGTGAGTAATGAATTATGCTAATTTGTACAGCACTGTTTGCCAGTACTAATATGGATGTAAATATGAATTATTTTAAGTCATGTTACCATAAATCAAGGATGATAGATATTTGAAGTAGAATGCTTTCTCCATAGAAACTACCATGTAAACAAACATCGTGATGAAATATTTCATTAGGTTAATCCCGTTGCATTATTCGGATTTACTTCACAAATCTACACACATTTCTCAAATTACTTTCTATGAGCTGGAAGAAACCTTTACATAATGGTGTTTAATGGGGTAGACGTGATAAGAAGGTAAATAACTGACAATAAATAGTAGAAACTGGCTTGTTGGCCTAAAAGAAAATAGTATTTTCCTTTTGAAAATGAAAATCTTAAAATGATTTCCAACAATCATGCCACTCCCCTTATAGGGAAAAAAACTTGCTGAGAACTGCTAGAGCATACCAAAAAATGGTTTTGATGATCCAAAAAATTCCCATTAGGTACCAAAAATGTAACATCTGCTACTGATATAATGGTCCAATAATTGAAGTATATAGTATACCCTCACAGGGGTTCCACTGCTGTTTTATTTATCTTGCTCAACTGTGAAGATAAACTTTACTAAATACATGCAGTATCCTGTCAGTTCCGGGAAAGCAGTTTTCCTTCGACAGATGGCTGGTGGTTGGAACACCTGGATTATTTCGAGGCCACAGAATTACAATCAGAGTGGATGTGTGATCTCAGAAACAAGTCCATCTAGACTGAATCATCCTCAGGTAGCAAAGCATTCCTTCCTATTGAGCACTGCTGAAAACCAACGCTATCCCATTTCTATCAGGGTGGTTTATATCAATAGCTCATTCCATTAAAGTTTTCTAACACTTTCTTAAACACAAACTGAAGACAATTTACGATATATGTGGGATTTGCAACTGGCTATTCATCTTTCTTCTTTTGCCCTTGTGTCTAATTGTTCTATGTATTTGTCCATCCAAATGTGTGCGGGCACTTCTGTGTGTCTTCATGCGAAGGGGGTAATTTGAAGTGTCTTCCTCTACTGTAGCTTGTCTTGAATATTGAGGCACGTTCCTCTCACTTGAACTCAAAAACTCATTGATTCAGCTGGTCTAGCTTGTCAGCCTGCCTCCTGAATACTGAGATTAAAAACAGGCTACCACAATCACTCTATGTTTTCATGTGTGCTGGCTTTCTGAATGTCTGTCTTCATGTTTGTTCGGCAAGCCATTCATTCACAGAGTCAGGGCTTATTCTCAACATTAATATTTCAATACAGCATTGATTGCTGGTTTCAAAATGCCCACTCTAACAACAATAGCATCCTTGTGGTGTTCAATCTTAATTCTCAACCTGATAGCATTGTGAAGGATCCAGATTGTTAAGGAACATGTCTGGGTATGTCTGTAAGAACACAGATTTAACTGAATGTCAGTGATACCATCCCATAAGTTGGTGTCTGTTTGGAATAAAGTGAGGAAAGAAGAAAATCTGATAGTCCAGGCATTTGCAATCTTGCTGTCTCTTCTTCCTTTCCTGCCATGATATGTACCACTCAGCTCTTCCAATCCTTCCTGCTTTAATGCACAGGAACTCCAGAAACCATAAGCTAAAATAAATCTTTCCTCCATTAAGATGTTTGGTGCTTATACTTTATAGCAAAGTAAAAACTGAAACATTTCAGATTTATTTCTTTATAGCGCACTGTTCACTTTGAAAAATGTATTTGTAAGTGCATTGTCTTCTACCTCATTAACAAATTAAATTGAATGCATTTGCTAAGATCTCAGAGTGCACTCCTGGGGTAGGTAAAGTGTTATGATCAACTGATAATCATATCTTCTATTGAGGCACAGCATATAATAACACCTTGTGTTAAATCCTAGCATTTATTGAGAGCTTTTATTGTATGACTGTGTCTCTGTCTTTGGAATAACAAGTAATTTCATTCACAAACAATTGATTATACCAGATGTATTATTGTTTACGTTCTATAAGTGATTATACTGAGATGAACAACACTTTAACATAGTACTTGCATAAAGCCAATAACATTAGGTGTTGAAGCCAGAGCTTGAACTGAGAACATCTTTCTTTATATTGTCCACCTGTTTCCACACTTGTATCCTACTGTCTGTAATCTTCTGTGATTTAAAGAAAAGCTGAAATCTTGATTTAATATAGCTATAGCTCTTTGTAAGGATGTAGCAATATTTACACTCAATAACCATCATATTTTTCTGCCAGGCTGATGATCTTAAATAAGAGATATACAAGCTTTACTTATGTGCACAATGTCTATATAACTCTTTATGAAAAGTTGGCAAACTAGACACAAGTAATATAGCACTTACTATGATCTAAAATGCATGTCTCTATCAGTTACCTCTACAGGCCAGTCATTTAAATATTAAAATCGTATTAAGCCCAGATAACAATGCATACTCAGTTCCTAATAATATCTGTATGTTTTCTGACCTGGAGTTTCAACTTGAATCACACAGCGCTTATTGGCTCAGCAGGAATCTTCTGCTTTCACTCCAGTGTGTGGCAGTAATGTTTCCTGACTGAAAATTATGCCATAATGAAAAACAAGTCACAATTAATAAAAGTCAAAATAAATACCTGCTAGATCCATTTAATGATTTAACAAATTAGGAGAGAGTTTTATGAAAAGACCTATACAAGCAAAGGACTCAATTTCCAATTAGAATCAACATTCATGATTCATCAAACTCCTAGGGGTAAGGAGAAAACTAATCAGCTATTTTCTTCTTTACATTTTCTTCTACCCAAGAAGTGGCAATGACTGTCAAAAGAAAATGATGGTGAACACATCTGTTACTGATGGGTTACACAGGTTAAAAATATTTTTGTGGGACAATTGATCAACCATAAAAAATAATTCACATGTAAGATCAAATATATATATATATATATATATATATATATATATATGCATAATCTTATCACATTTAGATGTCTGCCTCATGATTATGGGTTTGTGTGGAAAAATTATACTTAGTAACAATGATACTCATTCAATGAGTAGCTGTAACAGTATAAGAATAATATTAGTTGAACTACCCTAAGCACTCTGTACTTGCCTGGGACGTCCTAAATTGCTAACCACACTCAACTCCTTCAATTCTTACACAGACACTGTGATATTAGAAGTCTCACAAACATGCCCATGTCAGTCACTGGTAGGCATGACATGTGAATCCAAATGAAGCCCAAATAATGAACTATATGTCTTGATTTTTTAAACCATCATTTTTATAAATAATTATTTTATTTTCAATTTCACCCTATTATGAGTGACCTTATAAAGAATGCAGCAGTAACCACTTGTTGAACTTGTCCAATTATTTTGAGGGTAAATTCTGGAGAGGCAAATGCCAGATCAAAAGACCTGCATATTCATCACTCTCAAATTTGTAGATGAAAATTGATTAGAACTACACATTTTCAGCTTGCATTTTCTTGCTTAAAAGATTGAGCATATTTTATTACAGGAATTTACATAGCTTTGGGTATTTCCTCCCTAAACTCACATCCAGTGATGTGATTAAGTAGCCTGAGACAGTACATAGGAGAGAGTAGTTAGCTTTTAAATAAGCACAGGATACAAACCATGTTTACATTTTGCTTAATTTTGTTGTGAGTAAAAGGGTCAAATGGACACCTTCTTCCATATGAAAATCCACTTGCACGTCTGTCTTAAATAGTCTATCCATAATCTTTGCCTAGGTAAAAGTTCTGCTGTTTCACCCCTATTGTTTATATGTGGGATGGCTGTTTTCATCTTATAAATTATGTTTTTATGTGGAGATGTAGTCATTATTAAGTCAAGTAATTAACAAATTAATCCTTGACACTAAAACTTGGCCATTTGCTTTCTTTTTTAAAAATCAGTTAAGCATAAATATAATGAAGATAAATTTTCAATCACTTTAAAATCTATTATAGTTTTTAAATAATTCATTAGGTATCTTTTTACAAGTTTTCACTTTATGTTTGATTAAAGTTATTTTAAAACAAGTACATGAACATGATATATGATGTTAAGGTTATAGTACAGAATATGATGAAGCAATTAAAAGTTTTGCTATAGCATAGAACTAGAGGTGGTCTTTAGAAAGTCATAAAATATATTAGACTCCAATATTAATGTTCTAATAGGTCAAGTTGCAATTGATCTTGTATTTTAACACTCATGTTGCATTATTAAAAACACTGAATTGGTCACGCTGGGGAGGATGTTCTAGTAGGCTGATATTTAAATTTTAAATAACATTTAAAGATGGTTGTTAATTTTCCAAAATAGAGCAATATTTTAAATAAATTAAATGTTATTTAACAAACAGAGTTAGAACTTTATTCTTTAAAACGCTGTATCTGGATCTTTGAAAAGAATTTAATCACTATTAAAATTTTTCATAGGCCTTTGTGCTTTACATTCAAATGCTTTGAAGAAGAGATTTTTAAAAAGAAGTTTGATTTAATTTTAGTTAATTAATAGAAGTAGACTATACAAAATGTTTAAAGTACACCAGCCTAAAATTAAAGGACAAAGAAATGAAAATTTCTTTCAACAGGAAAATTCTCCAAGTCAAGTGTCCATGAAATTCACTTACACATAATTTTCCTACTGCTGGTTAATAACAATCAGAAAATAAGTCACTTTTCTATTTTTGCAAGTACATTTTTTATAAATTAACAGTATTAAAAAGGTCTATTCACGTTTATATTCTCAGTTTATCATTCTGAAATCTGACACTTTTAAAACATGCCTTATTTTTGCCTTCCTCTGTTCCTGCTCCATCGCTTTCAGAATCATTACATCATATTTATGGACTGACCAAGCACTTCACTAGCAATTTTGATAACTGTGTTTTCTCCTGCCTTAGGTCATTAGTGGACTGACCATCTTAAAAGGAAATAAAACATTTTATGTGTCATAGGGAAAGAAGTAGAGCAGATCAGGGGTTCACGGTTCTTGATGTTTCCTGCTATGGCCTAAGGCATCCTTCCCCTTTCTTATAATCTGCTTATGTATTGATATGTTCAAAAAGTGACCTGGACTCCATTTTCTACTCAATCTTATCTGAATTAGTTTCTAATAGCCATGAAAGAATTTCTCTTCATGACTCTTTCACTTACCATTCATTATCTCTTTGCTAGCTCTGACTCCAACACTCAGAGCTATATTACATGCTTAGCTACTTAATTCATATAACTGTGTGAACTTGTTGAATTTTCCATGCCTTTAAGTACAAAATAATATGTATTGTATAAACAGGGACTATGCTTAGATGTTGGTCTAAACTTCATTCTCCTAGATACTGTCCTGTTACCTTCAAGCAGGGATATTTCCTTGCAAGGTCTGGAATATTTAGGAAATGCACATTGCCACCTTGCTTGGAGGTATGGGAGAAGGTACAGTATTTTCCTGTTTTGCCAAGCTTGCAATCTTGCTATAATGAGCACTCTTTCAGTTTAAGTGAAGTTTGGATAGATTAGTAAAATATAATATTGCACTTTAGAAAATCCTTGGTATTCAGCATCCAGGACATGTCACAATTGCCTTGAAATTAATTTTGTCTTAGTTTAGTACTAGGTCCAACAATCTCTTTAATTAGCTTTATTAAATAGACGTCAAATTAATTTTATAAGAAGCTGTCTCCCCCCCCATACATCCTTGTTATCTAATTTCTCAAAAAAATACAAAATGACAAAATAGACATGGGTGTGTCAATAGCCTAAATCATGGTGCTGTCTTTGTTGGAAAACATGCAAACATACATACTTTTCATATGCAAACACACAAACATATAACCTTTGCCATATCAAACTCATATTTTATCTCATTTGAAGATCACAATTTAATTTATTACTTCAAGGTGTCAGTTTTGTAGATATATAGAAATTTTGATAATAAAAGTATAGATATACCACACAAACACTTTAAAAATATTGTACCATATTATAGGAACCTCAGATCATTATAGAGTGACTGTGAGCTCAAAGTAACTCAATGATTATGGCCAACAGGGTTGACTATTCAATCAGAAGACCGTATATAGAGCACAGAATAATCACTGGGAAATGACACTAGCCTGGGGATCCTGTGCGCTACGGTGCATGAACAAAAATTATGCAATAAAATTGATAAAATTGGGGAGGAATATGGCTGAATGTATATAAAATAAACTAAAACCAATCAAACATTTTGTTAATTAAAGTCAGATAAGGGAAATGAAGAGAGGAAGAATATCTAATTTACAAAATATAAATATAGTTCTGGAAAACATTCCTTTTGTGAATATAGGTACATATTAAATATTTTATAAATTTGTCTAATTGTTCTAAATATGCAAATAAATAAACTACACTTTCTAGACAGTTGTCTAATAGATGTGTAAATGGTAGAGTTAATGATCCTGAATTAAAGTAATTTGTGTTTGATCAAAAGATCTATTTTGGTGTTGAATTCAAATGTTTGATTATGAGAAGCACATTCCTTTTAATTGTCATCCACCAAAACCCAAGACATTCTGAAATAAAAGCAGTTTGCATCTTTTATGTAAACTTAAAAGTTAGAATTAGATAAAATGAGAAACATTAAGCTGGAATGTGCCTCCAGAGGTCGGTTAGCCCATCCTTGCTTCCAGCAAGCTTTGAAGACTTCATCTAAAGTATATGCTAACTACCTCTGTGTTACATTTGCCAAGCAACCCTATTCTCTGATGTTCTGAAATAATGAAGGATTCTTCTACAAACTGGTTTAACTGTCCCAGGTAATTTAGCTAGTCAAGAGTGCCAGAAATCTGGTTCAGTTAACAAGACATTTCACATTTAACTCATCCAAATGGAATAATATGCCTTCAATGTATTTAGCATATTTTTGAATCTCTTTCACTGGTAAATACAATTAATGACTCAATAAAGTATCAGTATGAACAGAGAACTAAGATATTAGACTCGCACTTAATCTGACTAAATTGTTTCTTACTTGATCTTACTGAAAATTTACACAATATTCACATCCTAGAGCAAGAGAATGTCTAGCATACTGTGTTCCTAAATTTACGTATCTCCTACCCTTTGGTAATTCTTTATGAAAACTAAATTAGTGGTCAAATTTATAACAGGCACCATTTAGCAAATAAAAAAATTATATTGCTCTCCAAAGAAAGGGTTTTTTTTCACTGTTTTTAAAATCACTACTCTCAAAAATTATTATATTGGAATATATCATAAATATTTTATTATTAACACAATTGACAGCATGTGAAAATGTGTTCCTCCATTTAAAGTTGAGAGAATTTGCTATTATTTCTTCATAATGAGTTGTCATTTTGAACTCCAAAATATAGAACCATTGCAGACAAATAATGCCCAAAAATATCAAGATAAAATTACAAGTCAGAATGTCTTAAATATTTGAAAATTAAAAAATTGTAAAATACATGTTTATTGCTTTTTAAAAAAAAATAATGATATACAGGAGCAGAGGAAAAGACATTTAACTGTCTCCAGCTTCAGCTGAATTTCTAAGATCTCCTTCACTGACAGTGGCCAGTGTTGTAAAATACAGCGCATAACAATGCAAGCAGATTCAAACTATTCTCAGAGGCACTGAGTAATATTCAAGGTGAAATATTAGAAGCGACATTATGAAATATAAATAATGTGACTGAAGGAGCCTAATGTTCTGATATGCAGCAATATGTTCCCACTCATTAAAGTCTAATTTTAGTGCATTGACAGTTAACAACCTTGAGAAATAAGACATCGAATTTCAATCTTACAATAATCTCTGGTGATATGTCTTTGCAGCATCACACAGACACCACCAAGACAATATTCACTCTCAGTTCGATATCTTCCTGAACAAACCCAGAATTCCCTATCCTGGTGAAAAGAGTTGTAATCATATTCGCTACTCCACTCAGGTAAGAGCCCATTGATGTAGCCATGTCTGTCAGGCCCAGGCACATGTAAACACAGTTAATTATTCTCTTAATGGTCTCAGCTTCCTTCCCTTTGCCTTCCTTTCTACTCCCTATGCATTACCTAACTCTATTCATCATCTTCCTTACATGATCCTTCTCATCCCCCTCCCCCCGTTACAACTCTAAAGTCAATGGTAAAGGACTATGTTCCATGGTGCAGGCAATAATATCACTAGTCACAATGAATGCCATACATCCCCACCTACTTCCTTCTCTTCTTGATATAGTCTCACCAACCCAGTCAAATTACCTCCTGTAAATAGAAAAGCTAAAGGAGACACTCTGTAAAAATAAATGATTCGAAGACTTTGCATTGCTTCAGTAAACTTTACTTTTTGCATAATTGTGCCTCTTCTGTTCTGTTTCAACTTTTTTTTTTTTTTTGGTTTGGTAGATGTAAATTGTTATTTCATCTAGCTCTACCTTGTAACCCAAGCAAGCATTCTCTTCTCCTCACCTGAACTATCCTTTCTGTTTCAGCACCAGTATAAATACTTTTATATAACCTTCCTTCAATATTGCTCAGATCAGGTGACAATGGCCCTCTTACTTTTCCCATTTCGTTCAGTTCAACTCTGATGTGTCTTCTCTCCGGTTAGAATATGAGCTACTGATGCTCACTGCTTCCTGCTAGACCTGATATATACATTTTTAGTAGATAAAACTTTGAGTATTAGAACTTGAAAGGCTATACATGACTGGACTATTGTACCGTGGTAGTTAACCTATTTCGTACCCATGGTTTTCTGTGATGCTTTACACCGGGTGAGTAAATGGCAAACAGTTTTTCTTGTGCAATACCTGATCTTTACTTCTACCATGTCCATGGTTATTCTGCCCATTTTACCAATCTCTAGTCATTTTCTTTCAAGACTCATCTGATTTTTTATTTCTGCCAAAAGCTGTTATAATTTTAAAGATTGTAGAACGCTTGTCATCTTTATTCTTTTACATTCATTCCATTCTTGAAATAATTACAGACCTCTTCTTTGAGATGGGCAAATAAAAGTCTCAGTAGTGAGACTCTTGCTTGCTCCAAATTGCAAACAGCTTTATATACCCCCACATGCCTACTTTAGTGCACTAAATATGTTGCAGTCAGATGCTAAGTACCATAAAATATTTAGTAGAACAAGCATGCGTAATCCTGAAATATAAATTTTATATTATCATGGTAAAGCTGTACCCCAAATATCCATATACTATCTGTGAAAGTTCACACCTACAAAAGGGACTAGCAATATAAACCAGTATCATTGTAACTGTATCACCTGAGGGTCTGAGGTCTTCTTGAAGATATATATATATATATATATATATATATATATATATATTCCTTAAATGATTATATCAGTTATAGTTTCTGTCATACTACTAAAGAAGAAACTTATTATTATTTTTTCTTGACAAGGATCAGAAAATTCAATAACATATCATCATCCTTTCTTTAGAATATAAAATTATTCAGCACATTAGATTATTTCCTAAAAAGGTTAGTGCAAGCTTACTGAGAGGCCTTTTAGGATTTCCTTTTAGCCACTTATAACTATAGTATCCTAGAAGGTCATTGAATAAATGGTCATTGAAAATTGTCAATTATTTGCTGAGCCACCAGGACATTACAGTAAATGTTGCCGAACTTCAAAGTCAATGATAGGTAGTTAAAATTCAGGTACCTTGACTTTAGAGGAAAAAAAAACCCTAACCAATATCAGATATTAATAATGGAATTCTTTTATACTAAATTAAGAGACAATTCAAAATTTTCATAAAATAAGATATATTTAATTTTAGAGTTTGCTGTCATTTCAGAAATTCAGATATCAAATTTAGTTTTATTCATTCAGAAACTATATTCAGAATCATGTCATTAAAATGTATTCATATTCAATAACAGATAATATTCTAATAAAAGCTAATTAGGATTTTTGAACCTATCAGTTTACAGCTTGAAAAGAGCTTTCAAAGATCTGAATAGGTTCCTTAATAACTAACTAGTAAGTGTCTAACTAAGTCTGTTATTTCACTAGACCCATGGGTTCCATGTAATAAAGGTCTAAACAACTGGTTCTTCCACATTAAACAATATTATGACTGATTAGATGACTTTTATACCACAGAAGTCTGAGTCTAACTCGTATTTTCTGGGTTTTAGTGCTATTAAAATAAATTTCTAATTTCTAGGATGATGAAGGTTTTGGGTCTTGCACTTTCCAGTGAGTGGTGAAACTGCAAGAGTCATAGTTGTCTTTAAACACTATTGTGAAACAGAAAATTATACAGTATTCTGGGAGTGAAATTTTTCTTTTTTCTTTCTTGCATTCAGCGAGTACACAGAGAACAGATTTGATTCTTCCAATAAGATTAAAACCTTGCTTTGCTGAACTTTCACATTGATTCAGGCTTTGGGGTAGCAGCCCATTGATTTTTACACGTATTTTCTTGTTCCTCCTTTCAATTCTAACAATTATAATTTCATCTGTGAACCCCGAGGTTGTAGTGTAGTATGGGCTATATTTTTGTGGTGTCTGAATAAATATTCTCTCTATATAATCATTTGGTCATTACCACTTCTTAGATTTTCTGAAAGAAATTTCATAAGAATTAAAAACTTTGGGCAACTTATGGCAAACATAGATAAAGAAGACAAATAGAACTATAGACTAATGGCGGATTTGATCTTAATTAAGCCTCTTCATCTTCTATCGTCTTATTATGGACTGAAACCTATCTCTGAAGGAGTCTCAGTTGCATGCTTAGGAGCTCTCTCAACAACGAAGCACTACACCCACAAAGAGAATGACTTTATGGGATTGATGATGACTCCCCCTGCCACCTGAAAATTTACACAGTTATACTATGGACCAATCAATAGCATAATTTGCTCTCCATAGGGAAGAAGGAGACACCCTCTGATACTTCCTATTTTGAAGCCACTCGAGTTGTTTTTTATTCCCTAAACCATATTGATCCATGAAGCTAATGATAGTCTTTTGCTAAAGCTCCCTTTTGTAAACTCTGTCACAGAGGGAACCTTGGAAAATTACAATTAACGGCGGGGAAATGTGGGAAATCTATTCCATGCTGTAGCTTCTTTGCCAGCTCCTGCTATGTAGAAAATAAGCAAGACTTAGACTGTTTTCCTCCTGGGTTTGTATAAGCCTTGACTGATGTGATGGCAATGAAGATGTCTTCTACTTCTATCTCCAGGGTGCTTTAGCTCTCAGCCCATACATTTGCCTTCTTGTCTGTTACGTGAGTGAGCTGTAACAGATGAAGTGGCTTTGCCTCCACTTTCACATTCCTGCAGAATTTAGAGAGGGAGGATTGTCACTCTGTAGACTCAAGTAATGCCATCTGCTCCCCCTTTTGGGAAAACACATCCAAGGTGGTAGGGGAGATGTTAGTTATTTTACCGGAGGAAGAATAACTATTTCCCCAGGTTTCGCTAACTCAACCCCTATTGTGTCACAAAAGAATACAAATAAAAAGACATTAAGTAAATGAGTAAATAAATAATCTTAAGAGGTCAACAAATAAAGGTAATAAAATTTAACAGGTACATATTTCTTATTGTTAATATAATATAACAAAGGCCTGTATTTTTCTCTTGTGAAAAAGAAAGGCTGTTATAACATTACAATCCTAGTTCTCTAATAATAATCATTATTGGCATATGAACTTGTATT